>NC_050570.1:39027399-39372399 GCF_013265735.2 Oncorhynchus mykiss
GGAAGACACCTAAAGGGGGGGGTAGTAGGGAACCAAATCCTCAGGATCCTCGGGACCCCCCCCCCTTCTTTCACCCCTGCTTAAACACTTCACCTGCTGATAGGTGCTGTTGACCCTTCCTAAATCTCATCATCGCGGATCGACGGCGGGGGAGATGGCGTGGGATTTTCTGTAACGGCCATGTCCCCTCCGGCCTCTCAGTCCCTCAGACGTGTTCATTCTCTCATTTGTATACAGACGCATATGACTATCCATTTATTTATTTATCTATCTACCGGCCCGGATCGGATGGGATGTCGCTGAAGATGGCAATACTCACTGCTTGATCCCTCCTAAGCCCCTTGGATCCCCAGCAGACACAGTCCCTCTGCGCATCCCAATGATTTATCAATTTGCCATGTTTGTTAAGATGGCTTTGCTCTCTAATTCGGCTAGCGATGTCTACTACTGCCTGCTCTGCTATACCTGTTCCATAGAGGCATCGGATCATGTTGGATCCCCAGGCCTCATCAGTGGAGCTCAGGGATATGGACTATGGAGCAGCCAGCGGGTCCTGACCTCCAGGCTGGCCAATGGAGTCCATAGATCTGGGGTTAAGTCATCTGGCCTGGCCCAGCTTGCTCGCTCCCCTCCACACCATAATTACTGGGCAGACAGCCTCAACTTTACTTTCTCTCTTCCTCACAGATCAACGTAAATCTATCCGGGATGTCGTTCCCTTGCTGCCCTCAGGCTCACGCACAACCTCTGCTCATAGACCCATGAGCCGATGAGTCACAAAAGCGATTATATTGAGGAAACTCTGTCGTACATGAGCACATTAAATGATTGTGTGCGTATTGTGAGAAGCAGTTAGTGTCAATAATAGGAACCTGGGCATCTGTTACGGTCGCCGAGTGTCTACTGCATGTTTAAACACCCATCGGCGTAGGATGAGAAGAAACAGGCTCCATCAGACTCAAGAGGATGCTGATATACGACACAGACTCTAACAAGTGAACACATGCAGCCCTTTCCGTTATTTGCATTCAAACTAGAGGGACTTAAACACAAACACCTTGTCTACTCTGAAAGGTTTATTCCGCCTGCTAAACACACAGGGCCCACGCATATGTGACTTGCTGGCTACTACGTAATACCAAGTCGGATGCAAAACAACCTCGGACAGCCTGTATTAAGTAGGTTGAGAACCGGGGGCGAGGAGAGAGACAGGTGACCGAGAGAGAGAGCGAGAGCAGAGATAGGAGGAGAGATAGAACGAGAAAGGAGAATGCGGAATGGGATCTGTCAGCAGAGGACCTCCACAGAGTAACAATAACTGTAGTGGCAGGCTGATGAGTCAGTGTCTGTTTAAATGGCAGGCTGTCAGGCCTGGGTCTGCAGCCACCTCAGACCTGTCAGGGCCCCCAGGAGAGACGAACCACCTGACCCTTTCATTCCTAACATTGCTCCACCAGAGACGCTTCTGTCACTAACTCTGCCATTCTGCTTTCCAAGGTGCCAGAAAGGCCAAGCGCGGCCACATCTCAGTGTTGTTTATTGATTTCTGACCCGGCCCTTAATAGTTTTCCCAGCCCTCCCTGAATGGCTTTTGTAAGCAATAGGGTTTGTACATCTCCCAGATCAATACCTTTTATATTTACAATAAAATTGGAACGGCTTCTTGTGAGGGGCTACAGCACACAGCACTTGTCATCCTTCTGCAAGGGAAACCTATGTCATTATCCAAATTAAAACATTTATTTCTGATTAAGAGTGTCCTATCTCATTCATTTTCCCCTTTCCAATACGAGGGAAATGGAATGGTATTGATTTTTGTACTTTTTACATGTCTCCACTACTGGCTAGATAATTGAGAAGTTAGCCAGAATAAATGAAGTTTCTAGTCTAGCAGAGCAGTCAATACCTTGGAAATGTGAGGTGTGTTTTGTGGGAGCATGGCTTTAATTTTGTGCATGGAGAAGACAGGGGACAGTGGGCTGGGGGAGGGCAGGGTAGTGGTGGGGAGGGGGGAGGGGGGTCCCAAGGCTATATGTGGGCCACCCCTCTACACCACAGTAATAAGACAGTATTCCACCCAACATACCAGAGACATTGCAACCTGAGGAAACAGATTAAAGAACCAAAAGGCTGGTGATGAAGCTCTTGTTGTTGGGGAAGAATTGAAACATGGTAATCAATGATTGAACTAGACCTTTCAGCCTGGCAATTGATTAGGCATGATCAAATAAATGAGATTGAATTAAGCAAGCCGGTGGCTCTAGTTCTCTAACGCCTGCAACAACCAGTTTAGTTGTCCACATTTTTCGTCGTTTTAAAAATGGAGAGGATAGACACTTTGTATATTTCAGAAGCAAAGAGGAACGACATTTGCATGTAACCATTGACATGTGTAATAACGAACCTATTGTAAATATATCAAAATCAAATAATACACAGATTTGAAATGTAGAACAAGTCGCTTGGAAATCCATTGCAAAGTCTTAATTCCTTTTGACTTGTAGACAGTGGCACACGGTGTTGCTGAGTCAAACATGGACCTCTTATAAAGTTAAATGCCGGGGAGTTAGAGTGGGGAACCAAGCGGAACAACCCTGACAGAACTCCTGTAATTTACCAGCATAGCCAGAGTTACTATATAGTCTGAGGCCTTGTGGTAATCTCCAGTTTGCGCAGCCTAGTGGTGGTTATGTGAGGGGTTATGTCCCAAATGGCACCCTATTCCCTACCAAGTGCATTACTTTTTACCAGGGTCCATAGGGCATGGTAAAAAAAAAAGTAGTGCAGATGTAGTGCACTATACAGGGAGTATGGTGCCATTTGGGATGCACTCAGGGTGGTGAGAGGGGTGACTGAACACAGTTCCTCCAGCTAGAGGACCTTGCTAACACTGAAGAGGCCAGGTCTGATGCTGCTGGAGCCTGCACTGGGACTGAGAGAAAATGTTGTCCAACTTCGAGAGGGCATCATCCATCACAGCCCCACTCCACCTGTCAGAGAACGATAGTGAGAGGGAGAGAGGGAAGGAGAGAACGAGAGAGAAAGAGAGCGAGAGAGAGCGAGGGAGTGATAGAGTGAGGCAGAGGCTTCTTGGCATCCATCCACTCACTGACTACCTGACTGACTACCTACCACAGACCACACACCCCTTCACCTCTCCACTCCACCTCTCTGCCCCTTCATCCTCCAACCCACCGCCCTTTCAGCCCCCCAACCCAAATCTCCCTATCTCTCCCTCGTCCATCCCCTCAAACCCTGCGCCCCTCCATCCCTCCACCCTTATATCATCCTCTATCCCTCCGGCTCTCCACCCCTCCACTCTTGCACCCCATCCATCCACCCTTCCATCCCTCTACACTGGCCAGATGGACGTGTAGCTGATAGGCGGTGGAGTTGAAGTGGGGCACCTGCCAATCCCCTGCAGTGTAACAACCCTGACAGAACCCTAATTCAACCTACAGAACACCAACCCTATGAACCACACAGGAGACAGTGTGTCCAAGGAGAGAGAGTGAGAGAAGTTGAGAGAGAGAGAGAGAGAGAGAGAGAGAGAGAGAGAGAGTGTGTGTGAGAGAGTGAAAGCGAGGCAGAGAGAGAGAGAGAGAGAGAGCGAGTGAGAGAGAAAGTTTGGGTTTAGAAAAAGCAACTCTTTAGAGCAGAGTGAGAAGAAGAGAGGTTCAGAGAGAGAGAGAGAGACAGACAAATAGAAAGAGAAGAACAGGGTGAGAGAGAGTGAAATAGAAACTTACATTTCCCTCACTAACTTTAAACATCAGCTATCTGAGCAGCTAACCGATCGCTGCAGCTGTACATAGCCCAATCTACCTACCTCATCCCCATATTGTTTTTATTTACTTTGCTGCTCTTTTGCACACCAGTATCACTGCTCATCATCATCTGCTCATCTATCACTCCAGTGTTAATCTGCTAAATTGTAATTACTTGCTACTATGGCCTATTTATTGCCTACCTCCTCATGCCATTTGCACACACTGTGTATATAGACTTTCTTTTTTTTCTATCGTGTTATTGACTGTACGTTTGTTTATCCCATGTGTAACTTTGTGTTGTTGTTTCTGTCGCACTGCTTTGCTTTATCTTGGCCAGGTTGCAGTTGTAAATGAGAATTTGTTCTCAACTGGCTTAAATAAAGGTGAAATAAAAAAATATATTTCAAGTGCTTTTTAACAAGCTGTTATCAGTTAATGTGTCTGATGATTAGAGGAAGATAATGCTCAAAACAGAGCATGTTTAAATCAGGGTGACGCGTAAAGTTTTTACAGGGTGAGACCTATGCAAATAGGATTTAGTATAGCTGGGTTGTCCCAAAAAAGAGGGCCTTTTGATATTCATATGTTAAGTAGAAATTGTGCACCAATGTTGCATTTTAAAAGCCTCTTATATTAAGTGAAGACCACATAGAGAAATAAATAAATCTGTTTTTTTTGTGCCTAAATTCTACATTTTGACATGTCTCTCCATCAACCATATGTCACTTCTAGGAAGAGTTCAACCTACTTAATACAAAAATGTGTCCAGGTTTCACCATCATTGTACTGCCATGGTTATTTTTGCTGCTTTGACAAAGTCATTTCTGAGGATTATTATTTATTTCATGTGGTTAGTGATTCATTTAGGTCTGTCCCTCGTGTTAAGGTCAACTCTGTTATGTAAACTGAACTCTCATATTAATATGATGAAACTATTCCTTTTAAAAGATCTACTAGTCAAATCATAATGTAGAAGCAGGTGGGCAGATTCTACTCTTTTTGGCAATTTTCTGGTGTTCTTTTTGTGGAAAACTGAGCGGGTCGAGCATACCCTTAGCTCGACAGGCTAGAAATGTTGTAGCAGTTACATTTTTTGTGATGCTTGCATTCAATTGCCACTCCCTGCTACATCCAAGATTCCATTCCCTCACGAGGGGGTTTATGGCTGATTTAAGATGAAATTGTCAACCCTGTAACGGTCAACCCTGTTACTTTTTTTTAGCACTTAATAGGCACTTACTTCCTTTTTAAAATTGAACATCTTGAGATTGCGAAACATGTTTTTATGAAGTTGAGGATGTGCTCTTTATGACAGAATGTAAGAAAATGAGGTGAAATCAAACTTTTGTTTTTACCAAGTTACACTTCTCAAAATGCACCGAATTGGTGGAACCACCCAGCTGTATTGGGCGATTCCATGCCAGCGGGAGTGGAAAATATTTTTGGTATCTCAGATTGTTCTGGCAATTCCCACATAGAAACTTAATTGAGAGGAAGAATGTTTCAATTGCTTTTTACATTTGATTCACAAATTTTTAAAAAATCATCACAATGAAAGTTTTAGGCCCTTTTTAGACTGAGACATGCGTCCTAAAAGAACCCACTCTCGATTTGCGATGTACTTGTAGAGCATATTGTTACAAACAATGTCTTAAAATGAACCAAAATCAAAAAGGAGATGAGATATTTATAGGAATATGCTGAACAAATGAATGTGAAACTCTGCATTTCTGAATGTGGACACATAGTAGTAGTAGGAGTAGGAGTATAATGACACCAATATGTTGTCTGTATCATGTTCACAGTTCACAAGGTCTTACAGGAGACATGTATATGTCTATAACGGGACTAAAATGGCCACTTTCATCCTGATTTTCCAGAAAAAGGTTTGTGATACAAATGAATGAAACTTGTCAAACGTTAGGTTTCTGTTGAAAATTGCCAGAACAATCTGAGATACCCCAAAAATATTTTCTGCTCCCACTTGAGTGGAATCGCCCTATTTCAGCTGCTGTCGTGAAGAAATCTCTGAGATGAAATTCACAAGTTGTAGCTGATGGCATTTTGAAATAGACTTATTCAAAGTATCTACGGTTTAATTTGGTAAGTATCGAAAAGCATGAAATAATGGAAGTTACCTATTAACTCATTAAAACTATTCATATTCTACCAGAAAACTGGTAGGAAGAGGATTTTTTTTTCTTCCACCACAACACATCTTTCCATTTGTTAATCTGTATAAACGAGCCCACAGGTCTGGCCTCACAGTGTTCAATGAACAGCTTAATTTGCGGTTGCATTTTTATGCCCAGAGTAATCTAAGGAGCGATGCAGAAAGGTTGGCTACATTCATCACAAACAGCAGCTTAACATAAGTGAAAAATTACAGGATTCCCAATGACCTTCCAACCAATCAAGCCTGGTAATTACACTCATTCATTACCAAGGCCAGAGACGGAGGGATACAGAGATGACCCTTCAGCAAACCAAAATGTTTATAGATGGGAACAGAGAGGGAAATGCTAATAGGGCTGTTGGAAGATATCTAACACAAAGAAGAATTCAGTGTGGAATAGTTCTTATTCTTAACATAATGCAAATGATCTAGTGGTGCAGGTGGAGGCTGGATGGTTATCTGGGTGGATGAGTATAGCACTGAGTAGGGATCCTTGTGGACTAGTTGAATATGAACTATGACTCTATAATATCTCAGCTGGTTCGTCAGATAGAAGAGTGTCATTACACAGAATGGCATTCCAAATGAAGGAAGACACTGGCTTTTCAACGTCCTTACGTGCCCACCCACAGTTGTACAGCAGGACTTGTTTTCAATCCCTTAAACTGGGATTGTTTAACCACACATACATACGTAGATTGCATATCGATTGAACATTTCTATTTATTTCATTTCCCGTAGGATGGTTCACCTCTGCCCGTTTCTTCAGTCTTTTTGACTGGGTTTCTGAGTGGCATTTGGTTCGGTTTACCAGGCCAGTAATAAGATCCCCTGTGGTATAAATATGTTTTCCTACTCTGCCTATGTATTTGGGTTTGCAGAGTAAATTAGTTTCTCTACATCACATCACATCACATCTTCTCTCTCTCTCTCTCTCTCTCTCTCTCTCTCTCTCTCTCTCTCTCTCTCTCTCGATCTGCTGCTCTTGAGAACTTGACATCTTGGCGGTCCGTAAATGGCTTTTCCACAGTGGAGGGTGTGTGTGTCTGCATGTGAATGCGTGTTAATGCATGTGAATTTGTGTGTGTGTGTGTGTATGTGTGTTTGGCATATAGGCATGTCCACAGCCATTCCTTCTCTCTTTGTATTCCATCTGTCTGAGCCGTCCAGCCTCAGCTGTCATTATTTCATGTTCATCAACAGAGAAGTTATAGTTGGCTGGAAACCTATCATGTGGGCTGGACAGCAGATAATTGAGGTGATGATCGGAGCTGTTCAAAGACAATTGATAGTGATGGAGTCAGGGTGAGTGAGGCTCTCGGGGAGCTGAGACTTGATGCCCCCCCCCCCCCCCCCCCCCCTCCCCCGAGCAACGGACAGAATGTGGAAGAACACACAAAGAAGCATGCATGCGCACGCACATACATGAGCACACAAGCACATGCAAGTACACACACACAGGTGCGCATGTGCACGAACGCGCACACACACACACAGACACACACACTATCCTATCACCAGTTATCCACATTCAGCCCCAGACCTATAAGAAACACCTAGGGTCTCAGCCAGAGGTGTAATAGCCCAAATCCCCTCCATCAGCCATGTCTGAATCACTAGCAACATATTGAACTATGAGAGAGAACGATGACCTGAACTTCATATCTCTGCCTATTCCATCTGATTGACAAGTTGCAAAACTTCTAAATCCCTCTGGAAACCAGTTAAGGCAAAGCAAGTTGTAAAAGCCGTTTGTCATGAGATGCGGACACGGGGGAGGGGGGGGGGGAATTGAGGTTATTACCTCTTTTCCATTCCAAATGGCCCCTGCCTGTATCGAATGTGCCTGGCAGAAAAGTCTTGATATGAAATGCCTTCACATCTATAACAGTCTTTTAAATCCATCTATATTTTTCATTACTCGCTAGATATTTATTTTTATTTTTGTCCGGACAGAGAACCATAACATTATCATCAAATCACCTCGCTAGTTTGCACAAATGAATGTGCTCATAATGTCAACACATCGGCTGATGGAGTAGTCCTTATGCTGTAGGAAACTTGAGAAAACTTCCCGGATGCAAACCTCTGCCTGGAAAACAAGCCTTCGATGTTTTGAAGTGTGTCTTTTTACCTGACTGGTATGCAGGTGGTGTTTGGGGATCAATGGTGGGCTGTTGGACTCTAAGTCCACTGTATCGATAGCTCACTCACACATACAAAGGCACAACACACTTCTCAGACAGAGACACTGAATCAATAACTCGATATCCCTTGCATCAGGCCCACGACGCAGTGTTGTGCCATACCCTCTGAGTGAGTGGCGTAGACGGAGGGTGCAGGCTGGCAGGAAAGGACAGGAGGACACCGATATACCTCAGCCCCCTGTCACATCGTCCTTCTCTGAGGGGACAGACAGGCAGTGCAGGAGTGATGGGGAGTGGGAGAAGATGACAACAATGACCATATACTGTATGGCACAGGAGCTGGGGCCGGCACTGTCAGCAACTATCTACTATCTCAACCCACCACCTTACCCCAGCCCCCTTGCCCCCCCCACCCGAACTTCAGAATTCTGCTGACTCCATGGTAATGATGGCTGATCCTTGGCAACCCCACCCCAAACCCCGTGGGTCCTGCTACGCGCCCTCCTGGCCCGTGGTATTGACCCTAGCTGTCACCCCTGCCAGCCCCTGACCCCCCACAGCACCGGCCAATCTATGTAAGAGCCACGGGTTCAAATGATTTTCCTCCCCTCCCGCCGCCCTGTTTTCACAGTGAGCTGATTGCTAATGACAACATTAGAAAGGGCATAATGGAGATTCCACAAACAATTTGCGCCTCGAATTTGCCAACCTAAATATCTGCAGAAGTTCCAATGATGATTCTGGGATCTGTGTGTGTTGTTATGTTTAAGCTGCATGGAAAGTAATGATGTAGTTAAACCAACACAATTCGCAGACCTAAAATGTCCCTCTATGGGCCTTGAGACTTGAAGCAGTTTTTACTTGGAAACATAATAATTGAATTATTAAAGAAGGAGCAAACTGTTTTTTTTATCTGTAAATGAGAGTCATAGAGATACATAAAGGATTTTGTACCAACATAAATTATCTTTGATAAGTTCTCTTTGATAAGGAAGCATGTGACGAGTTTCATTACAAAACACAATATATACATTTTCAGAAATGTTGGTAAATTAACACAAATAAAATAAACATCTTATGAAAGAGAGCTATTATTTTTGTTTTCTTATCATGACATGGGCTAGTGAAAAGACAGACATGATTTTGTTTGAAATATATTTCAAGGTCATTTTATTTTAGACAAAATTTGAGACATTCACGTTTTGTGGTAAAACGATATACACTGATTGTACAATACATTAGGAACAACTGCGCTTTCCAGGGGGAATCCAGGTGAAAGCTATGATCCCTTATTGATGCCACCTGTTAAATCCACTTCAATCAGTGTAGATGAAGGGGAAGAGACAAGTTAAAGAAGGATTTTTTTTAAGCCTGGAGACAATTGAGACGGATCGTGTGCCATTCAGAGGGTAAGTGGGCAAGACAAAAAAGTTTAAGTGCCCGTTGAACAGGGTATGGTAGTAGGTGCCAGGCGCACCGGTTTGAGTGTGTCAAGAACCGCAACGCCACTGGGTTTTTTATGCACAACAGTTTCCCGTTTGTATAAAGAATAGTCCACCACCCAAAGAACATCCAGCCAACAGCAGGCCAGTGGTCGAAAATGGGTCATTGATGAAAGACGACAAAGGAGGCTGATGCAAATTGTGCAGAGCAACAGACAGGCTACAGTTAGTCAACTGACAGTCCAGTACAACATTGGTGCCCAAAGACCTATAAAAGAATACACAACCCGCCGTACCTCGACACGAATGGGGTATGGCAGCCGACGACCTTACGGAGTTCCACTTCTTTCAGCAAAAAACAAGAAACTGCTGTTGCAGTGGGCTAAGGAAGAAAAACACTGACCACTGGAGTATTGGGAAAACATTGCCTGGTCTGATGAACCCCGTTTACTTATGTTTCATGCTGATGGGAGCACTAGGGTATGGAGAAAACCATATGAGTACATGCATCCATCAGGACACATGTCAAAACTGCAGGCTGTGGGTGGTGTGATGGTGCACATTGGGCACATTGATAAAAAGGGAGCAATCGTTTGAATGTCACAGGACATCTGAACACCATTGCCTATCAGGTGGATCCTTTCATGGCAGCGCTGTGTGCGTCTGTGAATATATTTTGTTCAGCAGGAAAATACCTCCATGAGGCTAGGATTGTCCAGGAATGGTTCCACGCACATGACAGTGAAGTCAGCTTACTGCAGTGGGCCTGCACTGTCTTTAGATCTCAATTTAAATGAGATGGAATGACCTATTCGGAGTATAGATCCACTGCCAGCCAACTTGACACAACTGTGGGAAGCATTGGAATTAACATGGGCCAGGATCCCCGTGGAGCGCATTCAACAGCTTGTGGAGTCCGCGCCCCGACGAATTGAGGCTGTTCTGAGGGCAAAAGGGGGTGCCAACTCAATATTAGGAAGGTGGTCCTAATGTTTTGCGCACTCCACTTCAACCAACGTAACTCCAATAGAAAAAGTATCCCAATTGGGTTCTAAACAGTTACTTGTAATGAAGTATCAATACATGAATATTAAACTAAGCCATTTGTTTCAAGAATATTGTACAAACAATATAGGGGAACATGCTAAGATGCCTAGCTAGCTAGCCACAATAAAATTATAGCTAAATAGCTAGCTAGCTATTGGATTATAGGTTGTTTTATTGCGTGTTCAACTAGCTGGCTAATTAGATGAATACCATTTACATCTAGCCAGCTGGTAGTTATAAGGCTAAATGTTTGCTAAATCTAGCTAGTTATCTTGTGTCTGCATTGCCATTGTTGGGCTGGAAGCAGGTTAAGTGTGTTCAGGGCATTTTAGCACAGCTGTAGTAGTCAACAGGCAATAACAAGCTACTGTACTGTATAGGACATTAATGAATTGATGTTTTAACCAAATGTTCAAAATGTGTCGTTCAGCATAAACCTGCTCTCCGCCACCAGTACAAGGAGATGATCATGGGTGAACAAGCAACACTTGAGGTATTTTGTCTTTGTACTTTGAGCTTACTGCCATGGACATTACATTTCCCGCTCCAAAGGACAAGACAGAAATGTGCTCTCAGGCTAGATGCCTTTGTTCATATTATAACATGACCCGAACCAAAGTTACTCAAAGGATCTTATAATATAGACCTAGGTCTAGATATTGTTTTTACCTTCATGTGTTTGTGTTCATTTCCCCCCCTAATTTAGCACTTGAAGTTAATCAAGTATTTGATTGTTTAGTGCTTTTTTTTATGTCAATGAGGAGCTATACCGAGCCCTAAGCATTGTTACAACATTTGCGGTGCACACTGCGATGCGGTACAGAGCTTGATTTGGCCTCTGCATGCCTCCGGAGGCTTCTCGATTGCATCACATATGAAGCCTATGACCACATTTTCAGATCAAGCATAAATTGGCTTTAAGGAGCATCAACGAGGACAGCTTGTCATGTATTGTCATGTTGTGTCTTTCTGTCCTTTCCTTTCACCCTGTCTCCCTCTGCTGGTCGTATTAGGTTACCTTTTCTCCCCCGCTTTCCCCCAGCTGTTCCTTGTCTCCTCTTGACTACCTCGTCACCCCTTCTCCCACCTGTTCCCTTTTTCCCTCTGATTAGTCCCCTATATCTCTCTCTGTTTTTGTTCCTGTCCTTGTCGGATTCTTGTTTGTTGTGTTTCATGCCTGAGCCAGACTATCGTCATGTTTGCTGTAACCTTGTCCTGTCCTGTCGGAATCTGCCGGTCTATCTGAGCCTACCTATGTTTGGTTATTAAAGAAGCTCTGTTTAAGTTAGTTCGCTTTTGGGTCCTCATTCACTCACCTTAACAGAAGAATCCGACCAAGAATGGACCCAGCGACTTCGGATCCTCTCCACTCAGCCGTCGAGATCCAGGGAGCGATGCTAGGCAGACACGAGCAGGAATTGTCTGCTGCTCGACATGCCGTTGAGACCCTGGCCACCCAAGTCTCCAACCTCACAGAACAGGTTCACCATCTCCGCCTCGATCCACCGGCCACTTCCAGGGCTTTCGAATCTCCGGAGCCCAGAATCAATAACCCGCCGTGTTACTCTGGGGAGCCCACTGAATGCCGCTCGTTCCTCACCCAGTGTGATATTGTGTTTTCTCTCCAGCCCAACACTTACTCCAGGAGCACTGCTCGTGTCGCCTATGTCATATCTCTCCTTATTGGACGGGCTCGTGAGTGGGGCACGGCAATCTGGGAGGCAAGGGCTGAGTGTACTAACCAGTATCAGGACTTTAAGGAGGAGATGATACGGGTTTTTGATCGATCTGTTTTTGGGGAGGAGGCTTCCAGGGTCCTGTCTTCCCTATGTCAAGGTAATCGATCCATAACAGACTACTCTATTGAGTTTCGCACTCTTGCTGCCTCCAGTGGCTGGAACGAGCCGGCTTTGCTCGCTCGTTTTCTGGAGGGTCTCCGCGCAGAGGTAAAGGATGAGATTCTCTCCCGGGAGGTCCCTTCCAGCGTGGATTCCCTGATTGAACTCGCTATTCGCATTGAGCGACGGGTTGATCTTCGTCACCGAGCTCGTGGAAAGGAGCTCGCGTTCTCCGTTGCCCCCCTCTCCGCATCACTACCATCTTCCTCTGCCGGCTCGGGAGCTGAGCCTATGCAGCTGGGAGGTATCCGCATCTCGACTAAGGAGAGGGAACGGAGAATCACCAACCGCCTCTGTCTCTATTGCGGTTCTGCTGGTCATTTTGTCACTTCATGTCCAGTAAAAGCCAGAGCTCATCAGTAAGCGGAGGGCTACTGGTGAGCGCTACTACTCCTGTCTCTCCTTCAAGATCCTGCACTACCTTGTCGGTCCATCTACGCTGGACCGGTTCGTCAGCTTCCTGCAGTGCCTTAATAGACTCTGGGGCGGAGGGCTGTTTTATGGACGAGACCTGGGCTCGGGAACATGACATTCCTCTCAGACAGTTAAGGGAGTCCACGGCCTTGTTCGCCCTGGATGGTAGTCCTCTCCCCAGGATTCAGCGTGAGACGCTACCTTTAACCCTCACTGTTTCTGGTAATCATAGCGAAACTATTTCTTTTTTGATTTTTCGTTCACCTTTTACACCTGTTGTTTTGGGCCATCCCTGGCTAGTTTGTCATAATCCTTCCATTAATTGGTCTAGTAATTCCATCCTCTCCTGGAACGTCTCTTGTCATGTGAAATGTTTAATGTCTGCTATCCCTCCTGTTTCCTCTGTCTCTTCTTCACAGGAGGAGCCTGGTGATTTGACAGGGGTGCCGGAGGAATATCACGATCTGCGCACGGTGTTCAATCGGTCCAGGGCCACCTCTCTTCCTCCACACCGGTCGTATGATTGTAGTATTGATCTCCTTCCGGGAACCACTCCCCCCCGGGGTAGACTATACTCTCTGTCGGCTCCCGAACGTAAGGCTCTCGAGGATTATTTGTCTGTAGCTCTTGACGCCGGTACCATAGTCCCCTCCTCCTCTCCCGCCGGAGCGGGGGTTTTTTTTGTCAAGAAGAAGGACGGGTCTCTGCGCCCCTGCATAGATTATCGAGGGCTGAATGACATAACAGTTAAGAATCGTTATCCGCTTCCTCTTATGTCTTCAGCCTTCGAGATCCTGCAGGGAGCCAGGTTTTTCACTAAGTTGGACCTTCGTAACGCTTACCATCTCGTGCGCATCAGGGAGGGGGACGAGTGGAAGACGGCGTTTAACACTCCGTTAGGGCACTTTGAATACCGGGTTCTTCCTTTCGGCCTCGCTAACGCTCCAGCTGTCTTTCAGGCATTAGTCAATGATGTCCTGAGAGACATGCTGAACATCTTTGTTTTCGTTTACCTTGACGATATCCTGATTTTTTCACCGTCACTCCAGATTCATCTTCAGCACGTTCGACGTGTCCTCCAGCGCCTTTTAGAGAATTGTCTTTTTGTGAAGGCTGAGAAGTGCACTTTTCATGCCTCCTCCGTCACATTTCTCGGTTCTGTTATTTCCGCTGAAGGCATTAAGATGGATCCCGCTAAGGTCCAAGCTGTCATTGATTGGCCCGCCCCTAAGTCACGCGTCGAGCTGCAGCGCTTTCTCGGCTTCGCGAACTTCTATCGTCGTTTCATCCGTAATTTCGGTCAGGTGGCAGCTCCTCTCACAGCCCTTACTTCTGTCAAGACGTGCTTTAAGTGGTCCGTTTCCGCCCAGGGAGCTTTTGATCTCCTCAAGAATCGTTTTACATCCGCTCCTATCCTTGTTACACCTGACGTCTCTAGACAGTTCGTTGTCGAGGTTGACGCGTCAGAGGTGGGCGTGGGAGCCATTCTTTCTCAGCGCTCCCTCTCTGACGACAAGGTCCACCCATGCGCGTATTTTTCTCATCGCCTGTCGCCGTCGGAACGTAACTATGATGTGGGAAACCGCGAACTGCTCGCCATCCGGTTAGCCCTAGGCGAATGGCGACAGTGGTTGGAGGGGGCGACCGTTCCTTTTGTCGTTTGGACTGACCATAGGAACCTTGAGTACATCCGTTCTGCCAAACGACTTAATGCGCGTCAGGCGCGTTGGGCGCTGTTTTTCGCTCGTTTCGAGTTCGTGATTTCTTATCGTCCGGGCTCTAAGAACACCAAGCCTGATGCTTTATCTCGTCTCTTCAGTTCTTCAGTAGCCTCCACTGACCCCGAGGGGATTCTCCCTGAGGGGCGTGTTGTCGGGTTGACTGTCTGGGGAATTGAGAGGCAGGTAAAGCAAGCGCTCACTCACACTCCGTCGCCGCGCGCTTGTCCTAGGAACCTTCTTTTCGTTCCCGTTCCTACTCGTCTGGCCGTTCTTCAGTGGGCTCACTCTGCCAAGTTAGCCGGCCACCCTGGCGTTCGGGGTACGCTTGCTTCCATTCGCCAGCGTTTTTGGTGGCCCACCCGGGAGCATGACACGCGTCGTTTCGTGGCTGCTTGTTCGGTCTGCGCGCAGACTAAGTCCGGTAACTCCCCTCCTGCCGGCCGTCTCAGGCCGCTTCCCATTCCCTCTCGACCGTGGTCTCACATCGCCTTAGATTTTGTCACCGGACTGCCTTCGTCAGCGGGGAAGGCTGTTATTCTTACGGTTGTCGATAGGTTCTCTAAGGCGGCTCATTTCATTCCCCTTGCTAAGCTTCCTTCTGCTAAAGAGACGGCACAAATCATCATCGAGAATGTTTTCAGAATTCATGGCCTTCCGTCAGACGTCGTTTCGGACAGAGGTCCGCAATTCACGTCTCAATTTTGGAGGGAGTTTTGCCGTTTGATTGGGGCTTCCGTCAGTCTCTCTTCCGGCTTTCACCCCCAGTCTAACGGTCAAGCAGAACGGGCCAATCAGACTATTGGTCGCATCTTACGCAGTCTTTCTTTTCGCAACCCTGCGTCTTGGTCAGAACAGCTCCCCTGGGCAGAATACGCCCACAACTCGCTTCCTTCGTCTGCGACCGGGCTATCTCCTTTTCAGAGTAGCCTCGGGTACCAGCCTCCGCTGTTCTCATCTCAGTTTGCCGAGTCCAGCGTCCCCTCCGCTCAGGCTTTTGTCCAACGTTGCAAGCGCACCTGGAAGAGGGTCAGGTCTGCACTTTGCCGTTATAGGACGCAGACTGTGAGGGCTGCTAATAAGCGTAGAACTAAGAGTCCTAGATATTGTCGCGGTCAGAGAGTTTGGCTCTCCACTCAGAACCTTCCCCTTAAGACGGCTTCTCGCAAGTTGACCCCGCGGTTCATTGGTCCGTTCTGTATTTCTCGGGTCATTAATCCTGTCGCAGTTCGACTTCTTCTTCCGCGATACCTTCGTCGCGTCCACCCGGTCTTCCATGTCTCCTGTATCAAGCCCGTTCTTCGCGCCCCCGCTCGTCTTCCCCCCCCCCCCCCCCCCCATCCTTGTCGAGGGCGCACCCATCTACAGGGTCCGCAGGATTTTGGACATGCGTCCTCGGGGCCGTGGTCACCAGTACCTCGTTGATTGGGAGGGGTACGGTCCTGAGGAGAGGAGTTGGGTTCCCTCTCGGGACGTGCTGGACCGTGCGCTGATCGAGGATTTCCTCCGTTGCCGCCAGGTTTCCTCCTCGAGTGCGCCAGGAGGCGCTCGGTGAGTGGGGGGGTACTGTCATGTATTGTCATGTTGTGTCTTTCTGTCCTTTCCTTTCACCCTGTCTCCCTCTGCTGGTCGTATTAGGTTACCTTTTCTCCCCCGCTTTCCCCCAGCTGTTCCTTGTCTCCTCTTGACTACCTCGTCACCCCTTCTCCCACCTGTTCCCTTTTTCCCTCTGATTAGTCCCCTATATCTCTCTCTGTTTTTGTTCCTGTCCTTGTCGGATTCTTGTTTGTTGTGTTTCATGCCTGAGCCAGACTATCGTCATGTTTGCTGTAACCTTGTCCTGTCCTGTCGGAATCTGCCGGTCTATCTGAGCCTACCTATGTTTGGTTATTAAAGAAGCTCTGTTTAAGTTAGTTCGCTTTTGGGTCCTCATTCACTCACCTTAACAGAGCTAATATAAACGAACTGTACATCAGAGGAGGCTGGTGGGGGGAGCTATAGGAGGACGGGCTCATTGTAATAGCTGGAATGGAATGAATGGAACAGTATCAAACACATTAAACATATGGAAACCACGCTTGACTCCGTTCCATTAATTTCATTCCAGCCATTACAATGAGCCTGTCCTCCTACAGCTCCTCCCACCAGCATCATCTGTTGTTCATACAGGAAGCAACAAACAAACTACTATGGAGACAGTTATAAAATAGTGTATAATCCCCAGCTGAGAGAAAGGGACAGCAGTTACACCTCATCACTTAAAGCCCGCCCATATCGATTAACCAATGAGAATGTACATTTAAAGTACATGTTTTAACAGTATGAGAACAGACATAATTCATACACATATAAAGGGACCTATGAGCATTTTAGATTGAAAAAATGCAAATGTAAAAATTGGCATATATCACATTTTTGGAATCAAACTCTTTGTGTACAGATCATACATACAGGAAAAGCTCATGGTCAGTGTAAAACCCTTCCTCTGACTTTCCCACTCATACCACCAAGATTAATGTTCATGTTAGCTCTTGTTAAAGCACCGGTGCATATCCACAAATAATAACCCAAAGTATTCACATTATAGCCCTTCTGATGCTCCTATATTACAGCCCTGATAATACCTGCATACTGAGATAGATATATGTATTCATGTGGCAGGGAAATAACATAACAGCAAATTGCCAAAACAACTTTATAAATCAGTCGTCCCAGGCTCTCGTTGCCGCGGCTACAAGGTGCTGGTGCTGATGAGAGGCTGACGGAAGTGGGCATCCATCGCTACAGCGACGCCATCCATACGTCGTCAGGGAAATGGGCTTGTCTCGGGTGGCCCGGGGGCCCCGCGATCATTGTGCGTGTCCCCCCACTTCTCCCGCATCTAAATGGAAATGCCGGGTGGGTTCAAATCCATCCCGCCATCCCCCCATTCCACAGTTTGCCTCGTTCTCAATTTAGAAAACCAAAAATCTCTCATGAATCAAAAGTTACAAACAGATTTTGCCGTGTCGTAACTCTACGGTGGCTTTTCCCTTGATTGATTCTTATACACACACGGTTGGATTACCATAATGTGTTCTTGTGGCAAAAATTCTGTCAGGGGCGAGGGAACGGACTTGGGGGTAGAGGGAGCCGGGATTGGGGTGAAGGGAGGGAGAGGGGGAGACGGATGGGGGGGGCTGCGCGCAGGTATGGAGGGAAGTAAATAACAAATGTTCTGGGCTCCACCTCATCGGGAGTGATTTCAATGCAATGTTTCATCATAGCAACCGGAGAAGAGAGTGTTTGGGGTTTAGGCTATCAATTACAGATACAGTATGTGTAGGCAGGCAGACACTATCATTTGGCTGATTGTCACCAGTCCACAGCAGTGACACCAGGAAGTGATCCATCACTCTATTACCTGTGACACGTGGAGAAGGATAACAAGGCGTAGTGGAATCATGAGGGACTGGGGCCCCCTCCGACACCAAGCTCTTTAACATGCTCGGGGACACACATTCTAATGCAGACATTTAACCTTCCCACCTTCAGCCATTTTTCTTTCTGTTCTTTGAGACAGGGTAGATTGATGTGTTTTGACTTGGAATAAACAGAAGCTTCTGCTGTTGATTAAACTCACATTGGGTGCACAGTGCTTGAATGGGTGTTCCCTGTGTTGTTTACTCCAGTGAAGGCCAAGGCACATCTTTGGTTAATGCTTGGTGAAATAATAAATTGAGGGTCAAGTTTTTTTCACCCCCTACCCCTTTCATACAGACAATCTGAACCTGCATAATGAAGGTGCTTTAGAGGGAAAGCCTTTTGTTTGAAAGGGGCACAAAACACCTAAAACAATGGTGCCCACCTTACAGATAGAGCAAAGTTATAGCAAAGAGATAGCAAAGTTGACCTCAAACTGTGACCAAGGATACTAACCGTAACTGTTGCACTTAAACGTAACTGAGTGATCATTCGTACTGTAAAATCAATATGAGAGTGCCCAACACACAAACAAAAAATTATTATGCATGAACTTCGTATTAGTATTAAGACAACAAACAGAGGAACGGTTTATAGAAGCTTGATATTGAACACAACATCTCACACAGCAACCTATACATTTTCTCATTATCTTGGATAATGATAATATGGGAAAAAAGGGGGATAAAGGGGTAAAAAATGAGGCCTATATTTCACCCTAACATTTTGCTGGAGGTACAGTATAACGATAATGAGACCAGACGAACGCAGATATTCCTGGTTGACCTTCTCTGACAGAATTCAATGAGAACGGACAATATGCTACCAATCTTCACAATAACACCATGCCACGTACACACACACACACACACACACACACACACATACACACGTACACACACATACACACACACACACACACACACACACACACACACACACACACACAGCAGACATGGTCAAAAAAGTAAAAACAGCAACGTACACGTCCTACCGAGGGGCAGAACTGAAAACAAAGTATTTTCAGGAACTCACCAAAAATCTGAGAAATACTCATTTTCATGTCATTATTATTTCACCTTGGGACCTCTATTCTACAGATTCCCTCTGGTGAGGTTATTCTTCCACATAGATGGCCACTACCCTGGCCTTACCCTGCTGTACAATAACCACAGATAACACAGAGAGAGTAAACTTTAGTCCTCCCATTACAATCTCTGTCCTGAGCAGTGACTATATCAATCTGGAGGAGCAGGGGAAGATTGCCTGATTTGGTGCCCAGGGAAACTTCATCACTCTCGGGCCTCATTGAGTGTCTGACCGACCCGGCCTGGAGCCCAGTCTTGGCTCTGTGGCTCATTGCTGCTCAATGCTGCTCTGCTTAACATTATCACCCTCATCTGTAAACACAGTCATCCATCACCCGGCCCACACGGCAGCCCCCCCTCTTATCCAAACTGATAAAGAAGGTGTATACTCTTATAATTTGCTCATCTCTAGGAGAAGGAATAATAATAATAATCTCTACTTGATGTACAGTCAGTGGCTCCCTCCTCCTACTCTCTATTGCTCTGTTTCTCTCTGTTTCTCTCTCTCTCTCCACGTTGCTCTCTCATTGGGAGCTCACTCACTTAAATTCTCTCTCTGTGCCCCCTCCCTGTCTCCTCTCCAGTCATAATGTGCTTGTGGACAGTCTATTAATGAAGCAGCCTAATTTGACACCTCAGCGTGGTGTAATAGATTAAAATGCTATGCCGCCATCCGTCTGGCCGGCACAAATAAACCGCTCGGTGTAAATATTGTAATTCATACCGCCTCTCGCTCAGATGATAATAATCTTAGCCTGTTGATGCCTCGCAGATTAAAAAAATCTGACGATGAGCAAAGAGGGGAAGGGGGAGGAAGGATTCGCATACCGCCCCAGCAGATCCGCAGTTGACACAATCTCTATTGCACTCTACACTGCCCTTTCCCACAAAAGCAACACCTATATGTGAGAATGATGTTTATTGACTACAGCTCAGCGGATAAATAAATGTAATAATATTGAAATTTCAACACGTTACTATAGTGGGCCAAATCCTATAATCCCTGTCACATGGGTTTATTTATTGGTTTCAATAACGTCACTAATGTCAATGCCACACGAGAAGATATTTACGTTCTTACATTTTTGAGGAATTGCACTTACAAACTTTGTTTTCCTTTAGAAACTTCGTACGTTTTTTTGCCGTAAGTAGTGGTTGGTGAATCCAGCCCCAGGTGTGTGCATGCAGATGTCATGGTGTACATGCATGTGTGTGCATGTAAGATGGTCATATGGTCATCATCATCACCCCCCCCCCCCCCCCCCCCCCCCCTCACACACACCTATTTGGCATGATGTTAGTGAGACGACAGTGACACTCTTTCTAGGAGCAGGTGTCATAGTTAGAGTGACAGTCCCAGTCAGACGTTCACTAGATTAGCCACAGTGCCACGTGACAAGTAGCTTAACTCCTGATAAGAGCAAAGCCTTTTGGTCGGAGCCAGCTGATGTTGTTACCAGAGATGGTTTAGAGCAAGAGATATTGATCTACGGGTTTATGAATGAATGGACACACTTCATGGAGATGGAGGATTCTGTGAGGATCAGGGAGGATCCGTGCAATATCTAATCCAATGTCTGACCACGCAATATGGTCTATGGGTCAGCTGGGGTTGAGCTTCCCCGAAGACGTTGTAGCGAACATGGCACATTTTTGTCCTGCTCCACATAAATCAGAAGAGATTGGCTATCATAAATCTATGACCTTTTCCTGAAATTAAGCATGCTTCCTACCCTATATTTATGTTCTAAGTGAAATAATGACATCAATTATATGAACAGTATGTGCTGCACTGTAGCAGTGCCTTAGTGTGCTCTATTCTACTGTACCACATATCTGCCCAAATTGTCTTAACTTAGGCCTACATGTATCTCAAAAACAAGGGAAGCTCGTGGCAGTATATTGCTGATCACAATATCGTGTATGTCTCTAACAGGGGGAGGAATAAACTTATAGACATTATGCAGTCCTCTGGTGGACTGACTCGCTTAACAGATTTACGTCTACCGCCCTATGCTCTCTGAATGGCAAACAGGTGCATTTGCAATGTAAATGGGTGTATTCTTCTCTATATTGAATTGTTTTCTTAATCATTTCCTTTGTGCCATGAAGTAAAGAAAACAGATTCTGTCTAAAGAGCATTGGAAGTGTTAATGACCCCTTGGCTCAGCAGCAACATTAGCACCTGGCAGCATAGCAAACACAGGGTCAATCACATTATCTCTAGGTGCTTGCTAACATCAACATTCTCTTTCTGATGAGCAAGACAATTGGATTCTGGAATTTGAAAGAAATACTTTAGAATGTCCAGTAGTGTGAATCTTCACCTCACGTAAGATGCTATTTCGTTCAAAGCATCTTAAAGATATGCCTATGTTCTGTAATCGCATTGTTTTCAACTAAATATAGAAAATATTCCATCGAGGTACTTTATTTTTCTCATACAACTTTGTATGTTACTGAACTTCATATTGTAGATGCAGAATAAAGTGGGAATAGGCATACGCTCTTTACTTTTCAAAATCTAATGACTACATTCTAAATAAAGAATATGTAGCAAAATGAAGGTTTCCAAATGCATTGATCTTTATAATATAGTTATCACCACCAAAAGATGAAACAGAAAGATAAGATTGGAAAGAAACCTAATTTCCTTTCAAACCTTCGGTGGGACATCCCCCCCCCCCCCCCCATTAATAATCTACCCGTGGTTGAAATCTGTGCATAATGAAAATCTCTTTTATAAATATGTATGCAGCCAAGTCACAACATAATAGAGTTTTTTAGTGAAAAACAGATGGCTGGCTGGCTGGCTGATTTCTAAAGGACGAAGAGCAGAGAAGAGCACTGCAGAAAATGATGTTCCCTAGCTTAGAAATGTCTTTAATTAATAGCACATTTTACATAATGATTACACTGTAATTGTGCCAACTAGCAGAGTGTCATTAAGTATATCCTTGCTCCTTTACAATGCTCTCCGGCTAAAAAAAGAATGAGTTACATGGTATATCACCATGCAACAGGTCCATAAATAACATTTAAGCCCATACAAGGAATGTACTTATAAATAATAAATATTTGCCTTTTGTAATTGAGCAAAAAAATGACTGCCTCTTTTGTCTGCCCTCCTATCCCCGCCAATTTGGCTTTGTCCTGTTATAGGCTAGTTGGGGGAAAGGAGATTTTTCACATGTTTTCCTTCCTTGTAAGTACTGAATAATTTATTTGCCGGCTAATAGCCAACACTGTCAACACAGGGTGGTTAAAATATACCTGTGTCCAGATAGATGCGTTGACTGGCCGGGAAGTGATTATTTCCTGCTTCCAGATATTTTGTTGGATGCAGTCCCTGTATACACTGCAGTAAATCACTGCCTTCCAATTACACAGCTCCACAAAACAAGGCTTGAATTCAAATCAGGCCGCAAAACAGAGACAGAGATAGCGTCTGCTTGCCTGCCCGGGTACTGTTACTCATGTGGGTGAGACAAGGGGGTCCGAAGGTGGAGTTGGGGGTGCAGGAGAGGGAGGGGTGGAGAGTAGGGTTGGGAGGTGTGAAGATTTGTTTCTTGTTTATTGCTTATTCCATTTGATTGTAAAGTGGCTTGGGTGCAGGTTGCTCTAACCTCTTGGGGGAGGCTGAGTTCCAAATATTTCAGTTGGTCCCATAGCACATGGTGTAAATTTGCCTTTTCTGTGCCAGAGGTCACTTGTAGGTATGGAGAGAAATCATCATATTGCAAAGATATAAAACTAGAGAGAGGAGAAATGATTTAATTATGAATAAGACTTTGGAGGCTTGGAGGAGGTCTTGGAGGGGTTTTTACATTTACATGACATTTTAGTCATTTAGCAGACACTCTTATCCAGAGCGACTTACAATTAGTACATTCATCTTAAGATAGCTGGTTGAGACAACCACATATCACAGTCATAGCAAGTACATTTTCCCTCAATAAAGTAGTTATCAGCAAAGTCAGTGTTAATAGGAAAATACAACTAGGGATTAATTTAAGATACTCTTTGAAGAGGTAGGGGTTCAGACGTTTTTGGAAGATGTCCTAGCGTCAGGGGGAAGCTGGTTCCCCCATTGGGGTGCCAGGACAGAGAAGAGCTTGGAGTGGGCTGAGCAGGAGCTGACCTCTAGAGGTGGGAAGGCCAAGAGACCAGAGGTGGCAGAACAGAGTGCTCGGGTTGGGTTCTAGGGTTTGAGCATAGCCTGAAGGTAGGGAGGAGCAGTTCCCCTTGCTGCTCCGTAGCCAAGCACCATGGTCTTGTAGTGGATGTGAGCTTCGACTGGAAGCTAGTGGAGTGTGCGGAGGAGTCGGGTGACATGGCAGAACTTGACATGGGAGAACCACCAGGCAGGCTGCGGTGTTCTGGATAAGTTGCAGGGGTTTGATGGCACAAACACGAAGCCCACCCAACAGAGAGTTGCAGTAGCTTAGACGAGAGGTGACAAGAGCCTGGATTAGGATCTGCTCCACTTCCTGTGTGAGGTAATTCTCTAACATATGTTGTAGAGCATGAACCTGCAGGAGTGAGTCACTGATTTGATGTTTGCAGAGAATGAGAGGGTGTTGTCCATGGTCACGTCAAGGTTCTTTGCACTCTGGGAGGGGGACACTGTGGCCGGTAGTGAGAGCATGTGGTGCCTTCGAGGCAGCGGATAGATCTAGGAGGATGAGAACAGAGGAGAGAGAGTCAGCTTTGGCAGTGCGGAGAGCCTCGGTGACACAGAGGAGAGCCGGTCTCAGTTGAGAGAGCTGTTTTGAAGCCTGACAGTTTAGGGTTAAGAAGATCATTCTGAGAAAGATAACGTGAGAGTTGGTCATAGACAACACGCTCAAGTGTTTTGGAAAGAAAAGAAAGAAGGGATACCAGTCTGTATTTGTTGACGTCAGCAGGGTCGATTGTTGGTTTCTTGAGGAGGGGAGCTACTCTCCATTTTGAAGTCAGAGGGGACACAGCCAGTAGCAGAGGGGAGGGCCAAGCCAGCCGGGAGGAAAGGGGACAGTGAAAGTCATAGGATGTGGAAAGGGAGGAGAGTAAGGTCGAAGAGGCAGAATCAAGAGACAGGAGAAAGAATGATTTAGCAGAAGGTAGAAATTATAAGAGGAGAGAGTAGTGGGTAGGGGCTTAGTAGGAGCTGAGTGGGTAGGGTTGAATGCGAGAGCGAGAGAAAAGGAAATAATGTGGTGATTAGAGACATTGAGGAGGTTGCAGCCAGATTAGTAGGTGAACAGGACTGGGAAAGAGTGAGGTCAAAAGAGGAAAGGAGTGGAAAGAAAGAGGTGGAAAGAAATTAATCAAAGTCAGGCGTCGGGAGGTTGAAGTCACCCAGTACGATGAGAGGTGATCCATCGTCGGTAAATTAGCTTATCAAGGTGTCAAGCTCATTGCGGAATTTTCCAAGGGCACCTGGTGGGCAATATATGACAACAATGTAAAGCTTGAGTGGACAAGTGACAGTGACAGCATGGAATTGAAATTAGAAGATGGATAGGTGAGAGAGGGGGAAAATAGAAAGGAGAAATTAGTAGTGTGAACATTTAAACAAAATAAGAAAAATCCCAAACAGAAAAACAAATTGTAATCACAATGCAGTTACCACAAAACATATTTTTTTCAATGTTATAGCATAACTAGACGATAGGCTATAAGAGGCAAATTTTAGGCTACTTCGGAGAATTTGCGAGGCATGCAAAATAGATTACTAAGACATATGCGCGCCGCGTTTTTTCTTCCTGCCCCCTCCTCTCTTTCCCTCATGTTGGCTCGCCTGTGTCATATTCATTACACTGATTCTGTTGCTAAACTTTTCTTAAATGGAAGCAAATGGAACAAAACGGGGAGGGACCTACCTGAATTTGTCCAATAGACACTCATGTTTTAGCTGTTCCGTTTTGCGACTGTTTGAACTAATGATTACACCCCTTTTCTTTCTCTTCACTAATGATGTCAGTGTGTTCAGTCTTCAGTCTGGTGTGTGTAGAATGTCCTAGCCTATTCATTGATGATAGACCCTGCTTTACTGAAGTTTCGAGACATTGCAAACCAAGAGATTGTGAGATACAGCCTTCCATTGCAAGATACAGCTTTTAATGACCTGTAGATAGGACTGGTGCACAGTTCTGACTGTCTGCCTGGTGGCCAACCTGGCAATACTGTGCCCCTCTCCTCTCTCTCCCTCCCTTGCTAGCTAACTATGAAAGATGCAAGTGTTTGTGTTCTTGGAAGAATTGCAAAAAAAGACTGAGTTGATTCTTAGTGGAATTGAATCTTGACACTCAGAGGTGGAATTGAGGTGCAGTAACGGTCGTACAGGTGCAAAGGGGCGGCATGTAGCCTAGTGGTTAGAGAGTTGGACTAGTAACCGGAAGGTTGCAAGTTCAAACCCCCGAGCTGACAAGGTACAAATATGTCGTTCTGCCCCTTAACCCACTGTTAAGGAGTTCTGCAGTTAACCCACTGTTCCTAGGCCGTCATTGAAAATAAGAATTTGTTCTTAACTGACTTGCCTAGTTAAATAAAGGTAAAAAAAATAGGCCTCCCGGGTGGCGCAGTGGTTAAGGGCGCTGTACTGCAGCGCCAGCTGTGCCATCAGAGTCCCAGGGTTCGCGCCCAGGCTCTGTCGTGACCGGGAGGTCCATGGGGCGACGCACAATTGGCCTAGCGTCGCCCGGGTTAGGGAGGGCTTGGTCGGTAGGGGTGTCCTTGTCTCATCCCGCACCAGCAACTCCTGTGGCGGGCTGGGCGCAGTGTGCGCTAACCAAGGTGGCCAGGTGCACGGTGTTTCCTCCGGCGCATTGGTGCGGCTGGCTTCCGGGTTGGATGCGTGCTGTGTTAAGAAGCAGTGCGGCTTGGTTGGGTTGTGTATCGGAGGACGCATGACTTTCAACCTTCGTCTCTCCCGAGCCCGTACGGGAGTTGTAGCGATGAGACAAGATAGTAGCTACTACAACAATTGGATACCACGAAATTGGGGAGAAAAAGGGGGTAAAATTCAAAAAAAAAAAAATAAATAAATAAATGGTCTGAAATGGTATTGAAAGGGACACACCACGAGACCCAAACCATTACTGGCAGCTCGCCTCCCTGCCTAAGAATGTATTAAATACTCTCCCTCACACCTCCGATCGCCCCATCCATTCCATCTCACCAACCATCCCCCCAACCAACGCCACCGACGGATTGCATTTATGCAGAATGCATCAATAACCGGAAAAACTAAAAGGCCTTGTGAATTACCATGACATTTTATGAATTTTTTGTTTGAATTTATTGTTTTAATGTAAAACCGATAAAGAAATCGCTCTTTAAACGTTAAGAAAAATTGTCCATTTGTCACATCCTTGGCCCTGTACCACCACTGCGACCACCAGATGCTCTCGGACCATGAGAAAATAATCATAATCCATAATCCATAAAGGCCAAAAAGTTTAGTACCTGAAGAGCAATATAGGCTGACATTTAGTTTTTCCAGTTATTGATGCATTCTTCATAAATGCAATCCGTCGGTGGCGTTGGTTGGCGGGACGCTCAGCGAGATGGAGAGATGGGGCGATCGAGGGATGGAAGGATACAGAGGTGTGCTGGAGTTTAATACACTCCGAGGCAGGGAGGCGAGCGGCAGAGAGCGAGAGAATCTTGAGTGTTCACCGTCCGCCGCTGCGCCGTGGTGCGTCGACCAAGGAGCTGATCAAAAGTAAATCTCATCATCACATATGCAGATTTCCCTGCACATGTGATTCACATTTGATCAGCTCCCCGGCCAGCGCGCCAGGGCGCAGCGGCGGATAAAAAACCCTCTGGATTCTCTCCTTCTCTGCCGCTCGCCTCCCTGCCTAAGAATGTATTAAATACTCTCCCTCACACCTCCGATCGCCCCATCCCTCCATCTCACCAACCATCCCCCCAACCAACGCCACCGACGGATTGCATTTATGCAGAATGCATCAATAACCGGAAAAACTAAAAGGCCTTGTCAGGGACGAGGAGTTGTCACAGGTGCAGGCAAATGATTCTCCACCGGCGCTCATCTGAGCTGCAATCAGCTTATAATCTGGGTATACATCAGGCTCTGACATGGACACTTCCTGCTTCCTTTCTCATTCTCCGTGGCAGTAATCACAGCGAGAGGCGCTCAACCTCACCAAAATGTATAAATAATTTGAATTCAAACATATTAACAGTCAAAATACGGGAATCCGTCATGGCGGCATACGGCGAAAGGCTTCTTAAGAAGCAATCAGGGCCTCGGAGTGTGTTCTTTGTCTTTTGGCGGCTGAGAGACAGGGTGCAGATTACTATCAGCCAACCCTGTTCTGCATAACTGCTCTCCCCCCCCCCTCAGTGCTTTTAAATGTTCCTGGCGATCTATTACATTTACCAAGCAGCCTTCCCAGGCGGCTGCACGGCCCCCCTTGCTTCTCCCTTTAATCTCATGCTTCCTTGGGAATGCGAAGGAGATCTGGACGAGGGTTTAAAGACCTTTTTTATGAAGGCAGGCATGTGGGCCTCTATCCATCTTCCACCAACTAGCAGACACGTTTATGTTCCATGGACGGGTTATGTCCCGCCATCTTAAAGAACAAAAACTTGCCCTTTTTACCTCATTGGGAAGAAGAGATGCTGGACATGTTACGGTGTTTATTTTTTTGAGGGTTCCTAGACCAGCACCAGATCTTACGCTTGACCCAACAATGGACGTGACTTGGATGTATCTCTCACAAACTAGAACGATTTTCAGTCTTTAAATGTTAGACAACATTATCCTCCGGTGTGTTGATTATGTGAGATGGGACATGAATCTACGCTAGAGAGTGTAAATATTGAAGATGCATACATATGGTAGACTCATAGATAATGCTACGATCATTCCATCGACCCTGTGACAATACAAGTCGAACACGGATGCCCGTACAGGCACAGGCACAGGCTTCCCATTGCCACTGAAATTAATTCCATCGCTTTGCTGTCGGAGTGTGTCATCTGATACGCACACATAAGTATAAAGATGTAAAATGGCATGATCCAGCCATCCAACCATCTTATTAAAGCACATCAAAATATATATTTTTTCATTCCACCCAGAGGAGAAAAGAATGTTAGCACTATCTATTCACAGGAGGTGAGAATTAAGGCAGTTTCAGCCTGGAAGCCACTCAAGCTTGTCAGGACACGGACTGCGGTTTTATGTCATGTCATTTATCTGCCGTTTATATTTTCTATGACCGCATTGTCTCTTTCAAGAACCTTTGGAATATGTACACGCTGTACAAACAGCCACCTCTTGTCCGTGGCGTAACTAGGAAATGCTAATGTTTTTCTAACAGTCACGGCGTCACAATGATCCACACACACACACACACACACACACACATCTCAGACACACTTCCTTTTTTTATTATTCCTATTTAAATACATATGTATTTAATAACACGGATAACAGTCAGAGAGAGTGGAATCCACATGGAAAGATAGGGGCATGTAGAAAAAAAACAGAAGGATGCCGGGTGAATGACAAGAACGGATCGAGGGATGCCCTCTCTTCGTCCGCCGTAAAGCACATCGAGGCAAATCAACACCCCATGGATCACAACCCTTTTCATTACAGTTTTAACAGGCACCGCACTTTCTATTTCTCACCTCGACAAAATCTTTGATGTAAAAGTTCCATAATAAAAAGAATAATAATGGTTTTCGCCATGGCCACAAGTTAATGGTTTGGATCCTAGTTGGGACTGGATGGATGAGAGTGGCGGCAGCAGCATCCAATGACCTGGTGGTCGTGTAAAGGTGGGTTCAGATTAGGCTTGCCCGTAGGCCTAAGGAGACATGTTTAGAATCGTATGTTATTATAAAAAAGGATAATGCTTGATAACAACATCAGTAGTGTATGCCATGCAATAACTGCACGAACAGTATGCTCAACACGTTGGCCATTTGAACCTTGCCCACGTCATTGACCATTCTACAGCTGGTTATATAGAAATACACACAACACACTCACACACTGAGCCACACGAACGGCATGCTGCATGCTGTGAGAGTGTTTATTAAATTGCAAATCAAGGCAGAAAATTGAAAAGCCCTTGATCTTGTCATATAGATTTTTCCCCATCTATCCCACCCTTCACCCCTCTTCCCCCATCTATCCCCTGGCCTCCCCTAGCATGAGGGCACACAGCAGGAATTATAGCTCAGTGAAGTGCGGTGGCAAAGCCCGGGAGATTCATAGACAGTTGAAATGATAAAGTCCGGTCCAGGAGAAGCGCTAGCGGTGCAATAACAGCCAGAGAGTCACAATAAAGTTTAGTTTAATGACAAGCACAAATAACGTGAACATTTGGCTGGGCCGCTAAACCCTTGCTTCAGGATCGCATCTGATATATTAGTGGGCAACTGACCATGACTGCCGGGCGATTGTGCTGCTTGCCACGGAGGCGTGGGTCGCGGTGATACATGCGGCAAGGTGGCAGGTGTCCATTTTATAGAGTTATTCACTCAGAAATGCTGCTGGAGTGGACACTGGACGTTGGCTGGGCTATGGAGGGTGGAGGGGGCCTGGTTACATTATTGTTATTGCACAGCTGATATCTCCCAGACCCTGGCCCTGTTCACGTGCCCCACTGGACCTCTGGCTGGCTCAGCACCACTACAGTGCAGTAGTCTAGTACACCAAACGCTAACAGGCTAACGGATAGTCTCTGAGGTGATAACCAACCTGATGCGCTAACATGATAACGGCTAGTCTCTGAGATGCAGCTAGCCAAGTGCGCTAGCAGACTTATAGTGTCTGAGGTGATAACCAACCAGCTGTGGACAGGGGAGCCTGGCCTGACTAGCATCCTAGGCTGGGCTGGGGCACTTTGGTTGGTTAAACGACACCCAGAGAAAAATGACAGGGGCTTCAGCATTTGGTCACTGTGTCCCTGTCTGGTCTGGTCTGGTCTGTCTACAGGGCTGTCCATTTTAGACAAGCCTCATGTAAAAACATAACGGATATTATGTTTTCCCCTGAATCAATTTGGTGACCACATCATCTAGCAGTGTCCTGATACACCTGGTTAAATTACCAATGATGACTAAGTCTGAACCACAGAGAAACAACTAGATTATTTAGATCAGTGGTTGTCAACTGGTTTTGCCTCGGGACGCAAATTAAACCAGGTTGTCTGTCGCGATGCAATATCAGGATCGCGATATTCTTTTTGCCAAAATGCAATCTGGAAAACTTTTTCATCTTAGATTGATAGTAAATGTACCAATTATATGAGAAGGGAAAGCAGTCCCATCTTTTCCATTGTCAATAATTCCATTTGCCCATATTCTTGATGAAGACCACAAAATCAATTAAATCCAGTAAATAGTACTGCTAATAACTCCCTATTGGAAATACTGTGATTGAACAACATTTTTGAAGAGGTTAAATTATTTAAAATATATATAGATTAGATTTCTACACACTTTCTACCTAGTTTTATTCGGTTAAGTTCGGACATTTTTTATTTGATTTAATATTTCTTTACTCAGACACTCAACCCATTCAAAACCTTCCGAGAAGCAAACCAATTGAGAATCGCTGATTTAGATGATCTAGTTCTACATTCTGAACATCCTCGCTAAAGCGGGATCACACATGATCATGTGAAAAACAATGGGACATAACAATATTCAATTTGCTCCGACACTCGTTTATCACACGCTTATTGTCACCTACTTAACCATAGTGAGTGATGATGGCTGGCTGGCCATGGCCTATGGTGTAGCTGATGGGCTGATGGTCTGATAGGCTGGGGTAGGAGATGGAGTGTCGGGCAGCTGGTCGCTTGGTGGTGAAATAGGGGATCAGGACTGGCTGAGTGTTGTGAGGACCAGCGGGAGAGACGACCACTGGGAGATGGACGATGGTGTGGCGCACCGGATAGTTTTCCCACAAATCAATCACTGCTTCCTTAACAGTACTACACCTATGAGTATTCGTTCGCTTGAACATTTTGGTTTATGAGTACAGGGAAAAGACAATGCAGATATCCAGAAAGAGTGAAATAAGCCACAATACAGCCTTTGAATCATCCCTTTTGGGATGAACCCTGCACTCTCTAGACTCTAACAAGGGACACTAAGCGACCACCCTCTGCTAGGCTAGTTGTTGCCACGTTTTCTGTTTACACGGGCTAAAAGAGCTCATTTAGCGCTGCCATTGTTGAACGTGGCCCTCAATGCAGATCAATTTGAAGGGCCATTATCCAAGGAGAACGCCAGAGACAAAAGGAAGACAGCTAGTGACAAATGATCCAGCCCATAGTAGGGTATAAAACACGCTTACCATGCTAACAACATGGTGGGCAGGATGGACCCCACCCCCCGTTGAACGCAAACAATGGGCTTCCTATTAATCATCGTTGATACGTGTCATCATTATCCCTCAATGAATGGCTATCCAGACCTCCCGGCGGACATCAACATGACAATTCAACACGCTGCAACGCAACTCCACTGAGAGATAGACTGGAGCATATTTAAATTTCTAAATGGTAGTGGACACAAAATAATAAACGGATTGTGTCATCATCGTCATGTCATCTGGAGGACTAGAACAAAAATGGCGTTTGTGGGAAAATGGCACTGAGTGTTGGGGATGAGGGAGATGGTGGTGGTGTCTGGGTAACCTTGCAGGTACACTGTTGTGATTATTCTGTACAGGTTGGGATAATGTTGGGCCCTGGGGGACAGAGAGGAGCTGATTGGTGATTAGAGATATAATTAAGAGCAGCTTTGACATGGCCCCTCCCCCCTTCCTCCCCCCTCATACTCCCCCAGTCTCCCATCTCCCCTAAAAAGCCCTCAAGGCCACTTCTCATCTGTGTTTATGGCTCTTCACCCTATTATCCCACAACAAAAGGGAGCTTCGCCACACAAACCCCAGCCAGCTGCCTGCCTGCCTCCCTGCATGCCTGGCTGCCTGCCTCCCTGCCTGCATGCCCCCCTGCATGCCTGGCTGCCTGCCTCCCTGCATGCCTGGCTGCCTGCCTAGCTACCACCACTGCCCTGGAATACACTGGTCCTCTCCAGTGACAATAAAAAGAAACTTGAGATGAAACAAAAAAAAAGTTACACCATATTTGCTCAGACTAACTATGATGAAAGGCAATGAAGACAAGGGCTCCTCATGCAGGTATCAATATAAATATTACTGGAAGGTCAATTAATATGTAAATGAACTCCTCCATTTAATTAGCTATTTAACTATTTTCCGAGGCATGGACATATTAAATCATGCTTAAAGACCCCTCTAACTAGGCTCCTGACAATAGTGCTAGGGAGTCGCGGGCTCATAAACTACCGGCTTGACCTATAAAGAGCCGCGAGTCTGCTAATTCCATCTCAGGCTAATTTTATGACTTGCATAAAATAACCATAGTGCAGCTTTGTGGCTGTAAAGAGGACGTGGGTGATAAAACTAGAGCCGGGGAAAGCATCAGACATCTCCTCTTTACTAGTGTCCTCGTTTATTATTCTATTATTCTTTGCAGGGTACCGGGCTCCCGTGAAAGACAAATGACCTTATTATATTAAATCATTTGTGAGGATATTAACCGTTAATCACATATAAACAGCATTTAAAAGGTATTGATTTCCCAGCAGCTCATAACAGCTTTTTAAATTGATGTTCAATAACATGATAATAGATAATCAGCAGAATTCTGCCCGTCAAAGTAGGGGACAAAGGTTAATGAGCGCTACCTGCAGTGACCTCATCCCAACTCCCCTTCACACGCCTCCAAACCCCGACTGATGACCTCTATCTCAACAGGTTCAATACCTTGGCTGTTCCCATCACCCCAGAAAGGGATGGACAACATGTTCAACATGGACAAAATACCTGTCTGCCCTCTGTCAGTTTTCAGAAGCATACCATATTACTCACCATGGTATGCTATTTCACATGTTCCAATGGAAATCAGATTAAAACTGGTGTTGTCATAAAATGACACTGTGATATTACAAATACGTCATATGTACACTGAGTATACAAAACGTTAAGAGTAGTATGTGAATTACATTTAGTGAAGTACAGTACGTAACACAACATTGACAACACAACAATTACCTTGGGAGCAGAGGTAGAGGAGAGGAAGAGGGGTCAAATGGGCCAATAATGAGACTAACCTACACACAGTAAATAAACATTGAATTCAACTTAGTGTTGGTGTAGATACATCTATAGCTCAGTAATCACCTCTCTAATACACCAGGCTTGTATAGAGTAGAATGTCCTATTACCACATCAAGCCTGTAGAGAATGTCTCGTCCTATTGCCGGATAAACGTTTGTGGCCTGATAGATAGCTATGTCACAGGGTATCATTCAAACTTGTTTACTACACAACACCCCTATAACATTGATAAGACATTTATACCAATTGCAATCAACATTCCATACAGTTTAATGATTCATTCAGAATTATGAGCTTTGACATGAGGTAACACCTGCTCTTTCCGTGACATAAACTGACCAGGTGAATCCAGGTGAAAGCTATGATCCCGTATTGATGTAAACTGTTAAATCCACTTCAATCAGTGTAGATGAACGGGAGATTTTTAAACCTTGAAACACTGGCGACATGGATTGTGTGTGTCATTCAAAATCAAATCAAATCAAATTTATTTGTCACATACACATGGTTAGCAGATGTCAATGCGAGTGTAGCGAAATGCTTGTGCTTCTAGTTCCAACAATGCAGTAATAACCAACGAGTAATCTAAAAAACAATTCCAAAACTACTATCTTATACACACAAGTTTATAGGGATAAAGAATATGTACATAAAGATATATGAATGAGTGATGGTACAGAGCGGCATAGGCAAGATGCAGTAGATGGTATCGAGTACAGTATATACAAATGAGTTGAGCAATGTAGGGTATGTAAACAAAGTGGCATAGTTTAAAGTGGCTAGTGATACATGTATTACATAAAGATGCAGTAGATGATGTAGAGTACAGTATATACGTATACATATGAGATTAATAATGTAGGGTATGTAAACATTATATTAAGTAGCATTGTTTAAAGTGGCTAGTGATATATTTTACATCAATTCCCATCAATTCCCATTATGAAAGTGGCTGGAGTTGAGTCAGCGTGTTGGCAGCAGCCACTCAATGTTAGTGGTGGCTGTTTAACAGTCTGATGGCCTTGAGATAGAAGCTGTTTTTCAGTCTCTCGGTCCCAGCTTTGATGCACCTGTACTGACCTCGCCTTCTGGATGATAGCGGGGTGAACAGGCAGTGGCTCAGGTGGTTGTTGTCCTTGATGATCTTTATGGCCTACCTGTGATATCGGGTGGTGTAGGTGGCCTGGAGGGCAGGTAGTTTGCCCCCGGTGATGTGTTGTGCAGACCTCACTACCCTCTGGAGAGCCTTACGGTTGTGGGCGGAGCAGGCGGTGATACAGCCCGACAGGATGCTCTCGATTGTGCATCTGTAGAAGTTTGTGAGTGCTTTTGGTGACAAGCCGAATTTCTTCAGGTCCTGAGGTTGAAGAGGCGCTGCTGCGCCTTCTTCACGATGCTGTCTGTGTGGGTGGACATCTCCTTAGTTTTGTTGACGTTGAGTGTGAGGTTATTTTTCTGACACCACACTCCGAGGGCCCTCACCTCCTCCCTGTAGGCCGTCTCGTCGTTGTTGGTAATCAAGCCTACCACTGTTGTGTCGTCCGCAAACTTGATGATTGAGTTGGAGGCGTGCGTGGCCACGCAGTTGTGGGTGAACAGGGAGTACAGGAGAGGGCTCAGAACGCACCCTTGTGGGGCCCCAGTGTTGAGGATCAGCGGGGTGGAGATGTTGTTACCTACCCTCACCACCTGGGGGGCGGCCCGTCAGGAAGTCCAGTACCCAGTTGCACAGGGCGGGGTCGAGACCCAGGGTCTCGAGCTTGATGACGAGTTTGGAGGGTACTATGGTGTTAAATGCTGAGCTGTAGTCGATGAACAGCATTCTCACATAGGTATTCCTCTTGTCCAGATGGGTTAGGGCAGTGTGCAGTGTGGTTGAGATTGCATCGTCTGTGGACCTATTTGGGCAGTAAGCAAATTGGAGTGGGTCTAGGGTGTCAGGTAGGGTGGAGGTGATATGGTCCTTGACTAGTCTCTCAAAGCACTTCATGATGACGGAAGTGAGTGCTACGGGGTGGTAGTCATTTAGCTCAGTTACCTTAGCTTTCTTGGGAACAGGAACAATGGTGGCCCTCTTGAAGCATGTGGGAACAGCAGACTGGGATAAGGATTGATTGAATATGTCCGTAAACACACCAACCAGCTGGTCTGCGCAAGCTCTGAGGGCGCGGCTGGGGATGCCGTCTGGGCCTGCAGCCTTGCGAGGGTTAACACGTTTAAATGTTTTACTCACCTCGGCTGCAGTGAAGGAGAGTCCGCATGTTTTGGTTGCGGGCCGTGTCAGTGGCACTGTATTGTCCTCAAAGCGGGCAAAAAAAGTTATTTAGTCTGCCTGGGAGCAAGACATCCTGGTCCGTGACTGGGCTGGTTTTCTTTTTGTAATCCGTGATTGACTGTAGACCCTGCCACATATCTCTTGTGTCTCAGCCGTTGAATTGTGATTCTACTTTGTCTCTATACTGATGCTTAGCTTGTTTGATTGCCTTGCGGAGGGAATAGCTACACTATTTGTATTCGGTCATGTTTCGGGTCACCTTGCCCTGATTAAAAGCAGTGGTTCGTGCTTTCAGTTTCACGCGAATGCTGCCATCAATCCACGGTTTCTGGTTTGGGAATGTTTTAATCGTTGCTATGGGAATGACATCTTCAACGCACGTTCTAATGAACTCGCTCACCGAATCAGCGTATTCGTCAATGTTGTTGTCTCACGCAATACGAAACATATCCCAGTCCACTTGATGGAAGCAGTCTTGTAGCGTGGAATCAGATTGGTCGGACCAGCGTTGAACAGACTTCAGCGCGGGAGCTTCTTGTTTTAGCTTCTGTCTGTAGGCAGGGAGCAACAAAATGGAGTCGTGGTCAGCTTTTCCGAAAGGAGGGCGGGGGAGGGCCTTATATGCGTCCCGGAAGTGAGAATAGCAATGATTCAGAGGGTGAATTGGCAAGACAAAATATTTAAGTGCCATTGAACTGGGTATGGTAGTAGATGCCAGGCGCACCGATTTGTGTCAAGAATTGCAACGCTGCCGGGTTTTTCATGCTCAACGGTTTGGTCCACCAGTTTGGTCCACCACCCAAAGGACGTCAGGCCAACTTGACACAACTGTGGGAAGCATTGGAGTCAACATGGGCCAGCATTACTGTGGAATGCTTTTGACACCTTGTAGAGAATTGAGGCTGTTCAGAGAACAAATGGGAGGGGAGGGTACAACTCAATATTAGGAAGGTGTTCCTAATGTTTGGTGGAACTCAGTGTATATCAAAATATACAGTTTTAATAAAGAGTAGTAGACCATACTTTAATGTCAAAGGCGGGAAAACACATTATATGCCTATAGGCACATTCACTTTTATACACACTATCGCTAGCAGTTTACAGTTGAGTCAATGAAGAAAATTGGGCACGACAAACTTTGAAAAACAGATACCTATATTTAGACTTTTCACACCTTAGGAAAATCATAACCCTTTATTTGCAAGTATGGACAGCCATGTTGTATTTAACCCTAGAACTTCACTTCAAAGACTACACTTTTGGTGCAGTTTTCACATTAGTGTGTGTGTTCGCGTGCGTACATCTGTGTATGTGTGTGCGTGTACGTGTGTGTGCGTCTGTCTGTCTGTGTGTGTGTGTGTGTGTGTGTACGTGTGTGTGTGTGTGCGTGTGTCTGTCTGTCTGTCTGTGTGCGTGTGCGTGTACGTGTGTGTGTGTGTGTGTGTGTCTGTGTGTGTCTGTGTGTGTGTGTGTGTGTGTGTGTGTGTGTGTGTGTGTGTGTGTGTCTGTCTGTCTGTCTGTCTGTCTGTCTGTGTGTGCGTGTACGTGTGTGTGTGTGTGCGTGTGTCTGTGTGTGTGTGTGTGTGTGTGTGTGTGTGTGTGTGTGTCTGTGTGTGTGTGTGTGTGTGTGTGTGTGTGTGCGTGCGTGTGCGTGTCTGTGTCTGTGTCTGTGTGTGTGTGTGTGTCTGTCTGTGTCTGTGTGTGTGTGTGTGTGTGTGTGTGTGTGTGTGTGTGTGTGTGTGTGTGTGTGTGTGTGTGTGTGTGTGTGTGTGTGTGTGTGTGCGTGTGCGTGTGCGTGTGCGTGTACGTGTGTGTGTCTGCATCCTTGCGCGTGTCCGTGTGTTCATGTGCGTGCCTGTTGTGAATCCAGACCGCCCGCAGATACCATTTAGTTTTAAGAGTCCTCCCAGTTGCTGTTGGGAATCTGGCATGCCACAATAATACATTGCAGCAGGTAGCAGAGGATGGCGTGCAGCATGCAAATCTATCTTGGTGTCCCTCTGGGGCCGAGGCAGAGGAGAGCACAGGGAGAGAAAATGAAACTGTGCTGCACCAAACACTGTGTCTCCTCTCTCTCTGAGACCAAAGTTAATTTCGGAGAGGGAAGTAGAAAATAAGGTTCAGGCTGGGCCTCTCTCTCCTCTATCCCCTGTTCCAACACACTGTTGGCTGCAGTCTCTAGTATGGTACTAGAGATGGATATGTGAGAGGATAGACTCACATTTTAAAGCCTGACACAGGTCCAGCTGATTCATTATGACAGGCCTATCTTTTATTAGCTCGTGGTTCGTATTTAAATTCCATCTCGTTGGGGGATGAAAAAAAGGTGAATTTTCTCTGGTTGAATACAGCTGATTTATTATGCAGCCAGACGTATAGCTACGGCCAGGTAATTATTATTAGCCCTGTGTGTCTTGACAGTTGTGTTGAGTAGGGTATTACGTACGGGTATATGATATTAGCCGTTTAAGTTAGTAGTGAGTCCTATAGATTGACAGGATGTAAACTCACACAGCCACTGTGCTCAGTATATCCTAACGATTGGAATGCTCTATGTAGATTGCCGATGCAAAACCATCCCAAGACAATACAAGCAAAAAGGCCCAATAACAGTCTCTCTTGCCAAACTGTTGTTAGAAGAGACAAGCTCCTTTTCAGGTGTAGAATTTTATCGTAGGATGAGGGGCTGAAATCAAACACATCCCATTTGCCAGTTATTAGGAGATTGACGAACAGGAAATTAATACAGGGGTGGACGCTAGAGTGATTCAATTCCAGGCTGCCAGCACAGGCCCTGGTTTTATAGTCTCCTCCCAGAGCGGTGAAGAGAGCGAAACCAGGCTAAATGAACATGACTGAGTTTGCTACTCTGCTCCTCTCAGCCTGTTGTTACGATATGGCTTTTAGCCCAAAACTTTTCTAATTCCTTATGAGTAAAAGGGTAATCGTCTGAGTGTAGTCATTTGTGATGGAATATGTGATCTAACTGCCCTACACTCCAAAGTAATAAGGTTGATATCGTAGTGTTATCGTAGAGTATCAAAGTAATCTGACCAGATATTTTTTATATATTTAACATTGACTTCATTTCACTGCTTCACTTAAGTGAAACGTTTAAGACTTCTTCAGCAGCAGTACCACAAAAATACTTGTGTTTAATGGTACAGTTCAGACGTGTCTTAGGGAAAGGAAACTCTGCACACAACGTTTTAGTCATTTGATGTGCGACGATTTTGGTGAATAAAGACATTCGCCAAAGCATTTTAGTGCTTTATATTTCCCTGCACCTTGTATAGCTACTATGGAGATTTCTCCATTGCTCAGATTTGAGAGACAGAGGTTCAAGGAGTCCAGTGTGGCTGATACTAAGGCAGGGAATACTGATGAGGTGAGGGGAGGTGGAGGACATGCTCTGCACCTCTGGTGTTGGGAGAAACAGACCAAACTGTATGGATTCTGATCCTGTTTCATTTTTGTAAGCGGCCAGCGTTTCACACTTTGTTTGGGCACCTTTTTTGATGGCCCCTGACAGGCCTGTTGATGCTACCTGGGACAATTTGACAGGCTGGACGAGGCTGGGGGGAATGAACGAGGGGAGAAAGGGGGAAGGGAAGGGGAGCAGGTTGTGAGTGTGCAGCTTAGCACAGCTCAGCACCACTGACTTTCCTATCCCATCGCCGCCTCCTCCCTCAGCCTCCTGGAATCAATTCTGTGTGTTTATAGACCATTTCACAGGCCTTTACCTGTAACATCACTGGTGTCAGTCCCATAAATACCCACAGATATATAATGGTTGAATTAGTATAATGGTTCAAACAAAGCTCTGGCTACAAGCATAAAGGAAATGTCAACATGTTCTCTTCACTAAGGCAATTAGAGACCATTACTACGGCAGGCTTGGCTTGGAAACATCATCAAGGTTAAAGTCAAGATCCACAAGACCCCTCCAACTGCTGTTTTTTTGTTTACCCCTTGTCTCTAATAGATGGGCCATGCACATTTTGCAAACAGAGGCATTCGCAGGGTTTCTTCCAGGTTCAACGCCAAATCAGCCCACAGTTTTCAGCGCTCCGGGTTACTGGCCAGACGAATGCTCAGTGAGCTGGTCAAATGCACAGCGTTTAGACTAAGGGTGCATGCAAAATGGCGCCCTATATAGCTTACTACTTTTGACTAGCCCTATAGGCTCCAATAGGGGAGAAGGGCTCTGGTAGTGCAGTATAGGAGATAGGGTGGCATTTCAGATGCAGACTAAACCATTTAAGCAAAAGGACAAGCCAGACAACACTTCTACACCACTGGTTACCACATGGGACCACATGGATGTTCAAATCCAATCAAATTGCATTAGTCACATGCACCGTATGCAACAAGTGTAGACCTTGACAGTCAAACGGTTACTGACGAGCCCCTAACCAACAAGGCCGTTTAAAAAAAAAATACAGATAAAAATAAGAGATAAAAGTAAGAAGTAATTAAAGAGCAGCAGTGAAATAAGGACAGCGAGACACCGGTTATTTGGGGTAGTATGTAGAGAGAGTTATTAAAGTGACTATGTATAGATGACAACAGAGAGTAGCAGTGGTGTAAAGAGGGGGTGGGGGGTGTCACTGCAAATAGTCTGGGTAGCCATTTGACTAAATGTTCAGGAGTCTTATGGCTTGGAGGTAGAAGCTGTTTAGAAGCCTCTTTTACCTAGACTTGGCGCTCCGGTACTGCTTGCCGTGCAGAGAGAACTGTAGCAGAGAGAACTATGACTAGGGTGGCTGGAGAATCTTTAGGGCCTTCCTCTGACACCGTCTGGTATAGAGGTCCTGGAGGGATGTGGGGGTTTATTAGATCGCCTGCGAATTCTCAGAAGGCAGCTGGACCTTTCTCCACCTCCTCTTCACGCAGATCACGGGATCGGGGCCTGTTCCCGAGGAAGCAGCGTATCCTTTGCGTTGGGCTCGTCAGAGTCGTGAAAAGAAAAGGAAGATTCCGCTAGTCCGTGGTGAGTAATCGCAGTCCTGATGTCTAGAAGTTATTTTCGGTCATAAGAGATGCTAGCGACAACATTATGTACAAAATACGTTTTTTTAAAAAGTTACAAACAACGCAAATAAGCGACCCAAAAACCCCAATCGGCTGGGGGCACGTAAAACCTCTGCCATCTTCTCCGGCGCCATGTTTCAGTAGGAGATAATGTAATTCAGGTTTATTCCCCACAAGTTAATGAAATGAATGAATTACTGAACACACACTTAAACTGGTCAATTGAGTATTTGTGTAATTATCTTTTTCAAATGGTTTAAATGACTTTGCTGCCGGGACAATTTTCACACGAGCAAGCAAAATAAATAAATACTAAGCCTAACATTGCTTACACTGGCAAAAAAATATAAGATTGTAAAATAAACCAATTGAAACTGAATAGCCTACTTACAATAATATATATATCTGTTTAACGTGTGTTCAGGCATCGAATGCAAACAATGCAGGATTTCCAAGAAGGTTTGAGTTCCACGAACAAAGCAACCAGCTCTATGTCAACATATAAAAACTGAGACACACTGGTGATAATGTTAAATCAAAACCTTGGGAGTGTTGCCTCCAGACTGCAGATGCAAGCAAGGTTAAGAGAAAATGGTTCACGACCACACATCACCCTATGGCCTTAAAGATTGGCTACAGCTGTGTACGAGCCAGATTGGGTTTATGATGTCTTGCTCGTTCGGAGGTAACTGTGTACACCCCAAAAGGCCATGGCATTTCAGTCCAGAGTATTTCAACCTTCATCAAGGTGCTAATTTGACCAGACCACTACTGTAGTTTTATGATGAGAACGCTGGGAGCATAAGTTAAGCTAATGTACTGTATAGCAATAGATGTATGGAAAGTACACCTCATTCTTCTGTACAGCGTCGCAAAGCGCGCAGAACGCCATTATTATGAAATACAAAAAAGTACTATGTAACAAGACGTCATAACAATGTTTTCACCCGTGTAACTACAGTTTTACCACACAGTCATAAGAGCAACTTAAAGTGCTGTCAAAAATGTATTCAATAAAATTCTGTTTCCTTTCCCATTCAGCAGAAGCTACACAGTTTTAAGCCTGACTGAGTCCTGTTTGTCCTGCCATAGAGAGCCCGAGCAAGGCTGGGCAGGCGACAGGCCTCACGTATGCATCAGAATGCAGTCCCCTGTCTGCTCTGTCCCAACACCGCCCGCCTGCCCTCCCAACACTAGATGATAAGTCACCTAGCCTGGCCATATTGATTGGGCTCCGGGAGCCTTATACAAAGGATAGCAGGGAGCTGAGTGATTGTGTTTTACAGAGAACATTATCACTCCACCGAATGAGAGAGTGGCGAAAGAGAGAGAGGCCCGGCCAGGAAATGGAGAGGCCACCAGCCACGGCGGGAGGGAGTATATGACTTGACTCAGTGAAGCACTCAGTCCAATTTGAAAGCCAAATTGTGGTGCTTTAGAACAAAAAGAGACGGCTACAGATTGTCGGGTGATTTTTCTCTCTTTGGTCTGGTCTTGGACAGATTTACAATACTATTACTATTTCTATTCATTGCATTTTATTCTATAAATTCATAACAGTGCTGAATCAAATTACACTGTACTGAACGTGTTCTGCATTTCATAATCGGAAAAAAAAACACCGAAATAAATACTAGGCTACTATGTGACATAGGTTTTTATCTTATTCCTATGTCCAGTGTTAAAACTCTATTTTATCACGACAGTGGATAGATAGAATGGTTAAGGACAATTCTGTCAAAGGGATTGAATTGAGCCTTCAGATAACAATCCAAGTCAGCATCTCTGCTTCACTTACAGTAAACCAGCAGATGGACACATTTGTCCGTTATGGTCATTTAAATAGCTTTTACCGTTTTACCCCAGTCTATTTGTTTTGAACGGTAGATTTATGGTTCTGCAAGGTTTTATCAGCTCAGTCTGTAGATGTGGACCCGTCTGCCAGTAGATCCCAGAGATCCCGTTGAAGGCCTGCATGAAAGCGTCCTTTTTTTTCTGCTACCTTATCTCTCCCTCCCTCCTTTCTCTCTCTCTCCACTTCTCCATCTCCCTCTCCTCTTCTCCTCCTCCCTCTCTTACCATCCCTCCCGTTATCCCTCCCTCCTTTCTCTCTCTCTCCCCTTCTCCACCTCCCTCTCCTCTTCTCCTCCTCCCTCTCTTACCATCCCTCCCGTTATCCCTCCCTCCTTTCTCTCTCTCTCCCCTTCTCCACCTCCCTCTCCTCTTCTCCACCTCCCTCTCCTCTTCTCCACCTCCCTCTCCTCTTCTCCTCCTCCCTCTCTTACCATCCCTCCCGTTATCCCTCCCTCCTTTCTCTCTCTCTCCCCTTCTCCACCTCCCTCTCCTCTTTTCCACCTCCCTCTCCTCTTCTCCTTCTCCCTCTCTTACCATCCCTCCCGTTATCCCTCCCTCTTTCATCTCCCCACGTATAATTTTCCGGTCAAGCTGTGCTGTTCGTAGATAGGACTAACTTGGTAATCAGTGAGGGTATCAGAGCTCTAATAGACTCACACAACAGCTTCTCTTATCAGCCAGGTGCAATCTGGGGCTGCCCGCTTAACAAAGAATAAAAAATATAAAAAAATCCATGCTGCCGCTGGCACTTTAATAGATTGATGCTAAAAGTTTAGAAAATAAAACCCTGCCTGCTCGGCTAGCACGGCAGAGCTGCTTCCCTCAGACAGAGGGGCCCACGATTGGAAGTGGCAGCTCGCGTTCTCTGCATCAGCCGGCCCTGTCATCTGGCCCGGGATGTGCGTGTGCCTGTATGTGCGTGCGTGCGTGCGTGTGTGTGTGTGTGTGTGTGTGTGTGTGTGTGTGTGTGTGTGTGTGTATGTGTGTGTGTGTGTGTGGTGTGTGGTGTGTGAGTGTGTGTGTGCGTGCGTGCGTGTGTGTATGTGTGTGTGTGTGTGCTAGCACCTGATACATCACACGAGAGCGGCGTCTGAAAAACACATGTACTCAGAATCAGGGAATCAATAGAACACTTAATGAACAATTAGCGGAACAGCTGTAGGGCTGTCAGAGGCCCATCTGTATACAGCTCAGAGAGAGAAGGGAGAGAGGGGGAGAAAAAGGGTAGAGGGGAGAGAGAAGAGAGAGAGAGGGGAGCGGGCCTAATCCCATAACACTGGGCCTATTGCTTCAGGACATATCCCCCTTCCTCCTCCCATGCCCATAACAGCCGGGCCTATTTAGCCAGCAGAGCCTTCCTCCATCTCCCTCACCTCAGTCAAAATATGGAAATGGTTCAAGACATCCTTCAGGCTGAAGGATCGATAAATTTGACAATCTATGGCATTTAATTAAAATGGCCCCCGAAAGAGAGGCCGTTTGTTTTTCTGTGCTGACTCGGCCTGTCGTTTATTGCTCAAATGAATACATAAGTGTGTTCATAAGCACCCTTACATTAAATCCTCCTTACCCTTTAAAATAGGGTGGACCATGGTTTTCACCCCCCCCCCCCCCCCCCCGCGCGCGCCTATCCGGCCTGCCAAACACCATGGACAGATTCAATTAATATCTAAACCTAGTGACTTTTAGCGTATTCTTGATGCATAAAGAGATATCCCTCCACCTCAAGCCATGACAAATGAACGTTGGCGACAGTGAGCTCTCTGATTCGCTTGTCACTGGCGGTGGCGACCTTAGCTGCCAATCGGGTGGACAAATAGTCAACAGTAAACGTACACCGGGTTGTTGGATAGGTTCAGCCTTCGTGTGTGTAGTCTGCATAGCTGACATTTATACATGTCGCGAGTGGACCAGTGGTGTAGGACTGACATATATTATGGTTAACTAAGCACCATGTAGGGTTTGGACGGTGGGATGGACAGAGTCTTGTAATTGACCTTGGACACCCTCTGTCGTGATATATTAAAACTTCATTTAAAGAAGAACATCCCCGGGTGGAGGAGGGATGAAGACTCTACCTCCCTCTCCTGCTGTAATGGATTAGATGGGAATCCATTATGCATTTCAGCTAGAGAAAAAGTATGGCCTGAGACCTGCTTAAAAATATATATTTTTTTGTACTGAAAATTAATGCGTTCACACGTTCCACTGAGTCATTTTAAATGTTATTTTTTAGTATATTAGGTATATGTGTTGAGAAGACCTATATTTCATAGGAGTGTGGAGACCTAGTATTATAATAATGGGCACATTAATACATTCATGATTTTATCCTCTGTGCTATCTGTGTTTCGCAGTTGTTCTGGTATTCTTTTAGAGATCATATGCACACACACACACACACACACACACACACACACACACACACACACACACACACACACACACACACACACACACACACACACACACACACACACACACACACACACACAGAGTTGTTGTGACAGTTCTCTCACCTCTACATCAGAGTGGTTTTATGTGTCAGCCAGGCTGCAGAGACTGTATCACTACGCTGTGTAAATAACTAGCTCTTTGGCCCTAACTCCACGGGCGGATGCACACCAATAGCCACCGGAGACGTTTCACTGTCCTGACATTTTCTCCCCTGACCTCCAGTCTAACTCACTCCACTTCTCCAACCTCATCTTTTAATATTTGCCTTGGACAATGGTCCACTCATTGGTAAAAGTGTTTGAAAACCAAATGATTACTAGGCATGTCATTTTTGCTAATTCTAATTAAAAAGGTTAGATTGCACCATCATGTTGAGTCTTTAACAGGTGCAGGTGCTGATTAAATTGATTCACTGAGGCAATTACATCCGGATCCCCTTTAATTACTCTGGCTTTATGGCGTCTCTCTGCAGCACCAGGATCATGGAGAAGCTAGCTAGGGCTCCTGCAGCCGCAGGAGGATAGTGGTGTGTGTGTGTGTGTTGCAGATCCGCAAGTGCATAGGCAACCACACACAGCAAGTACTTAAGCATACAATCACGCACTCTCGTATGCACATACACGCACACACAAATGTGCACACGGACACACATTCTCAAACATACACATGCCATAGACATACTCAACAGAATAGATTTACACAAATATACTCTCAAACAAATAAGCAGGTACACACTCATACAGTGCACTGGCTATGAGGAGACACCGTAGAATACTAACGGACTTAGGTGTGGAGTGAGCAGGGCTATGAAACCTCAGTGTGGCAGAGACTCATGCACAGCAATGACAGGGGGAGGTAAGGCTAGTGGTAGAGGGAACTGTGTTAGTGTGCAATATACTCTCTTTAAAGCACAATGCACAGGTGCACAAAGTATGTTATCACACACACACACACGCGCGCACACACACACACACACACTTGCCACCCCTCTCGACACAGGAGTAGGAGGAGAACTGAGTCGACAGCTACACAGCAGGCAATATCCTGTGCCTTCAGCCCCGTTGAGGTGCTGGATCCTTCCTTTTCAGGCTGCGGGTGCATCTGGTTAGTAAAAGCTGACAGAGGGCCGGCCATGCCTGAGAGGAGAGGGGAATGAGGAATTTCGGTGTTCCTCCACATCACCCCGGAGACCATTTGCCTGAGATTCCCTGTCACCGGGAGTAGAAATCAAAACCAGCACACACATCTGTTGTCTAAATGTTAACTGCAGTGCCCTCCATGTTGTCACAGCCAGGCAAGGTTAGCCAACACCGGCTAGGAGGCTTTTCTTTGGGCACCTGCCATGGCAACGTTTAACAGAAAGAGGAGCAAATCAAATGTATTTGTCACATGCTATATACAGGGAGTACCAGTGCCAGAATAGTATGAGGTATTTGAGGTAGATACAGAGTCTTCAGAAAGTATTCACACACCTTCACCTTTTCCACATTTTGTTGTGTTACAGCCTGAATTTAAAAATTTATTAAATTGAGATTTTGTGTCACTGGCCTACATAGAATGCCCCATATTGTCAAAGTGGAATTATGATTTTAGATTTTTTTTTTTTACAATTAATTTAACATGAAAAGCTGAAATGCCTTGAGTCTTCAACCCCATTGTTATGTCAAGCCTAAATACGTTCAGGAGTAAAAATGTGCTTAACAAGTCACATAAAAGTTGCATGGACTCACTCTGTTTGCAATAATAGTGTTTGACATGATTTGTTTATGACTACCAAATCTACGTACACTACACATATAATTATCTATAAGGTCCCTCGGTCGAGCAGTGAATTTCAAACACAAATTCAACCACAATAGCCAGGGAGGTATTCCAATGCCTCGCAAAGAAGGGCAGCTGTTGGTAGATGGGTAAAAATAAAAAAAACAGACATTCAATATCTCTTTGAGCCTGGTAAAGTTATTCATTACGCTTTGGGTGGTGTATCAATACATCCAGTCACTACAAAGGTAACGGTGTCTTTCCTAACTAGTTGCCGGAGAGGAAGGAAACCGCTCAGGGATTTCAGCATGAGCCCAATGGTGATTTTTAAACAGTTCCAGAGTTTAATGGCTGTGATAGCAGAAAACTGAAGATGGATCAACAACATTGTAGTTACTCCACTATACTAACCTAAATGACAGATGGAAAAGAAGGAAGCTCGTACAGAATAAAAATATCCCAAAACATTAATAATTTTTGCAATAAAGCACAAAAGTAAAGTATTTGGGGCAAATCCAACACAACACATCACTGAATACCACTATTCATATTTTCAAGCATGGTTGTGGCTGCATCATGTTGTGAGTATGCTTGTCTTCAGGAAGGACTAGGGAGTTTATTAGGATAAAAATGAAACTGAATAGAGCTAAGCACAGGCAAAATGATTGTGGAAATTCTGGTTCAATCTGCTTTCCAACAAACACTGGGAGACAAATTCACCTTTCAGCAGGACGATAACCTAAAACACAAGACCAAATATACACTGAGTTGCTTACCAAGATACCGTATTTCTAAAAGCATGTTTTCACTTTGTCATTATGGGGTATTTGGTGTAGATGGGAGAAATAAAAATCTATTTAAGCAATTTTGAATTCAGGCTGTAACACAACAAAGAATAAGTAAAGGGGTATGAATACTTTCTGAAGGTACTGTATGTACATGAAGGCAGGGTAAAGTGACTAAGCATCAGGATAGATAATAATAAGAGTAAAATAAAGAACAGAGTAGCAGAAGCATATGATGAGTGTGTGCGTATGTGTGTTTGTTCTGTGTCAGTATGCTTGTGTATGTGTGTTTGTGCTGTGTTGGTATGCGTGTGTGAGAGTGTGTTTGTGTGTGTTTAGTTGTCGTGTGTGTGTTATGTGTGTGTGTGTGCATATGTAGTGTATGTGAATGTGTGTGGCTTTTGTGTGGGAGTGTCAGTGTAGTGTGTGTGCGTGTGTGGGTATAGTCTTGTGGTTGTGCAAAGAGTCAATGCAAGATAGGGTCAGTGCAGATGGACATGGACACCTCCCAGTTCCAACACAAAGTCACATTGTAGAGGAAATTACCCACATCTAAACTACTTCATTCGAAGTTTTCTTCAGGTTATTCCTGGACACTAAATTATCTTGGTGGGTGTTGATGTATTGCTGCATCATGACACCTGTCTGGCAGTGGGCCACTGGAGACATGCAGAGACATGTGAGGCATGCAATGCCTCAGCACTACTCAGGATACCAAAGAACTGAGGCAGGATAGGAAGGGACAGGGACAGGACAGGATGGGACAGAATGGACAGGACGGGAGAGGGTAAGACGGAACATGACAGGCTGGAAGGGGATAGGATGGGACAAGACAAGACAAGACAGGACAAGGCAGGACAGGGTGGGACAGGATGGGACAGGGCTGGACAAGATAGGATAGGACAGGACATGATGGGAAAGAATAGGACAGTGCAGGATAAGTCCGGGACCGGACAGGATGGGACAGGACTCAATGGGACAGGGCAAAAGAGGATAAGACGGGACAGGACAGGAGGAAAGTGGTTAGGACAGGATGAAGAGGGCTGGACAGGGCAGAATAGGGCAGGGCCAGGACCAGGACAGGACAGGATAGGAGGACAAGACAGGGCGTTCAGGAAAGGACAGGACTGGGCAGGACAGGACAGGATGGGTAGAACAGGACTGGGCAGGATAGGACAGGATGGGACAGGGTATGATAGGACAGGGCAGGATAGAACAGGGTAAAGAAGGACAAGAGAAGACAGGGGTAAGAGGAGGGGACAGATGTGTGGACCGACTTGAAACGTAAGCGTCCGTGCGTCAGGCAGCATTTATGTTCTGACGATTTCTAGAACACATACATTTACCCTTTTAGACCTATCACGAAGTGATGAGATTTCAAAGTGGTGGAGGTGCTTGTTTGAAGATGCACTGCATACCATTCCACAGCGGTGGGCGACAGAGGGGTGAGGAAGGGCCGGGCGTAAATCTAGCACTGCTGCACCTGGCGTGGGGACAGGAACGGTTTGGGAGGGGATAGGTCCGACACCTTAGAAGAGGACAGGACTTCACACTTACACTACATGTTAGTGTGTGTACATAGGTCATACATATACATATGGTGAAAAAAGTACCCTATTGTCATATTTGAGTAAAAGTAAAGATACCTTAATAGAAAATGACTCAATTAAAAGTGAAAGTCACCCTGTAAAATACTACCTGAGTAAAATGTTTCAAGTATTTGGTTTTAAATATACTTAAGTATCAAAAGTAAAAGTAGAAATAATTTCATATGCCTTGTATAAAGCAAATCAGGCGGCATCATTTTCATGTTTTTAAAATGTACTGATAGCCAGGGGTACACTCCAACACCCAGACATAATTTACAAAATAAGTATTGTGTTTAGTGAGTCCACCAGGTCAGAGGCAGTAGGGATGACCAGGGATGTTCTCTTGATAAGTGTGTGAATTAGACAACTTTCCAGTCATGGTAAGCATTCAAAATGTAACGAGTACTTTTGAGTGTCAAGGAAAATGTATGGAGTAAAAAGTACAATACCGTAATTAAACATCTCCACATTATAAGTAAAATGTTTAATTGCACTGTAAGATCAAATGCTAGGCTGCACCGTAAGGATCTGGGGGTTTAAGAAGGCTAATCTCAAACATCTACAGTACAGTGGAATGTAACATGGTTGGATTTTCAATTATGTTTTGGCTTCAATTTTTTCATGTTTTTTTTTAACACATCTTCACCCAAACACATTGCGTCACTATGAAAGGTCTAGCTCTAGCCTACAGAGACACCAACACAGCTGTAGTCCCAATAATTTGTGTTCTGCCGATTCCGCCAAAAGCCTGCTTCATTCCAATCCCGTTCCTGCGCACTGGAAGATGCGTCACCCAAGGGCTGTGTGACCAGCAACACAAGCCATTTCCTCCCCTGAATGACACCAAAATAAAATCTTTATTGAGTGTCCATCTGTGAGCTCCAAACTCTGGGACAGAAGGAGGCCTCATGGATTCCCTTCCCTTTCATGTGAGGAATGTGCTCGGCTGGGCAAATTAGATTTTCAAGAATCCACAATGTCAATGACACTATTGGCAGCTGTGTCTGTGTTAATTAAACAGGAGGGCATGGTTAGGATAGTTAGAGTGTATGTGTGTGTGTGTGATTTGTGTTCATGCGTTTGGGGGGGGTTAGAGTGTGTTTATGTGTGCGGCTTTGTACAAAGCATTTCCCCTGAGCCCATCCATGACTCACTAATCAAATATTCATACATCCCTGTAAGTACAAGGTGAACATAGCAGACCCTTACAGCACACAGCAGCCACCCATGTGCCTCCTAGCACAACACACTCTTTCATGTTCACTTGGGGCCTGACAAAAATCCCCAAATCCTGATCCCCCATCACATTCCTCTCCACAGCAACCCCACCCAGCAGTCAAAATACAGAAACATTGCTGCATATTTAATGGCTTGATGTACAGTTCTCTTTCCACAGAGTCGGCCGGTTGGCCTTAAAAAAACAGCCTTGTTCTGTATGAACGCTCTGATCTGACACTTCCTGTAAATGATGCCATTATGTCCTCTACCAGCTCAAATGAGGCTGTATCACACCCGGCCGCGATTCGGAGTCCCATAGGGCGGCGCAAAATTGGCCCAGCGTCGTCCGGGTTTGGCCCGGGGTAGGCCGTCATTGCGAATAATAATTTGTTCTTAGCTGACTTGCCTAGTTCAATTAAAATGTTTTAAATAATACAAATCCAATCAAATGTATCTGTCACATGCTTCGTAAACAACAGGTGTGGACTAACAGTGAAATGCTTACTTATGGACCCTTCCCAACAATGCAGAGGGAAGAAAAGAGAAATAATTGAAAAATAATAACACAAAGAATAAATATGCAATAAGTAACGATAACTTGGCTATATACACACGGGGTACCGGTCCTGGGTTGATGTGCTGGGGCTCTCTGGTTTCTCAGTGAATGGACATGTGAACAGATCCCTGAACTGGGACCCCCCCGAGCCCAATGCCAATGCCATAGTACAAGAGTTTGTATTGTACATGACAATATGTAGAGCATAGCTCAAACGATGGGGGCAACAGAAATATTACCCATGGCAACAGTGCGTCGTTGCACACAGCAATATTTTATTTTCCTCTACAGGCGAACACAATCCCAGCCTGTGTCACAGGGTCACATTTTCCCGCCGGCTGGTTAATGGGCTGTAGAGATGGTTAGCACGTACGATTAGTTTTAATCTAGTACATTTGACTGGGTAGCAAACAGGGTTGAATACATTTCAACACGTGTCAAGTATTGTATTTTTTTCATTGCAAGATGAGACAAAACGCCCCCCCCCCCTAAAAAAAAAATCTCTTTAATGCTTTTGAAAGGTGTGAAGAGTTGCAGGGATCAGATTTTATGACTTTATTTTACTTTGCTGCACAGCAGTGTGAGAATCAATATTGTGATAAAGAGACGAATTTGGTAAACATTTGGCAGCACTGGTAGAATGTAGCTGTCTTTATAGATTTACAGTCGAGGGGATGATTTTGAAACAGTCAGACATTATCGTACAACATTTCAAATGTATCCAACCTTATCTTCAACCAACATAAAAAAATAGTTTATTCAACAAATGTCTGTCACCATTGAAACAAGATGATTCAATTATTACAATGCAGTTAGTATGTGAGTATAGTGTGTTTGAAGTTTGTAACCAGTGCAATTCTAATGAAAGTGCAAGGAGAAGCAAGGCATTGTACACGTCACCTACATAGATGTGTTTGACCGTGACATTGACAAACCTTCCATTTAGACTCATTTAATTTGCTTTGAAATGAAAAAAAGAAAAGTCAGGAACCAAAGTACCTTTTCAAGGACAATAATCAGAAATGCTCGAATAACCTACCTCAGAAAATGCTAAACATCTTGAAATGATTTGGCAACATAATACTTTTCCTCCTAAGGTAAATGTGATAACAACCTAGAACATATTTTACCAATCCAAACCTCCAGTACTTTCTCAGTATTGCTAAAAAAACGAACTCTAGTATATGATTGGCACTCCTATACAAGCACTTCACCAGGCCCAGCTATAGAACCACAGATATATCCTTCCTCATACACGTCCTCTGATGATCCCCATTGGCGGCTTCTGTAGTGCAGCACTGATTTCCTTAAAAAGTAAATGTGTGTTATATTTGGCTGAGAGTCACCTCTTCCAATAAGCCAAGGCACCAGATTCTCCATCAGTATCAATAATGTACAATGTATAAGATTCAGTAGAGCGCATATCCCTAAGTACAATTTCATATCCATAATACAGACTTCTGGTATGTTTGATTATTTTTTCTAATGTTACTGATTACATTTGAGCAGTCAAAACTAACAGCAACTATCTACAGTACAGGATAACAGTTTGAATGTTTTTAAGTTGAGCTAATTAAGCCATGAATGCTGGTGTGAGAAAAATAAATAAATACATTTAAGTTTCTGAAATAATTGTTTCATAGCTAGCAGATCCATAGGGTATAGGGAGTGTCTGAGAGGAGGTCTTGAGAGGTCCCGTTTGACGAGTCCTGGCCTTGGATACGCCCGTTTCAGTCTGTCTGGTAAAGTCACTTTGCCGGCCATTGAAAAAGTCTCTGATCATGACCTTTGCCCTTGGCGTCTGCCTTCAGAGCAGCACAAAGTCTCCAGCAGTGGCAGCCGCTGTCCGTGGGTTGTGGATGAAGGGCCATTCCCTTTTCTCCGGGGTTAATGCTGCCGAAAGGTCGTAATCTCTTCCGAAACCTTGCTTGGAAGTGAATGCTGGGTATTTGTCCGTCACTGATGGCTGAAATACCTGATTCATAAACAAAAACAAAGCATACAATAACGGTACATGAAAGTCAGGAACGTTTCTTGAAGTATCCAAAGAAGCCCACCTGAGAGCTGGAGAGCAGGGAGGGGAAACCTGCCTCAGATTCGAAGCTAAATGCTGCCACCTGGTGTGGAGTTCATTTTATGTACAGAAGCAATATGGTCACAGAGCAGATTTTATCAATAGTTAACGCCTAAACTCACCATGTGTGGCCCTGTGCAGACATGCCAACAAAAACAACAAAAAATTCCAATTGCGCTATTTACTGTCTTGACTCTATATGATAAAAGTTTGGTCACACTTACAGCCATTATCTCATCTCACTCCCTAACCTTGCTTTCAGTGGGATATCCATTTCATCTGATTACAAACTAATAGGACTTTGACCAAATAGTAAAGACTTTAGTCCACCCACCTTGGACAGTTCTTGGCTGATTCTCTCATAGCCTTCTACTTTAGAAGTATCCAGGACTATGGTACAACTAGGATCCATCTTTACTGAAAGGCATCTTCTTTGGCGACGGGCAACGATACGACTAGAAACACAAAATGACAACAACAACAACAACAAAATCCTGTGTCAAACGGACAGCAGTGTGTCATTGCCGGTAATATTAAAAATCAATGATTGAATTGCTTGTTAGTACAGTATCAAAGATATAAGTGCGAAACCAGAAGGACATACCATGAAGATAAACGTGTTGTGTTTTATGAGTGCAATGCCGTTCTAATTAATCCTGTCACACTCGCAGACTGGTGAAAATAAAAGTCTAGCTGTTTCTGATCCCTTGTCACATTGTGTGCTCCACCCTTTGACCAAGCATCAGTAGAAGTTCCAATGCAGCAGTCCAATACACTATGATAAATCCAGGTTTTATGTGTACCGGTGCTGAAATATTCAGGATCATAGTAGCTGAGCTCCTTATATTCCACATGCTGTATTTCTCCTCAGCAGCAGCCTCACATGTCTGAACAGCAAATAAATCAGCAGCCAGAGACTCAGTAATTTGCTCATAGGCTGCTTTAGGATTCACATCCTTAAGTACTAACAGAAACTATTAAATTCACATTACTGAGCCCCAGTCAGCTCAGTGTAATTTCCCATTACCTGCAGAGGGAAATGGCTCGTGCTGACATCCACAAAAGACTGACAGTAATGAGGGTCCATGTAAATCAAGCTGTCATCTACAAGGACAAAACAAAAGACAAGTTATTCAAAAAAAACATCTGAGTATTACAAACACTACCACGCCGACGACACATCTCTTCTCTCCACTTTCTATGCAGAGTAGCTCAAAGTCATTCCGCTAGGCAACTGTTAGCCTTCTTACAGTCAAATATGCCTCTTGTTTTTTAATATCGACCAGGGTGGATTAAACTCTGCATAATCAAATGCCGTTGTGCGAGCACATTCCCCCCCCCGGCCACGGAAAAGAGGCTGTCATTGAATTTTTGTGTAGGGCAATTACTTTTACAAACACACAATTATATTCAGCTATTTGCATGTGATGTATGTGGGCTGGAGTTGCGTTTTGGCAGCGAGAATGTATTGCTTGTCATTTAGACATAATCCGGCACTGTATTTCAAATTGGTAAAATGTAAATGCATAAATATTGACTGCCAACATGTACAACTGAAGGTTCCTCCTGGCCGCTGAAGGTGATGGAGAGTCACTCACTTTGGGCCTCACTGGATAGATGAGGATGAGATGATATGCATAATGCCTCCTATGGAAATCAATTACGAACACAACTTGGGAGGTTTACCCTTCATGATAAATGAGCCAGGCTTTGATGGTCAGAGAAAAATAAAATAAGCGCTGTTTCACACACACTCCTCTCATATCCAGTCCTCTACGGTCTTCTCGTCACATACACAAATGCATGAACTTACTTTGCCTCTTTATACAGAGAGGAGAAAGGACATTATGCTAAATGATCTCCACTTCCCTCTCTCTAGTCCTTTGCTTGGTTGCTGGGTGAAACACTAACCTTGAAAGCCCAGGAAGTAGCAGGCCTGTTTGGACTTCCCCTCGATGATGCCGATACAGTGTTCCAAACTCTATGCACTGAGGAGGATTGAGACCAGGGGACAAACAGTCAAATGGGTCGTGCTACCAACTGGGTGCCTTTTGAGTAGTGTAACTTAATAATTTTTTTTAAAAAATGTAAAAGTTTGATTTCACTTAATTTTACAATTTTGTCCCCCAAAAAAGTATTCCCATCTCACAAAAAAAATGACTACATTAAGTGTCAAATAAAGTGAAAGGATGACTATAATAGGGTTGACTGTGACAAGTGTCACGTTGAATAGGAGACAGGCGCAGCAATACGAAACAGGATTTTTTTTATTTCTCTACTCAAAATAGAGTATGTCATGAACATGGCGGGGACGAAGCCCAAAACAAACAAACATACATATCTATATCACAGGGCAGTAAAATTCCGGGTGGAGAGCCAGACCCAGTCGCCTGGAGACAAAACAGGCACCTCACTGTGGTGGCAGTCGGTCTGTTCCTTTGTGACAACGCACGGCCCGCTGGAGACGAGTATGCGCTGCGTTCCAGATCTCCTCAGCCGACCGAAACCACTCGTCCACCACAGGGGCCTCGGTCTGGCTCGAATGCGAAGCTGCCAAGGCCGGCTGATACCCCAACACACTAGAAAGGAGTAAGGTTAGTGGAGGAGTGGCAAAGGGAATTCTGCGCGTACTCAGCCCAAGGTAGAAAATCCGCCCACTCCCCCGGCCGGTCCTGACAGTAACACCTCAGGAACCTGCCCACATCCTGATTGACCCTCTCCACCTGCCCATTAGCTTGAGGACAGTACCAGGAGGTAAGACTGACCGTGACCCCCAGGCGTCCCATGAACGCCTTCCATACGCGTGAAGTGAACTGAGGGCCACGGTCTGACACAATGTCCTCCGGGATCCCGTAGTGCCGGAAGACCTGCATAAAAAGAGCCTCGGCGGTTTGCATGGCCGATGGGAGTCCAGGCAGAGGAAGGAGATGACAAACTTTGGAAAACTTGTCCATTAACGAAGAGAAGAGTGGTGTTCCCCTGAGAGGGGGGAAGGTCAGTGAGAAAGTCCACCGAGAGGTGCGACCAGGGTCGCTGTGGAACCAGCAGGGGAAGGAGCTTTCCATAAGGGAGGTGTCTGGGTGTCTTAGATTGGGCACAGATGGAGCAGGAAGAGACCCAGACATCCCTAGCCAAGGTGGGCCACCAGCACTTCTCAGTCAGGCAGGCGATGGTACGGACTATCCCAGTATGTCGTCCCACACCACTGGCGCGAAGATACGGAACGGAGGGGTGATGGGTGTCTCCTCCCCCTGCCTCTCCTCTGCGTCATAGAGGCGAGACAGGGCGTCCGCCTTCACGTTCTTAGAGCCTGGCCTATAGGAAAGCGTGAATTGGAACCTGGCAAAGAATAGAGCCCACCTGGCCTGTCTAGGGTCTAGTTTCTTCGCTGTCCTGATGTACTCCAGGTTGCGGTGGTCCTTCCACACCAGGAAATGGTTTGGACCCCTCCAACCAGTGCCTCCATGTCTTCAGAGTCTACCTCAACTGGGCCGACCAACCAGTGCTCCCGCACATTGGCTAACCGGGCTATCTGCATTGTGTCCCGCCACCACCACCCGCCAACCCCTCTTTTTACGATACTGCTACTCTCTGTTCATCATATATGCATAGTCACTTTAACCATATCTACAAGTACATACTACCTCAATCAGCCTGACTAACCGGTGTCAGTATGTAGCCTCACTAATTTTATAGCCTCCCTACTGTATATAGCCTGTCATTTACTGGTGTTTTATTTCTTTACTTACCTATTGTTCACCTAACACCTTTTTTTGCACTATTGATTAGAGCCTGTAAGTAAGCATTTCACTGTAAGGTCTACAGTTGTATTCGGGCGCACGTGACGAATACACTTTGATTTGATTTGATTAGCAGAGCAGCAGCATGCTGTCTAGACTCATTGAGATCGGGCTCCTGAGTCCTCTTGTGGTTGGCTGTTGTAGTAAAAAATACACACTAACCAAAAGTATGTGGACACCTGCTTGATGAACATCTCATTCCAAAATCATGGGCATTAATATGGAGTTGATCCCCCTTTGCTATAACAGCCTCCACTCTTCTGGGAAGGCTTTCCACTAGATGTTGGAACGTTTGGCGATTAGTCCTGGCAAAGCTGTTCGATGGGGTTGAGGTCAGGGCTCTGTGCAGGCCAGTCAAGTTCTTCCACACCAATCTCGACAAACCATTTCTGTATAGACCTCGCTTTGTGCATTGGGGCATTGTCATACTGAAACAAGAAAGGGCCTTCCCCAAACTGTGAAACAAAGTTGGAAAGTTGTCCGTTGGTGTGCCAGCTGGTGAAGCATGACGCTCGACCATGGAAACCAATTGCATGAAGATCCTGACGAACAGTTCTTGTGCTGACACTGCTTCCAGAGACAGTTTGGAACTCGGTAGCGAGTGTTGCAACCGAGGACAGATTTTTTTTTTTTTACGCGCTATGTGCTTCAGCACTCAGTAGTTCCATTCTGTGAGCTTGTGTGGTCTACCACTTCGTGGCCGAACCGTTGTTTCCACTTCACAATAACGGCACTTGCAGTTGACCGGGGAAGCTCCAGCAGGGCAGAAATTTGAAGAACTGACTCGTTGGAAAGGTAGCATCCTACGACAGTGCCACGTAGAATGTCACTAAGCCCTTCAGTAAGGCCATTCTACTGCCAATGTTTGTCTATGGAGATTGCATGGCGGTGTGCTTGATTTTATACACCTGTCAGCAACAGGTGTGGCTGAAATAGCCGAATCCACAAATTTGAAGACGTGTCCACATATTTTAGTATATATAGCATACCATGGGCCATTGTGTCTCAGAGGCCTCATATAGCATTACTTACTGTGTTTGGCCTCTGAGATCCAGACGCCTATAGTCTGCCCTGTAGATAATCATGGCATTCTGAAATGAATAGTTCGCTGCCAGGTATAGGTCATATCATGACAAAATCTATTTAACAATTTGCAAAATAGACTTTGTGATACTACTCGAGATGATAATTTACTTAAATGTTTCTAATAAGTAAACACCTGAATTCTGTCGTTCCAATTTTCTTGTCAGTTATTTATAACATAATAAACAGATATTGTAAACTTCCAAAGTACTCCATTGTGTATTTGTGTAAATAAAATCTCAGATCATAAACAAGGTTATAATGGAATTCAAAATCCTGGCATATAGAGGCCTATCTTTTCAAGTTATTGCTTTACAACTCAAGCTTTGGAAGGCATAACTCATTCCCAGTTAAATGTATTTCTATTCTGACCCTTACAAAATAAGTAACACCTGTTTCAGTGATTTATGGTACATTGATGGTACAAAAACTATATGGAATCTTCTCTGAATGTTCTGTGAATTTTCTGTGACACTTTCTTATCCGGAAAGTAAATTAAACATATCTGCACCAAAACAAATTACAGAAAAAAAATGTACTCTTACATATGATAAGGAAAGACATACCCAAGTAATATAATATCATACACAACCGCTTGCCCTTGCATTCAGGTGCCACACAAGCAAACCATATCATATTCTCCTTTCCATCGTTCCTGTAACAAAATCAACCATTTCTATAGTAGTCCATAAGTACATTGACGTTTCTAGCTTGGTCTTCGATCTGTTTGTGCTATATAGTCAACTCCTATGCTATTACCATGGCATGGCATGATAACTATCATACATTAGGGGGAGGGCAAAACCACATAAACAGATCTGGGACCAGGCTATAGCATTTCTACAACCTGCACCACCAGCATAGGATGTACAGCAGCCTAGGAGAGTTACAGCTGCTTCTCTGCCAATCGATGTTCACCTGTTCGTGTGTGTCCCATACTCTTTGTCCTCATCTTCACCAAGTAACTCCTCAACAACAGCATCTTCCTCGAAGAAGTCCATGACCTCATGGTCTTCATCCTGCAGGACTTCCTCAACGATGACCATATAGCACATAAGGGGATCATGAATGAACACAGTGAAAACTCACAGACAACTAGAAACAGCTCAACCCAAGTTTATTCACCCACTGGGTCATGCAGCTGCTAAGACAACATGCCAGTCACCCCAGAACATATTTATACCTTCCAACTAGGCAGAGTCATCTCCTTGCATGTCTAAGATAGACACTCATCCTCTGTTGTTAGGCAGAAACAGAGTAGGTTCCTCTTAAATGTGTGTGTGTGTGTGTGTGTGATAGGACTATAATCAGATGGTCTTCAGGGTGGACCGGTGTGGCTCCCCTCCCAGCAGTGTCTTCTCTCCTCATCTGTTGACCTTATCTTGAGTTGAGTTCAACATCCCTCATGGTCCCGGTTCCTCAGCAACTGGTCTGCCTTATCAAGAACTGAAACTAGACTGTAGCCCTTTGCCTCCCTCCTAAGGAACATTCATATTCAACAATAACATATTTGAACAGAACATTAACTTTCTGCACTTCCCCTTTTCATAATCGGTAACTTTCCATATCCCTCAGTAACTTTCCACACACCTAGTTCCTCTTTCCCCTTCCTTAACTCCTTATACATGTAAAGTAATCAATAGGTTCCAGTATGGTAAAAAATGAATAAGTATTTTTCAAGCTAGAATCCAGCAGTAGCTACAAGTTATCAACCTTTTGGCAAGGTGACAGTTGCATTTTATAATCCTAAGGTTTTCACTCTCACATTTGAGAAAACGGAACAATTTCATATCTGATAGTCCATAAGTGAAATATCAAATCAAAGTTGATGGGAGCTAGGAACAGGACAACTATCGTCGGCGCCATCTTGTTCAAATAATATGATCACGTATGCCTGAAGCAAAGTCAAACCAGCTAGACCTCCAGCCTGAGCTTTTAAAAGTCATATGATTTATCAAATCCAAATCAAATCAAATGTATTTGTCACGTACACATGGTTAGCAGATATTAAATGCGAGTGCAGCGAAATGCTTGTGCTTATAGTTCCGAACATGCAGTAATATCAAACAAGCAATATAACCTAACAATTTCACAACAACCACCATATACACACAAGTGTAAAGGAATGAATACGAATATGTAAAACATATATATGAATAAGTGATGCCTGAATGGCATAGGCAAGATGCAGCAGATGGTATAGAGTACAGTATATACATATGAGATGAGTAATGTAGGGTATGAAAACATTATATAAAGTGGCATTGTTTAAAGTGGCTAGTGATAGATTACATCAAGATGGCAAGATGCAGTAAATGTGTCACGACCTGACCTTAGAGATCCTTTTTATGTCTCTATTTGGTTTGGTCAGGGTGTGATTTGGGGTGGGTATTCAATGTTCTATTATTTGTATTTCTATGTTTTGGCCGGGTAGGATTCTCAATCAGGGACAGCTGTCTATCGTTGTTTCTGATTGAGAACCATACTTAGGTAGCCCTTTTTCCCACCTGTCTTTGTGGGAAGTTGACTTTTGTTTATGGCACATAGCCTGTAGCTACACGGTTGTTTTCTCGTTTGTTGTTTTGTTGGCGTCATTTTTTATAATAAACTAAAATGAACGCTCAGCACGTTGCACCTTGGTCCACTTCCTTCAACAGCCGTGACAAGAGGGTATAGAGTACAGTATATACACACTGCTCAAAAAAATAAAGGGAACACTTAAACAACACAATGTAACTCCAAGTCAATCACACTTCTGTGAAATCAAACTGTCCACTTAGGAAGCAACACTGATTGACAATACATTTCACATGCTGTGGAAATTATAGGCAATTAGCAAGACACCCCCAATAAAGAAGTGGTTCTGCAGGTGGTAACCACAGACCACTTCTCAGTACCTATGCTTCCTGGCTGATGTTTTGGTCACTTTTGAATGCTGGCGGTGCTTTCACTCTAGTGGTAGCATGAGACGGAGTCTACAACCCACACAAGTGGCTCAGGTAGTGCAGCTCATCCAGGATGGGACATCAATGCGAGCTGTGGCAAGAAGGTTTGCTGTGTCTGTCAGCGTAGTGTCCAGAGCATGGAGGCGCTACCAGGAGACAGGCCAGTACATCAGGAGACGTGGAGGAGGCCGTAGGAGGGCAACAACCCAGCAGCAGGACCGCTACTTCCGCCTTTGTGCAAGGAGGAGCAGGAGGAGCACTGCCAGAGCCCTGCAAAATGACCTCCAGCAGGCCACAAATGTGCATGTGTCTGCTCAAACGGTCAGAAACAGACTCCATGAGGGTGTTATGAGGGCCCGACGTCCACAGGTGGGGGTTGTGCTTACAGCCCAACACCGTACAGGACGTTTTTCATTTGCCAGAGAACACCAAGATTGGCAAATTCGCCACTGGTGCCCTGTGCTCTTCACAGATGAAAGCAGGTACACACTGAGTACGTGACAGACGTGACAGTCTGGAGACGCCGTGGAGAACGTTCTGCTGCCGCCACCTCATCAGGAGCATGCCCAGGCATTGTAGGGAGGTCATACAGGCACATGGAGGCCACACACACTACTGAGCCTCATTTTGACTTGTTTTAAGGACATTACATCAACGTTGGATCAGCCTGTAGTGTGGTTTTCACACTTTAATTTTGAGTGTGACTCCAAATCCAGACCTCCATGGGTTGATAAATTTGATTTCCATTGATAATTTGTGTGATTTTGTTGTCAACACATTCAACTATGTAAAGAAAAAAAGTATTTAATAAGAATATTTCATTCATTCAGATCTAGGAAGTGTTATTTTAGTGTTCCCTTTATTTTTTTGAGCAGTGTCCATATGTGTCAGGTTCATCGTAAGAACATTCGGACAAAAGCGCAGAGTGTTATGGGTTCCACATATGAGGTAAAACACACAAAACAATAAAGAACAAACAAAACGTGACGTTCTAGAGTGCTCACAGGCAACAACACAAAAACAAGATCCCACAAAACACAGTGGGGAAATGGCTGCCTAAATATGATCCCCAATCAGAGACAACGATAAACAGCTGCCTCTGATTGGGAACCATACCAGGCCAACATAGAAATAAAATAATCTAGATTACCCACCCTAGTCACACCCAGACCTAACCAAAATAGAGAATGAAAAGGCTCTCTATGGTCAGGGCGTGACCATATGAGATGAGTAATGTAGGGTATGAAAACATTATATAAAGTGGCATTGTTTACAGTGGCAAGTGATACATTTAATTACATCAAGATGGCAAGATGCAGTAGATGGTATAGCGTACAGTATATGCATTTGAGATCAGTAATGTAGGGTATGTAAGCATTATATAAAGTGGCTAGTGATAAATTGATTACATCAGAGTTGAGTCAGTATGTTGGCAGCAGCAACTCAATGTTAGTGATGGCTGTTTAACAGTCTGATGGCCTTGAGATAGAAGCTGTTTTTCAGTCTTTGATGCACCTGTATTGACCTCGCCTTCTGGATGATAGCAGGGTGAACAGGCAATGGCTAGGGTGGTTGTTGTCCTTGATGATCTTTTTGGCCTTCCTGTGACATCAGGTGGTGTAGGTGTCCTGGAGGGCAGGTAGTAACCCTATCATAAGGGTTATACATTCATTCTTGCATTCAACAGCCACATGGCTTACTATTTTTTAGGATTCATATCACAGATAAACATATACCTAATGAGATATCTAGCTAGCTAATAATACTAGCTTCCCTCTCGCTTTCTTCTGGCTGGCAGGCTAGTAGCTACAAATCCAAATATAAGCCAGTTTGTTTTAGCTCTAATACCTAATGACAAATACTCTTCAAATAGTCAATTTGAGCATTTTATTTTGTACAGTCGTCAAAGAAAACCGAAATGTAAAAAAGACTAGATGTAAGCTAAATCAAGTAGGCTACCTTGGTACATTTTGGGTGACTTACTCTGACTGCAGCTTGAACAACAGTAAACAGGCTAATGTTAGCTAACAGACTTTGGTAGCTAGCAACCTAGCTAACATTTTCTGAGGAGACAGATAATGAGAGGCCTGGAAATACGATGACATTGCTAAAGTAGGCAAGTCATTAGTATGAAACAACTTTGCAATCATTATGTCATCAAATTTACATTAGAGAGATGGCAATTGCCATAGCTATAAAAGTTAGTCAAAAAATATCTAGCTAGCAACACTAACGTCATTTAGCTAAAATCCAGTACTGTCCCGTAATGTTAGCTAGCTAGACTCTTTTAGAATGTGAGAATACAATACTAACACTACCGTCTCTAACATGTAGGCTCGGCATTCCTGAACAGTCCTATTCCAAGTCAGAATGATGAACAAACTTCATTTCAATTTACTTTCCCTGTTTCCACCGATTTTGTCCCTATGTCGGTGTAATCTTATAGAAATTATCCACGAGGAAGTCTTATCAACCCTACCTTCATTAGATAGTTTGTATTACCGGTTTTATTTTCAATACTGATGCAATTCACACGTGACAAACACTTGCACAATATGGCCAAGCCTAACCGAACCACAGATCGAATGAGAAACACTTCCAGCTGATTGCGAGGAAACGCGCTTCTGTCAACTACGTTAGGTTACATTCGGCTACTGTTTATATATTGTGCAATGAGTCAAGAGATAGAAAATACAACCGACAAACCTACCGGCATCGCAAAAAGTAGGGTAAACAACACTGTCCTGTGGATACCCTATCTCCACCTCCTACCGTACAAGCGGTAATAAGTGTAAGTATAATTGTATTCAACATTCGGGGTTGTAGAGATTATTGCCTCTTTTCTAGGGCGACTTCGGTCAGTCCGATGCAAGGTGTGCTGTGCTGTGCAGGAGATTCCACTGAACTTTTCTGACAGCCAAATCAGAAAAAGTGATTGTTCAAATCAAATTTTATTGGTCACATACATGCTTAGCAGATGTTATTGCGGGCGTAGCGAAATGCTTGTGTTTCTAGCTCCAACAGTGCAGTAATATCTAACAAGTAATATCTAACAATTTCACCACAATACACACAAATCTAAGGTAAAGGAATGGAATTAAGAATATATAAATATTTGGACAAGCAATGTCAGAGTGGCATAAACTAAGATACAGTAGAATATAATAGAATGCAGTATATACATATGAGATTAGTAAAATATGTTAAAATTAGTGGCTAGTGTTCCATTATTAAAATGGCCAGTGATTTCAAGTTTATGTACACTACCGTTCAGAAGTTTGGGGTCATTTAGAGATTTCCTTGTTTTTGAAAGAAAAGCTAATTTTTTGTCCATTAAAATAACATAAAATTGATCAGAAACACAGTGTAGACATTGTTAATGTTGTAAATGACTATCGTAGCTGGAAACAGCATATTTTTTAATGGGATATCTACATAGGCGTACAGAGGCCCCATTATCAGCAACCATCACTCCGGTGTTCCAATGGCACGTTGTGTTAGCTAATCCAAGTTATAATTTTAAAAGGCTAATTGATCATTAGAAAACCCTTTTGCAATTATGTTAGCACAGCTGAAAACTGTTGTCCTGATAAAAGCAGCAATAAAACTGGCCTTCTTTCGACTGGTTGAGTATCTAGAGCATCAGCATTTGTGGGTTTGATTACAGGCTCAAAATGGCCAGAAACGATGCACTTTTAAAAAAAAAATCGTCAGTCTATTCTTGTTCTGAGATATGAAGGCTATTCCATGCGAGAAATTGCCAAGAAACTGAAAATCTCGTACAACGCTGTGTACTACTCCCTTCACAGGACAGCGCAAACTGTCTCTAACCAGAATAGAAAGAGGAGTGGGAGGCCCCAGGGGCACAACTGAGCAAGAGGACAAGTCCATTAGTGTCTAGTTTGAGAAACAGACACCTCACAAGTACTCAATTGGCAGCTTCATTAACTTCTTAAGGTATAGGGGGCAGCATTTTCACTTTTGGATAAATAGCGAGCCCAATTTCAACTTCCTGCTACTCATGCCAAGAATATAAGATGTGCATATTATTAGTGGATTTGGATAGAAATTTGAAAAAGTGCGTCCCACTTGGCCAAAAACCAGGGAAAATGCAGCGCTGCAAATTTAAATAAATTGATATAAAAATCAAACTTTCATTAAATCACACATGTAAGATACTCAATTAAAGCTACACTCGTTGTGAATCCAGCCAACATGTCAGATTTTAAAAAGGCTTTTCGGCGAAAGCATAAGAAGCTATTATCTGATGATAGCACAACAGTAAACAAAGAGGGTAGCATATTTCAACCCTGCAGGCGCTACACAAAACGCAGAAATAAAATATAAAACATGCCTTACCTTTGACGAGCTTCTTCTGTTGGCACTCCAATATGTCCCATAAACATCACAATTAGTCCTTTTGTTCGATTAATTCCGTCCATATATATCATATCCAAAATGTCAATTTATTTGCGCGTTTGATCCAGAAAAAAACAGCTTCCGTCACTACAAAATATTTCAAAAGTTGCCTATAAACTTTGCCAAGATATTTCAAACTACTTTGTAATACAACTGTAGGTATTTTTAAATGTTAATAATCGATCAAATTGAAGACGTTCTATCTGTTTTCAATGCTGGTGATTTACCGCCGCTCTGATATCCAAAAGACATTCCCGGCTGTATGTAATAACACTAAAAATAATAATCTAAGAAATAACACATAAAAAAAAAAAAATACTGCAAATTTGTCTGGGAACTAGAAGAACGGCTGCCCTATCTATCGCCACCATCTTGTTTGGATGGAATACAGTTCAAAGGCAGCCATACTGCACAATATCGCTTACCTTTGAGCGGGACCAGCACAAAACTAGGAGGGAATATGTAAATAAAAAATGAATGTTCATTGGTCTATTATAATCAGATCACCTTTTGACGCTATGCACCAGCCAAATATTATATTACACCTGAACAGGCTGAAATTCCAGGCAATTTTTTTCTAACAGCTATTACACAAAAGGGGCATTAGCATAATTTTCCCAATTTCAGTTTTCGACCTCAAAGTGTGAAATGATCATAAAAAAAACTAGAAAGCATGTTAACTGCAAAAGGCACTCATTTATTGTAAAGACCCAATTACTCAGCCATATAGAGATGTGGCCAAGTATATTGGCAACACAGTAATACCATTCCCTCCATTCCAACCATTATTGTGAGTCGTCCTCCCTTCAGCAGCCTCAAGTGATTGGGACCCTTGCACTTTTCTAAAAATAAACTCAGCAAAAAAATAAACGTCCTCTCACTGTCAACTGTGTTTATTTTCAGCAAACTTAACATGTGTAAATATTTGTATGAACATAATAAGATTCAACAACAGACATAAACTGAACAAGTTCCACAGACATGTGACTAACAGAAATTGAATAATGTGTCCTTGAACAAAGAGGGGGTCAAAATCAAAAGTAACAGTCCGTATCTGGTGTGGCCACCAGCTGCATTGAGATCCGGGCTCTTCGCTGGCCATGGCAGAACACTGATATTCCTGTCTTGCAGGAAATCACACACAGAACGAGCAGTATGGCTGGTGGCATTGTCATGTTGGCGGGTCATGTCAGGATGAGCCTGCAGGAAGGGTACCACATGAGGGAGGACGATGTCTTCCCTCTTACGCACAGCATTGAGATAGCTTGTTGTCATTGCAGGCAAAGTCCAATGATGCTGTGACACACCGCCCCAGACCATGATGGACCCTCCACCTCCAAATCGATCCCGCTCCAGGGTACAGGCCTCAGTGTAACGCTCATTCCTTCGATGATAAACGCAAATCCAACCATCACCCCTGGTGAGACAAAACCGCGACTCGTTAGTGAAGAGCACTTTTTGCCAGTCCTGTCTGATCCAGCGATGGTGGGTTTGTGCCCATAGGCAATGTTGTTGCCAATGATGTCTGGTGAGGACCTGCCTTACAACAGGCCTACAAGCCCTCATTCCAACCTCTCTCAGCCTATTGCGAACAGTCTGAGCACTGATGGAGGGATTGTGCGGTCCTGGTGTAACTCGGTAGTTGTTGTTGCCATCCTGTACCTGTCCCGCAGGTGTGATGTTCGGATGTACCGATCCTGTGCAGGTGTTGTTCCACATGGTCTGCCACTTCGAGGACGATCAGCTGTCAGTCTTGTCTCCCTGTAGCTCTGTCTTAGGCATCTCACAGTACGGACATTGCAATGTATTGCCCTTGCCACATCTGCAGTCCTCGCAGTGGCAGTCCATGTATAACAACACCTGCACAGGATCGGTGAACAGGGCATCTTTCTTTTGGTGTTTTTCAGAGTCAGTAGACTGAAAGTGTCCTAAGTTTTCAGAACTGTGACCTTAATTGCCTACTGTCTGTAAGCTGTTAGTGTCTTAACGACAGTTCCACACGTGTGCCTCAGTGTGTGAATTTCGGCCAGCGAGAGGCTACTTATAGAGTAGCTTGTACCCAATTCCCCCCCCACACACTTTTAATTTCCTTAATTTTGTCAAATACTTTCTGTGGTACACATCAGAGTCAAATACTTTCTATAGAACAAACTTCACGTCAGGACAGGCACCCAAACTTATTAATTAATGTATGTGTATTGTATTAAACATACAGGAGGGACTAAAATGTTGGCAAGCAATAAACGTTTCAGCACAACTATGGCTGAATTATCCTTACACTTTCAAAAATACTTGTTGAAAAAGACGTGAGAGATGACGAATTTTGGCAAAGAGATTTATTTATAGACTAATACAAATCAGTAGCGGACCCTGGGCGCCATACAAGCTAGAACCGCCACATACACTTGAAACAAATACCCAAACCAAAAACTGCAGACCAAAAATGCTTTCTGCTACTAAGATCAGTGAAATGTAGACTAAACTGACAACGGAGTGAAGAGCAGTTATCTAGACTAGCAAGCAAGTCGCAGCAATGAGGAACGCGAGGGGGGGGAGAATTCTGGCAGGGGGGAGATTTTCGGTACAACACCTGTACAGCGCTCAGTCGAGGACTGTACTGTATTCAACCAAATACTAGCTCCGAGGTGCCAATCATTTTGTCCATGCCATTTGTATTTTTTTTGGGGGGGGGGGGGGGGGGGCTCCAGGGGGAGTGGAGGATGCTGACACCCACCTGAAGGAGGCCTACCACCGCACCCAAGTGTCCTGGCTGGGGGACTTAAGTTACAAAAATAAAATTGGTTCTGCAATGTTAAAAAAAGTACGGCCCACGGGCACTTCAATCCGGCCCGCGAGACATAAAAAAGAAAATACATATTCTTTTTTTTACACTTTTTTCTCCCCAATTTCGTGGTATCCAACTGGTAGTTACAGTGCCTTGCGAAAGTATTCGGCCCCCTTGAACTTTGCAACCTTTTGCCACATTTCAGGCTTCAAACATAAAGATATAAAACTTAATTTTTTTTGTGAAGAATCAACAACAAGTGGGACACAATCATGAAGTGGAACGACATTTATTGGATATTTCAAACTTTTTTAACAAATCAAAAACTGAAAAATTGGGCGTGCAAAATTATTCAGCCCCCTTAAGTTAATACTTTGTAGCGCCACCTTTTGCTGCGATTACAGCTGTAAGTCGCTTGGGGTATGTCTATCAGTTTTGCACATCGATAGACTGACATTTTTTCCCATTCCTCCTTGCAAAACAGCTCGAGCTCAGTGAGGTTGGATGGAGAGCATTTGTGAACAACAGTTTTCAGTTCTTTCCACAGATTCTCGATTGGATTCAGGTCTGGACTTTGACTTGGCCATTCTAACACCTGGATATGTTTATTTTTGAACCATTCCATTGTAGATTTTGCTTTATGTTTTGGATCATTGTCTTGTTGGAAGACAAATCTCCGTCCCAGTCTCAGGTCTTTTGCAGACTCCATCAGGTTTTCTTCCAGAATGGTCCTGTATTTGGCTCCATCCATCTTCCCATCAATTTTAACCATCTTCCCTGTCCCTGCTGAAGAAAAGCAGGGCCAAACCATGATGCTGCCACCACCATGTTTGACAGTGGTGATGGTGTCTTCAGCTGTGTTGCTTTTACGCCAAACATAACGTTTTGCATTGTTGCCAAAAAGTTCAATTTTGGTTTCATCTGACCAGAGCACCTTCTTCCACATGTTTGGTGTGTCTCCCAGGTGGCTTGTGGCAAACTTTAAACGACACTTTTTATGGATATCTTTAAGAAATGGCTTTCTTCTTGCCACTCTTCCATAAAGGCCAGATTTGTGCAATATACGACTGATTGTTGTCCTATGGACAGAGTCTCCCACCTCAGCTGTAGATCTCTGCAGTTCACCCAGAGTGATCATGGGCCTCTTGGCTGCATCTCTGATCAGTCTTCTCCTTGTATGAGCTGAAAGTTTAGAGGGACGGCCAGGTCTTGGTAGATTTGCAGTGGTCTGATACTCCTTCCATTTCAATATTATGGCTTGCACAGTGCTCCTTGGGATGTTTAAAGCTTGGGAAATCTTTTTGTATCCAAATCCGGCTTTAAACCTCTTCACAACAGTATCTCGGACCTGCCTGGTGTGTTCCTTGTTCTTCATGATGCTCTCTGCGTTTCTGACGGACCTCTGAGACTATCACAGTGCAGGTGCATTTATACGGAGACTTGATTACACACAGGTGGATTGTATTTATCCTCATTAGTCATTTAGGTCAACATTGGATCATTCAGAGATCCTCACTGAACTTCTGGAGAGAGTTTGCTGCACTGAAAGTAAAGGGGCTGAATAATTTTGCACGCCCAATTTTTCAGTTTTTTATTTATTAAAAAAGTTTGAAATATCCAATAAATGTCTTCCACTTCATGATTGTGTCCCACTTGTTGTTGATTCTTCACAAAAAAATACAGTTTTATATATTTATGTTTGAAGCCTGAAATGTGGCAATAGGTCGCAAAGTTCAAGGGGGCCGAATACTTTCGCAAGGCACTGTATAGTCTTGTCTTATCGCTGCAACTCCCGTATGAACTCGGGAGAGGCAAAGGTCAAGACTCATGCGTCCTCCGAATCATGACCCAGCCAAGCCACAATGCTTATTAACACAAGGCCCGCTTAACCTGGAAGCCAGCCGCACCAATGTGTCAGAGGAAACACTGTACACCTGGTGACCGTGTCGGCTTGCATGCGCCCGACCAGCCACAGGAGTCGTTAGAGCGCGATGGGACAAGGAAATCTCGGCCTGCCAAACCTTGTCCTAACCCGACGATGGAGGGCCAATTGTGCGCTGCCTCATGGGTCTCCCAGTCACGGCCAATTGTGACACAGCCTGGGATCGAACCTGGGTCTGTAGAGAAGCCTCAAGCACTGCGATGCAGTGCCTTGGACAGCTGCACCACTTGGGAGGCCCCGGCAGATGGGTCCCTCTGTTGAATTTTAAAATCCCGATGTGGCCCTCGAGCCAAAAAATTTGCCCACCCCTGCCCATAGAGCAACTTCTCTACTCAACTCTCTCACCAAGGCCTCTAATCATAAGTGTGTCTGTATTCTGTAGTGGTGTGAGAGTGTAATCCACTGCTGCTGTCCACCTCTCTCATCCTTATAGTGCCCCACTATTGTACCTGTACTGCTCTCTTCACACACTGGGAGAGTCAAGATCCTGCAGCTCTCATCTTAACACTCTATTTTCTCTCACACAACCAGTCCCAATCACTTGCTATTGAGAATAATTACTTTACTCAAAATCCAAGATATTGGAGGAAGGAGGAGGATTTAGGATGAGGGGTTGGAGGAGGCGTTAACCTCCTGCCACGTCTCTACCTTTCTACCTGCTCTCCATCTATCCTCTATCTATCCCAGCTCTTAACTATTATCCCTCTCTCTATTCCAGCTCTACAGTTATATTTATTGTCCCTCTAAACTGTGTTTCTTTGTGTTTCTCCTCATGCGGGGTCTGACTGGGTGAGGTGCCCAGAACCTCGGCCCATGGAGGCTCGTCTGTCATACCTGTACAGTCCTGGGAGGCATCAACAGTTATACCCGCAAGCCCAGGGTCTGCTGTCCCCCCATCCAGGACACCAGGGTGCGGTGGTAGACAAAGTCAAACTTATACGCTGACACCCATCCCTCAGGTGGGTGTCAGCCTCCTCCACAACTCCAGGAGCCCCCAGAGAATGGAGCAGCGGCCCTGCGTCCAAGGGCCTCTCCCACTGTAACAAGGCTTCCAGGCTGGCCACCAGACGCTTGGCTGCACTGGTAGTTTAGATCTCTGTGAGTTTAGAGGCTAGAGGGTCAACGCCTCAAACCAGTCTGAGGAACACAGACAGAGGAGGATCAGGTTTTTTAACACCTAATATATATTTTCCAATTTGAACACTGCTATGAAAGGAAACTTTTAATGATCAGATCATTTATTTAATGTGCCTTGTTGAAGTATGTTTTGCAAATATACCAAAATCATCAGACAACTAAATGTAGGCTGCATTCAGCGCAAGAAAGACTAAAGTTACAGCAAATGGTACCGGTGTTCTGGCTGTCAGCTCAAATGTGACATTGAACCACATTCTCCAGACCAAAGACTCTTAGAACAAAGACTCTTTCAGAAGTCATGAAATAAAGACTTGCCTTAAATCTTCTGCTATAACAGATACAGTCCCGTTTGACTTTAAATAAGAGAATGAGAAAACCCTATGGTATAATAGTCCAATTATAGCTTCTCAGTATGTCCTGTATTTCACTTTTACAGCGTTTTAGCCCTACAAACAGAGTGGGCACGTGGGTGACGAGAGTGGGAGTGGCCAAGGCCATAAAAGGAGCCGGACTAGGGCATGAGGCATTAACATAATGCCCTTGCAGAGTGAATGAAAGGGAAATTGATCAATAAATATCTTTAAGTGGCCATTAGTAATTTTATAGTGAGAAAGAAAGATTTCTTTAATGACATATTTCAGAATCAGTGGAAGAACAAGTTAAGGCTCAAATATTGTTTTCTAAATGGCTGCATAAAAATCAAATGAGGTTCATATTTATCATTGTGTGGGTCTCAAGAGGTCAGACTCCAAAGAACAGAGAAGCCACTTTGTTTAGGAGCCAAGAACGTTGCAACGCATTCTCTGGAGTGATGAATCACACTTCACCATCTGGCAGTCCGACGGACGAATCAGGGTTCGGCAGATACCAGGAGAATGCTATCTGTCCCTATGCATAGTGCCAACTGTAAAGTTTGGTGGAGGAGGAATAATGGTCTGAGGCTGTATTGCATGGTTCGGGTTAGGCTACAGCATACAATGACATTCTAGACGATTCTGTGCTTCCAACTTTGTGGCAACAGTTTGGGCAAGGCCCTTTCCTGTTTCAGCATGACAATGCCCCCGTGCGTGCACAAAGTGAGGTCCATACAGAAATGGTTGGTTGAGATCGGTGTATAAGAACTTGACTGGCCTGTACAGAGCCTTGACCTCAACCCCATCGAACACCTTTGGGATGAATTGGAAAACCGACTGCAAGCCAGCCCTAATCGCCTAATATCAGTGCCTGACCTCACTTATGCTCTTGTGGATGAATAGAATCAAGTCCCCACAGCAATGTTCCAATATCTAGTGGAAAGCCTTCCCAGAAGAGTGGAGGTTGTTATAGCAGCAAAGGGGGGACCAACTCCATATTAATGGCCATGATTTTGGAAATTATCAATGACACCCAGGATATATTCATAGCCACCTCAGCTGACCTCTAAATACATGTAGTCAATAGACACAAGTTCCAAAGGTGAACTAGTAGTAATGCTGCCTATTGGTGCTCTGGGTGTGTAACCGGCTTCTTTTGCTTTATACAGTGGCACCGTCGGGTTACATGCTTTTCGATGTCTCTCTTCATTAATTGGGCCAGTAAAACCGGTGCCTTGCCAGGATAAGAACTCTCTCAGTTCCGACAGTTGTCTTCTCTGGCATGTCTTCCGGTATAGTAGTCCATTGTCGAGGTGAAGTTTCCCCCATTCATGCATCACCTTCCTTATTAAAGGACCACTGGCTCCACGTCTGTCATTACTGGTCAGGACTGTGTTGGCTTCTTTCAGTCTGATTAGTTCTCCAATGGCCTTATCCATTCTCCTCACAAACTCATTGTGGCTGATCGTCGGCAAGGGTCCCCTTGAGTCTGGTTCCGAGTTCCCTTGTGACAGGTTAAGAGTGGCCACCCAGGCTATGTCTTGTCTCTGGGCAGCTTTGCATTCAGCGACATACTTGTTGATGTCCAGTGGCAACCGAAAGAGTGTGTCCGCATCCATGTTCACCTTGACTCGTCTGCATCTGCTGTCAGATCTGAAGTTGGCAAGTTCACCAACACATCTGTGACCCACTGTACTCAGCTTAGAGGAGCTCATGATCTACAGTACCAGTCAAAAGTTTGGACACACCTACTCATTGAAGGGTTTTTCTTTATTTCTACTATTTTCTACATTGTAGAATAATAGTGAAGACATCAAAACTATGAAATAACATATGGAATAATGTAGTAACCAAAAGAGTGTAAAAGTGTATATTTTTCATTCTTCAAAGTAGACACCATTTGTCTTGATGACAGTTTTGCACACTCTTGGCATTCTCTCAACCAGCTTCACCTGGAATGCTTTTCCAACAGTCTTGAAGGAGTTCCCACATATGCTGAGCACTTGTTGGCTGCTTTTCCAACTCATCCTAAACATCTATATTGGGTTTATGTCGGGTGATTGTGGAGGCCAGGTCATCTGATGCAGCACTCCATCACTCTCCTTCTTGGTCAAATAGCCCTAAGACAGCCTGGAGGTGTGTTTTATCATTTTGAAAAACAAATGATAGTCCCACAAAGCACAAACCAGATGGGATGGACAGTCCATGGACACTCACAGCTGCCCACTGCACTGAGGCTAGGAAACACTGTCACCACCAATAAATCCACGATAATCAAGAATTTCAACATGCATTTCTCTACGACTGGCCATGCTTTCCACCTGGCTACCCCAACCCTGGCCAACAGGCCAACCCCCCGCAGCAAACTGGCCCAAGCCCCCCCCCCCATGGAGAATAAGAGCACCCCCTCCCAGCTGCCCACTGCACTGAGGATAGGAAACACTTTCACCACCGACAAATCCACGATGATTGATCACTTCAATAAGCATTTTTCTACGGCTGGCCATGCTTTCCACCTGGCTACCCCTACCCCTGCCAACATCTCAGGACCCCCTGCAGCAACTTGCCCAGTCAAATCGGAGGGCCTGTTGTCCGGACCTCTGGCAGTCTCTATGGGGGTGCCACGGGGTTCAATTCTCGGGCCGACTCTTTTCTCTGTATATATCAATGATGTTGCTCTTGCTGTGGATGATTCTTTAATCCATCTCTATGCAGACAACACCATTCTGTATACATCAGGCCCTTCTTTGAAACACTGTGTTAACAAACCTCCTAATGAGCTTCAATGCCATACAACACTCCTTCCGTGGCATCGAACCTCACTTAAATGCTAGTAAAACTAAATGCTTGCTCTTCAACCAATCGCTGTCCGCACCCGCCCGTCCGACTAGCATCACTACTCTGGACGGTTCGGACTTAGAATATGTGGACAACTATAAATACCTCGGTGTCTGGCTAAACTGTAAACTCTCCTTCCAGACTCATATTAAGCATCTCCAATCCAAAATTAAATCTAGAATTGGCTACCTATTTCACATCAAAGCCTCCTTCACTCATGCTGCCAAACATACCCTCGTAAAACTGACTATCCTACCGATCATCGACTTCGGCGATGTCATTTACAAAATAGCCTCCAACACTCTACTCAGCAAATTGGATGCAGTCTATCCCAGTGCCATCCATTTTGTCACCAAAGCCCCATATACTACCCACCTCTGCGACCTGTATGCTCTCGTGGGCTGGTCCTCGCTACATATTCATCGCCAAACCCACTGGCTCCAGGTCATCTATAAGTCTTTGCTAGGTAAAGCTCCGGCTTATCTCAGCTCACTGGTCACCATAGCAACACCCACTGTAGCACGCGCTACAGCAGGTATATTTCACTGTTCATCCCCAAAGTCAACACCTCCTTTGGCCGCCTTTCCTTCCAGTTCTCTGTTGCCAATGACTGGAACAAATTGCAAAAATCACTGAAGTTGGAGACTTATATCTCCCTCGCTGCAGCTGTACACAGCCCATCTGTAAACAGCCCATCCAACCAACTACCTACCTCATCCCATATTTATTTTTGTTTTTCTGCTCTTTTGCACACCAGTATTTCTACTTGCACATCCTCATCGGCACATCTATCACTCCAGTGTTTTATTGCTAAATTGTAATTACTTCGCCACTATGGCCTATTTATTTCCTTGTCTCCTTTCTTCATTTGCACACACTGTATACAGATTTTTCTATTGTGTTATTGACTGTACGTTTGTTAATCCCATGTGTAACTCTGTGATGTTTGTGTCACACTGTTTTTGATTTATCTTGGCCAGGTCTCAGTTGTAAATGAGAACTTGTTCTCAACTGGCCTACCTGGTTAAATAAAGGTGAAATAAAAAACAAAATAAAAATGGCATATGGCTGCAGAATGCTGTGGTAGTGCAGTGTCACCATCAAAGCACCCCACACCATCACACGTCCTCCTCCATGCTTCCAGGTGGGAACCACACATGCAGCGATCATCCGTTCACCTACTCTGCGTCTCACAAAGACACGGCGGTTGGTACCAAAAATCTCATATTTGGACTCATCAGACCAAATGACAGATTTCCACCGGTCTAATGTCCATTGCTCATGTTTCTTGGCCAAAGCAAGTCTTTTATTCTTATTGGTGTCCTTTAGTAGTGGTTTCCTTGCAGTAATTCGGCCATGACGGCCTGATTCACGCAGTCTCTTCTGAACAGTTGATGTTGAGATGTGTCTGTTACTTGAACTCTGTGAAGCATTTATTTGGTCTGCAATTTCTGAGGCTGATAACTCTAATGAACTTTATCCTCTGCAGTAGAGGTAATTCTGTGTCCTCTCCTGTGGCGGTCCTCATGAGTGCCAGCTTCATCATAGTTCTTTATGTTTTTTGCCACTGCACTTGAAGAAACTTTCAAAGTTTTGACTGATCATGTCTTAAAGTAATGATGGACTGTCATTTCTCTTTGCTTATTTGAGCTGTTCTTGCCATAATATGGACTGGTCTTTTACCAAATAGGGCTATCTTATTTAAGAAATAAATTCAACACATTAACATTTAACAAGGCACACCTGTTAATTGAAATGCATTCCAGGTGACTACTTCATGAAGCTGGTTGAGAGAATGCCAAGAGTGTGCAAAACTGTCATCAAGGACAAGGGTGGCTCCTTTGAAAAATCAGAGAGTAATGAAAGCTGTCATCTGTCGAGATCCTTCAGCCATAAAACCTTGGTGATAGGCTTTTCCTTGGTCCAGAACTGAAAATCAGCTGTATTCTCCCAGGGTGTCTGTGAGATCCTGAATGGGTGGTAGAGGATGGCTGTCTGCCACATTATTGTGATTGGGTAGCCTGTAGTCGATACACAACCTGAGTGTTCCATCCTTTTTCAGGACACAGACTACCGGTGTGGAGCAAGGCGATTTCGACTTCACTATCCATCCATTAGCTGTAAGGGGTGCGTAACTGGTGGCAGCAAAGTCAGACGCAGGAGAGCAGAACTGGGTAATAACCAGAGCAGTTTAATATATGTATGTATATATATACAGTGCCTTGCGAAAGTATTCGGCCCCCTTGAACTTTGCGACCTTTTGCCACATTTCAGGCTTCAAACATAAAGATATAAAACTGTATTTTTTTGTGAAGAATCAACAACTAGTGGGACACAATCATGAAGTGGAACGACATTTATTGGATATTTCAAACTTTTTTAACAAATCAAAAACTGAAAAATTGGGCGTGCAAAATTATTCAGCCCCTTTACTTTCAGTGCAGCAAACTCTCCAGAAGTTCAGTGAGGATCTCTGAATGATCCAATGTTGACCTAAATGACTAATGATGATAAATACTGTGTAATCAAGTCTCCGTATAAATGCACCTGCACTGTGATAGTCTCAGAGGTCCGTTAAAAGCGCAGAGAGCATCATGAAGAACAAGGAACACACCAGGCAGGTCCGAGATACTGTTGTGAAGAAGTTTAAAGCCGGATTTGGATACAAAAAGATTTCCCAAGCTTTAAACATCCCAAGGAGCACTGTACAAGCGATAATACTGAAATGGAAGGAGTATCAGACCACTGCAAATCTACCAAGACCTGGCCGTCCCTCTAAACTTTCAGCTCATACAAGGAGAAGACTGATCAGAGATGCAGCCAAGAGGCCCATGATCACTCTGGATGAACTGCAGAGATCTACAGCTGAGGTGGGAGACTCTGTCCATAGGACAACAATCAGTCGTATATTGCACAAATCTGGCCTTTATGGAAGAGTGGCAAGAAGAAAGCCATTTCTTAAAGATATCCATAACAAGTGTTGTTTAAAGTTTGCCACAAGCCACCTGGGAGACACACCAAACATGTGGAAGAAGGTGCTCTGGTCAGATGAAACCAAAATTGAACTTTTTGGCAACAATGCAAAACGTAATGTTTGGCGTAAAAGCAACACAGCTGAACACACCATCCCCACTGTCAAACATGGTGGTGGCAGCATCATGGTTTGGGCCTGCTTTTCTTCAGCAGGGACAGCAGGAAGATGGTTAAAATTGATGGGAAGATGGATGGAGCCAAATACAGGACCATTCTGGAAGAAAACCTGATGGAGGCTGCAAAAGACCTGAGACTGGGACGGAGATTTGTCTTCCAACAAGACAATGATCCAAAACATAAAGCAAAATCTACAATGGAATGGTTCAAAAATAAACATATCCAGGTGTTAGAATGGCCAAGTCAAAGTCCAGACCTGAATCCAATCGAGAATCTGTGGAAAGAACTGAAAACTGTTGTTCACAAATGCTCTCCATCCAACCTCACTGAGCTCGAGCTGTTTTGCAAGGAGGAATGGGAAAAAATTTCAGTCTCTCGATGTGCAAAACTGATAAAGACATACCCCAAGCGACTTACAGCTGTAATCGCAGCAAAAGGTGGCGCTACAAAGTATTAACTTAAGGGGGCTGAATAATTTTGCATCCCAATTTTTCAGTTTTTGATTTGTTAAAAAAGTTTGAAATATCCAATACATGACGTTCCACTTCATGATTGTGTCCCACTTGTTGTTGATTCTTCACAAAAAAATACAGTTTTAAATCTTTATGTTTGAAGCCTGAAATGTGGCAAAAGGTCGCAAAGTTCAAGGGGCCGAATACTTTCGCAAGGCACTGTGTGTATATATATGTATATGTGTGTATATATATATATATATATATATATATATATCACCACCGGGATCCAGAATAATACAGAATGGGTACAAAGCCCGTTGTGCAACAGACAACAAATGTGCACAAGCACTTACAACAAACAATACCACACAAAGACATGGGGGGAACAGAGGATTAAATACACAACACGTAATGAGGGAATGAAAACCAGGTGTGTGGGAAAACCAGACAAAACAAATGGAAAATGAAAAATGGATCAGCGATGGCTAGAAGACCGGTGACGTCGACCGCCGAACACCGCCCGAACAAGGAGAGGAACCGACTTCTGCAGAAGTCGAGACATTAGCGAGCAGGAGGGCCTATGACTGGGATATCGTCCTATAAGTTGAATGCCATCTGGAGGCTGAGGATGCTTCCTATATCAGTACTGTCGTGGGAGAATGCACATGATTCTTAACAGGGCATCTGCTTGACAATCTTTTGTTACTCTTCGTCAAGATGACTAATATTAATTGAGAATGTGTTCTCAGTCAACTCACCTGGTAAAATAAGGGTTAAATAAATGCATTTAAAAAACTGGTGGGTGCCAGAATGTTGCTGTCTCATCTCTGTCACCTTTGGGGTTAGATTATGAGCCAAGGCTGTTTACTTCAATGACAGTTTGCTTGTGGCAGACCAGTTGGTCTGTCTGCACAATTTTAGCTACTGGCTGGATGCTGCCTAGAGCTGTTCTTCTACAGTAGGTAGAGTCACATCATGTTTGGTATGATTCCCTATTGGCACTTCAACGTAAGGTCTTTCTGTCTGGCAGATCTCCATTAGTCCCTCGCCGATGTCAAACTTGTCCAATTACAAGTTCTCTTCACTGAGTTCACATAACACCACTGGATTGGAGATGTCAAAGCTATAGATGGCACCTTACACTTGCTACAGGCAACTTGACCAGGGTGAATGACAACATCTTGTAGACCTACTTTCACCATGGCATACTCACCATGGCATACACAAAATTCCTAAATTGTCATACTTGAGTAAAAAATGAAAATGACTCAAGTAAAAGTCACCCAGTAAAATACTACTTGAGTAAAATCGTAAAAGTATTTGATTTGAAATATACTGTACTTAAGTATTCGAATGAAATGTAATTGATCAAATATACTTATCAAAAGTAAAAGTAAAAATCATTTCAAAATCCTTATATTAAGCAAACCATATCAAACTATTTTCTTGTTTTCATATTTACTAATAGCCAGTTAGCCTACAATTAGTGAATGTGTATTTGTATTTTAAGTGGCCTGGTATTAGGGAATTGTTTATATTTTCATAATTAATTGGGCAACACATTACCTTTAGCTATACAGAATTTCTTACCACCATGCGTTTCCATCTCCTCGTCTCTTCTTTTTCTATGGCATATTGTCGATTGCACTAATTCATGGGCACCCTGCCACCGACAGTGCGGGATGGAAACAGGATTCCAAGAACTTAACGACAAAAAAACGACCAAACCACTAAAAATAAATAAATAACTTCTCTGTAAAATAATAAAACAGCTCTGATCACTACACATGTTCAACTCGAACCTAGGAGGGCGGGTCTTCTGGCGCCAGTACTGCTTTCGAGGTCTTCAGATGTAAAATCCTTTAGTCCCAAAAACTTTTCTGCCGCAGCCACATTAATGTCAAGTTTCTTAGACTTCTTTGAGACTTGTGTCGTACATTTTGTAACTGTGGCAATGAGCGCCACAAAATCCACCTTTTAAACACACATGGTATCTTTTAACTGCCAGCAAACGTTTACAATAGGCTGTGGCGCGTCCACCTCCACATGTTAGCTAGTATCACTTGTTTTCTCAGTACTTTTAAATCGCCTTCTCATAGGAGATTCGATTTACCGCTCTAACTTTTGCCACCTCAATCTCCTTCACCCTTACAGGGCACTCCAAGAACTCGGGATCATGACCCCCACCACAGTTATAACACCATTGTCCTTCTACACACCATTCTTCAGTATACTCTGTCCGTCTGCACACACTTGAAACTTTACAATTCTTACACTGCAATGGTTTGGGGATGAAAGCTCTTACAGCGTAGCGTATCTTACATAACAAAGCTTCACATGCTAGGTATTTGCTCTTTATAAAAAAATCGTATATTTATTTCTCAGCTACACATAATAAGCACATGCTCCACTATAAAAGTGAAGTAGCCTACAGAACGGACAGGCGGGAAAGTGCAGAGCCACCATTCCCTATTCAAGTGGTAGTGGGGCACACATGTTTCTTGTGTTATTAAAAATAAGGTAGCACATGCTAAGGTAGTTGAAGTGTACAGCTACATTTCAGATCCATTTTTGTACAGCTACATTTCAGATACATCTACCTTGTTTTATTAGGCCTCTAAAGCAATACTATTACTGAACAAAAATATAAACGCAACATGTAAAGTGGTGTCCAGACACACAAAAATATTCTTTAACAAAAGAAAATCCCACAAATTTGTTTACATTCCTGTTAGTGAGCATTTCTCCTTTTCCAATAAAATCCATCCACCTGACAGGTGTGGCATATCAAGAAGCTGATTAAACAGCATGATCATTACACAGGTGCACCTGGGCTGGTGACAATAAAAAGCCACTCAAAAAATGTGCAGTCCAACATAGCTGTTGCCAGGGAGAATTTGGCAGTACATCCAGCAGGGCTCACAACTGCAGACCTCATGTAACCACTCCATGTCTGTAATAAAGCCCTTTTGTGGAGAAAAACTCATTCTGATTGGCTGGGCCTGGATCCTCAGTGGGTGGGCCTGGTTTCAAATTGAATAAACCTATGCCCTCCCTGGTCCACCCATGGCTTCGCCCCTGCCCAGTCATGTGAAATCTATAGATTAGGGCCTATTGAATTTATTGGTTTCCTGGTTTCCTTCTTTGAACTGTAACTCAGTAAAATCTTTGAAATTGTTGCATGTTGTGTTTATATTTTTGTTCAGTATGGTTGTGCCCCCCCATGGACTTATAAAATGCCCCCCTCAGGCATGTCATCCTGGAGCCTGACCTGGCCCCATAATCTGCAAACAGGGAGAGGCCAACACCAGGCCCGACATCCTGGAACATGTCATTCAGCATTATACCAAACAAAACTGGACTAATTACACTTCCCTGGAGTGTCCCATTCTCTATCTCAATGGACTCAGAATAGGCCCCATCAACTCTGACCTGGAGAGTCCGGCTCTTCAAGAAATAAAATAAAATAAACATTTGTTGGTTGCATACACTGATTTGCTAGTAACAAATCAAATCAAATGAATTTATATAGCCCTTCTTACGTCAGCTGGTATCTCAAAGTGCTGTACAGAAACCCAGCCTAAAACCCCAAACAGCAAGCAATGCAGGTGTAGAAGCACGGTGGCTAGGAAAAACTCCCTAGAAAGGCCTAAACCTAGGAAGAAACCTAGAGAGGAACCAGGCTATGAGGGGTGGCCAGTTCTCTTCTGGCTGTGCCGGGTGGAGATTATAACAGAACATGGCCAAGATGTTCAAATGTTCATAAATGACCAGCATGGTCAAATAATAATAATCACAGTAGTTGTTGAGGGTGTAACAAGTCAGCACTTCAGGAGTAAATGTCAGTTGGCTTTTCATAGCCGATCATTAAAAGTATCTCTACCGCTCCTGCTGTTTTCTACAGCAGGTCTGGGACAGGTAGCACGTCCGGTGAACAGGTCAGGGTTCCATAGCCGCAGGCAGAACAGTTGAAACTGGAGCAGCAGCACGGCCAGGTGGACTGGGGACAGCAAGGAGTCATCATGCGAGGTGGTCCTGAGGCATGGTCCTAGGGCTCAGGTCCTACTCCGAGAGAGAGAGAGAGAGAGAGAGAGAGAGAGAAAGAAAGAAAGAAAGAGAATTAGAGAGAGCATACTTAAATTCACACAGGACACCGGATAATATAACAGACTGACCCTAGCCCCCCGACACATAAACTACTGCAGCATAAATACTGGAGGCTGAGACAGGAGGGGACAGGAGACACCGTGGCCTCATCCAATGATACCGCCGGACAGGGCCAAACAGGCAGGATATAACCCCACCCACTTTGCCTAAGCACAGCCCCCACACCACTATAGGGATATCTTCAACCACCAACTTACCATCCTGAGACAAGGCCGAGTATAGCCCACAAAGATCTCCGCCACGGCACAACCCAAGGGGAGGCTCCAACCCAGACAGGAAGATCAAGTCAGTGACTCAACCCACTCAAGTGACGCACCCCTCCTAGCGACGGCATGGAAGAGCACCAGTAGGCCAGTGACTCAGCCCCTATAATAGGGTTAGAGGCTGAGAATCCCAGTGGAGAGAGGGGAACCGGCCAGGCAGAGACAGCAAGGGCGGTTTGTTGCTCCAGAGCCTTTCCGTTCACCTTTACACTCCTGGGCCAGACTACACTCAATCATATGACCCATTGAAGATATGGGTCTTCAGTAAAGACTTAAAGGTTTAGACCGAGTCTGCGTCTCTCACATGGGTAGGCAGACCATTCCATAAAAATTGAGCTCTATTAGAGAAAGCCCTGCCTCCAGCTGTTTGCTTAGAAATTCTAGTGACAATTAGGAGGCCTGCGTCTTGTGACAGTAGCGCACGTGTAGGTACTGTATGTACGGCAGGACCAAATCGGAAAGATAGGCAGGAGCAAGCCCATGTAACGCTTTGTAGGTTAGCACTAAAACCTTAAAATCAGCCCTTGCCTTAACAGGAAGCCAGTGTAGGGAGGCTAGCACTGGAGTAATATGATAATTTTTTTTGGTTCTAGTCAGGATTCTAGCAGCCGTATTTAGCACTAACTGAAATTAATTTAGTGCTTTATCCGGGTAGCCGGAAAGTAGAGCATTGCAGTAGTCTAACCTAGAAGTAACAAAAGCATGGATTAATTTTCCTGCATCATTTTTGGAAAGAAAGTGTCTGATTTTTTCAAAGTTACGTAGATGGAAAAAAGCTGTCCTTGAAACAGTCTTGATATGTTCGTCAAAAGAGAGATCAGGGTCCAGAGTAACGCTGAGGTCCTTCACAGTTTGATTTGAGACGACTGGACAACCATCAAGATTAATTGTCAGACTCAACAGAAGATCTCTTTGTTTCTTGGGACTTAGAACAAGCATCTCTGTTTTGTCCGAGTTTAAAAGTAGAAAGTTTGCAGCCATCCTTATGTCTGAAACCCAGGCTTCTAGCGAGGTTAATTTTGGGGCTTCACCATGTTTCATTGAAATGTACAGCTGTGTGTCATCCGCATAGCAGTGAAAGTTAACGTTATGTTTTCGAATGACATCCCCAAGAGGTAAAATATATAGTGAAAACAATAGTGGTCCTAAAACGAAACCTTGAGGAACACCGAAATGTATAGTTGATTTGTCAGAGGACAAACCATTCACAGAGACAAACTGATATCTTTCTGACAGATAAGATCTAAACCAGGCCAGAACTTGTCCGTGTAGACCAATTTGGGTTTCCAATCTCTCCAAAAGAATGTGGTGATCGATGGTATCAAAAGCAGCACTAAGGTCTAGGAGCACGAGAACAGATGCAGAGCCTCGGTCTGACGCCATTAAAAGGTAATTTACCACCTTCACAAGTGCAGTCTCAGTGCTATGATGGGGTCTAAAACCAGACTGAAACATTTTGTATACATTGTTTGTCTTCAGGAAGGCAGTGAGTTGCTGCGCAACAGCTTAGTAACAGTGACTAATGTTCAAGGCAGGGTACTGGGTGGAGGCCAGCTAGTGGTGACTGTTTAACAGTCTGATGGCCTGAAGATAGAAGCTGTTTATCAGTCTCTCGGTCCCATCTTTGCTGCACCTGTACTGTCTCCCCCTTCTAGATGGAAGTGGTGTGAACAAGCTGTGGCTTGGGAGGCTGAGGTCTTTGATGATCTTCTTGGCCTTCGTGTGACATTATGAGCTGTAGATGTCCTGGAAGTCAGACAGTGTGCCCCCGGTGATGCGTTGGACGGACTGCACCACCCTCTGGAGAGCATTGTGGTTGCGGGCGGAGCAGTTGTCATGCCAGGCTACAGCCTTACAGAATACTTTTGATGGTGCATCTGTGGTAGTTCGTGAGGGTCTTAGGGGACAATATACATTTCTTCAGTCTCCCAAGGTTGAAGGTGCTGTTGTGTCTTCTTTACCACGCTGTTGGTGTGGAGGGACCATTTCAGGTACTTAGTGTTGTGTACACATAAGGAACTTGAAGCTTTTGACCTTCTCCACTGCAGCCCCATTGATGTGGATGGTGTGTGCTCTCTCTGATGTCTCCTGTAGTCCACGATCAGCACCTTCGTTTTGTTGAAGTTGAGATTATATTCCTGTCACCACTCTTACAGTGTTCTCCCCTCCTCCCTGTAGGCGGTCTTTCCGTTGTTAGTAATCAGGCCTACTACCATTGTTATGTCATCAGCAAACTTTTGAGTTGGAGACATGCATGACCATGCAGTCATGGGTGAACAGGGAGTGCAAGAGGGAGGGGGCTGAGCACGCACCCCTGTGGGGCCCCCGTGTTAAGGATCAGCGTGGAGAGGTGATGTTGCCTACCTTCACCACCTGGGTGCCTGTCAGGAAGTCTAGGACCCAGTTGCACAAATCTAGGTCCCAGTTGCACAATCCTGGATCCAATTTAACAGGTGACCCCGCACCCCAGCATCATGCAGCCTCAGCAGCAGTCCCCCTTTCCAGAGCATGTCGTGTGCCTTTTCAATGTCCAGTAATAATGCCACCACTTCCTCCTTGATGGCCATCGCCTTCTTTATATCACAGTCCAGTGCTAGCACCGAGTCCATGGTTAATCCGCTCTGGTACGGAGAAAAGAGACCAACACTTTCACACATATGTACTTGTCTGTTACCATTCTTTCCATTACTTTACACAGTACAGAGGTCAACTCTACTTTTTTCTACTTTTTTCCCCGGTTTCACGATTGGAACTATGGCATGTTTCCAAGCTGCTGGTAACGTCTCCTACTCCCATACTATATTCAATAATTCCAATACCTCCTCCAGTACCAAATCATCCAGGTGTTTAAGTCTGCCAGATCAGAGGTAGTAGGGATGACCAGGGATGTTCTCTTGATAAGTGCGTGAATTAGACAATTTTCCTGTCCTGCTAAGCATTCAAAATGTAACAGGCACTTTCGGGTGTCAGGGAAAATGTATAGTAAAAAGTACATTATTTTCTTTAGGAATGTAGTGGAGTAAAAGTAAAAGTTGTCAAAAATATAAATAGTCAAGTAAAGTTTAGATACCCCAAAAAACGACTTAAGTAGTACTTAAAAATACTTTACATCACTGGTGGATAGCCTGAAACGTTTTGACACATACAAGTAAGCCATCTTTATATCTTCTCCATCCTCCAACACCAGCATACCCAACCGTCTGCAACTTCCCAACATTCGCCAATCACCGCCCACACATCCCCCACCGGTGTATCTGCCCCCAATCTCACACAATATTTCTCCAACACTCCCACTTAGCTCGCTTAATGACCTTCCCCACCTCCCATAGCTTTAATACTCCACCGCTGAACCCTCCAATATATGTTGTGTCAGGGCCCTGTATTCCAAATTTCGGGCACGAACTGCAGCATCACAATCCTTGTTCCTCCGTGTTCTAGGGGCATTATCTGTGGGATAGTAAGCACAGAAGCTTGAATTGGCATTGAACACAGGAATTCATTCCATTCTTCAACAGATCAGTCACTGTGAACCTCACTGAAACATTCTGCGCATTACTCTGCAAATTCCTCCCATCAAGCTTTTCCAAAGTCCATGGGTATATGTCTTTCATCCACTTCCAAAAGTTTCCGGCCAAACCAGCTCAGAATTGGGAAATGGTCGCTCCCAATTGTACAGTATACCGGTCCATTAAATCCCAATCCCCTCTTCTGGCCAGAACGCCTGATGCCAGCGTCAGATAATGCATGACATAGTTGCCCTCCCAATTTGAAATCTGGTTGGGAATCCATCTTTTATGCAGACTAATCTGTAGTTGTAAAAGTTAAGTACTGTAATTCTGCACTGGACACGGCACACTTCAACCGTTATACATTCCAACTCAGTTCTCAACATTACTCTTCCACTGTACACCTAGTTTCAGAAACATCACCCCCCCCTCCACTCGCTCTTCCCGATCAGCCCATGTGGCCACATACCCAGGCAAAACAAAATCCAAACATGGTTTCCTGCGCATACTGTCTCATGCGTATCTTTATATACATCCACAAAAGTCTTATATTCTTTCCCATTAGAGATGAAACTTCTCGCACTCTACGGCACTATCATAAACGTCATTCCATATCATCCGATTCTGACACTTCCCCAACACCACCGTCCTCCTGAGATCCACCTCTCCTCACTGCCTGTATATAGGAGTGCAAACTCACCACTGATTTATCCTTGATCTCTAAGAATGCCTTTGCTTGCTTAATCCCTACATCTTTCAGGCCCGGAAGACATGTTCACCTGTCTCGCTACCCAAAACACTTCCACCATAAAGGCCAAGAACTCCTTCTTGATCAAGTACGAGTCAGCTGGAATCACTGATATTGGTGAAGGGGCCATCCATGGAACCCCCACTAACAGCAGCGCACACACCTGCATCTGTGCAGCAGTGCTGCCCACAACTCGCTGCCCTCTTCATACGATACTCTCTCCTCCACTAAAATCTTCTATACCTGCTCAGCTTGAACATGGTGTGTTCACAACCTCGTAATGCTGCCACAAGGTTTCCCCCACAATTACAACACTTCTGCTTTCCTCCTGCACACTCTGAGTACTCATGATCTCCTCCACATTTCCCACATCTTCTTGTCCTCCTGCACACCGCTACCAAATGTCCATACCTCTGGCATGTAGAGCACCGCAAGTGAGGCTGCACATTTGCCTTGACAGTGAAGCTCAGGAATCCAAGGTTCACTCTCTGTGGCAAGATCTCCTCGCTTCTCTGTTCATTTCGAGTCCCTTTTGTTGGAATCGGGCTAAACTTTGAACATTGAGATATTAAAGACATTATAGATTAGAAGCATAGAATATAAGGAGTGAAAGAGAATGGGTTTTATGTCAGAAGGTAACGGGTCTCTGTAGAAAGTGGACGGGAGGAGATCACAGGATTGCTATAGGGGTTCGGATGGACATCTATGGATTAGGAGAAGGAGGGGTTGAGGTCAGGTCAGATCCCCTGAAGGGAGTAAAAAGGGTTGATTACCCTATTACCCTCTTCCTGTGGAACCATAAAATGTAAGGATTGGAGAGAAGGAGGAGTGTCTAAAGTGGGGTATATATACTTGTGATGGTGATAAATTATAATTTTTTGTCTGAATACGGCTGTGTCGACCCTTTGGGAAGAATTACACTTGGTTAAGCTTCTCTAGTGTCCGTGAGTTGTTTACTCTGAAAAATAAGAACCTAACACCTTGAACAGGAAGACATGTACGATTCGAACCCCCTCCAGATTGTTCCTCAACTCATCCTCCGTTATATCCAGAGTTACCCCATAAACGAGTCCCTTGGCTCTTTGGTTCAGTCCTGGGGCATAGCACTCCACTGCCTTTCCCCCCAGCGTTTTCAGTCTCAAAGCTTTGGTCCATTTGGCAGGATTTTTGTATTGAAAATGTCTCCAATCTCTTTGCACAAAACGTCTGATACTTTAAGAGGGTTAATGCTACTGCCCTTCTATCTCCTCCTAAACTTCACAATAACCTTAAACTCCGCCCCCCACTTTCCTCAACCCTCATTGAGGAACCTTTCCACTCGAGCCACCTAGGACTGCCACTCTCCCTCTCCCTCTTTTTCCGCTTTAGTAAACTCTTTAGATTAGCTACCTCCCAACCATCTCCCTTCCCCTCTTTCCCACTTCCTGGCATGATGTTGGTCTAACTGACCGACTGACCACTTCCCACAGGTATACAGCCCCTTACAGCCCCACTAACAAACACTGCTACCATGTGTGACCTCCCTGTCTCAACGACCTTTTGCCCCAGGTTGTCTCTCCTCTCCAGAACATGAGATACATGGACCTGCACGGCTACTTCTTCTTCTTAAGTTTTATTGGCGGCTCGCAACCAACTGAAAGGTGCATACACCGCCACCTACTGTACTGGAATGTGAGGCTGGTCACGGCCTCCCTATTCATCTATAGTCTCTTATCTAGCCCTGTGTTTCCGCCTACTGTTCTGGGGTGTGAATTCACTACACTTTGTGTCACAGAAATGGGAGGGAAAATGGATGAGGAAAGGGGAAGAAAAAATTGCCCTACCAACTAACCTACACCCATTAAAACCTCACCACTTTCCCACTACTTGGCCTTATCTGATCCTATACCAGGCCGTAGCTTGGGAGGACTGAACACTATCGTTCAACACACCTAGTAACTCCGCAGGAAAATCGCAGTAAAATCCAAGTACTTCTCTGCAGCTGCCACCACAACATCCATTTTTGCAGTACAGTTGATAACCATGGCTATGAACACTAAGAATCCAACATTCTACCAGGCTACAAGCACATTCATTCATTCCATTAAGTTGCTGGTGTTATAATAATTTAAAAATTGATCCACGAGTTAAAATCATAGAAATATAATATATTTATGCTTAAAATGCACTTGTATTGTGTCATAACATTACATTTCCATAAATGTATATTCAGACAGTGTATGGGTAGAATAAATGGGATTTGCAATGTCTTGTCAATGAAAAAAATATATTTCAACTTTATTTAACCAGGTAGGCTAGTTGAGAACAAGTTCTCATTTACAACTGTGACCTGGCCAAGATAAAGTACAGCAGTCTGACACATACAACAACACAGAGTTACACGTGGAATTACAAACATACAGTAGAAAAAAGAAAAGTCTATATACAGTGAGTGCAAATGAGGTAAGATAAGGGAGGTAAGGCAATAAATAGGTCATTGTGGTGAAGTAATTGCAATATAGCAATTAAACACTGGAATGGTAGATGTGCAGAAGATGAATGTGCAAGTAGAGATACTGGGGTGCAAAGGAGCAAGATAAATAAATAAATACAGTATGGGGATGAGGTAGTTGGATGGGCTGTTTACAGGTGGGCTATCTACAGGTGCAGTGATCTGTAAGCTGCTCTGACAGCTGGTGCTTAAAGCTAGTGAGGGAGATATGAGTCTCCAGCTTCAGTGATTTTTGCAGTTCGTTCCAGTCATTGGCAACAGAGAACTGGAAGGAAAGGCGGCCAAAGGACGAATTGGCTTTGGGGGTGACCAGTGAAATATACCTGCTGGAGCGTGTGCTACGGGTTGGTGCTGCTATGGTGACCAGTGAGCTGAGATAAGGCGGAGCTTTACCTAGCAGAGACTTGTAGATGACCTGGAGCCAGTGGGTTTGGTGACGAGTATGAAGCGAGGGCCAGCCAACGAGGTCGCAGTGGTGGGTAGCATATGGGGCTTTGGTGACAAAACGGATGGCACTGTGATAGACTGCATCCAATTTGTTGAGTAGAGTGTTGGAGGTTATTTTATAAATGACATCGCAAAGTCAAGGATTGGTAGGATGGTCACTTTTACGAGGGCATGTTTGGCAACATGAGTGAAGGATGCTTTGTCTGAAATACGAAGCCGATTCTAGATTTAATTTTGGATTGGAGATGCTTAATGTGAGTCTGGAAGGAGAGTTTACAGTCTAGCCAGACACCTAGGTATTTGCAGTTGTCCACATACTCTAAGTCAGAACCGTCCAGAGTAGTGATTCTGGACGGGCGGGCAGGTGTGGGCAGTGATCGGTTGAAGAGCATGCATTTAGTTTTACTTGCATTTAAGTGCAGTTGGAGGCTTGGTGTTGGAGTGAGATTTGAAATAACTATTTGAAAATGGACTGAAATAAACGGAATTTCTTTCAACAGCAAATACGTGCCAAATTGCATTTTGAAACTTGTGTTAGGCGAATGAAGTGTTTGGTGTCATACAAAAACAGTCTGTCTGACTTGTGGCAGGGTGTGTTCGTGTGCGCCTGCTTTATGATATTTACGGTAGCTATTCCAGACTCATTGTTTTCCTTGGGAGAAAGCAGCGGAAAGTCTGGGAACCCAAGCACATCAGCGTCTACAGTCATGGCTGAGCGCCGCGCATTCGCCCAAAAAATCAGCAGGTAAGGGCGTTACTTCCAATTTTAACACTGACAGAACTGAGTCCCTCGTTCAAGCTACGCCGTTTTCAATATTTAAAAAACTCGTCTTCTGCCCTCCGTTTCAAGGCAAAGCCATCCCCAAATAAGGCCCTGCCAGCTAGCTAGTTATGTTTAGCCATATCAAAGATGCCCCAGTGCCAGTCATAGACCCGCCATATAGTACAGCGCTGTCTGTTTCTCGCAATGTTATTTTTGTGTATTGTGCCGTTGCATGCATACGGGGTTGAAGTTTAGCTACGTTTGACATCTATCATACTATCAAACCCAACCACTATCGGTCTTTACAGGGATTTAGGTAAGCATTAGTTGGACTGACTAGTAAATCCGTAGTAGACAGTTGCGGTAACTTGTTGGCTACGGCTGGGTAGCACTGACACATCGACGAGCGAAAGCAACACAGTAGCTATGATGCCAGTTGAGCGCTGCGACTAATGTGGGCAAAATCGAGCTCCGAAGTGGAGCTCTTTACTGTAGGTGCTGATTTCAGTACCCAAAGAATAGCCCGCAATTACACAGAACAATGACTTGTGTAATTTCGAGTTATTCTTTTGGTGATGAAATCACTAGTTTACGAAAAATAATTGTTTTTATGTGATGGAGCTCCAGTTTGCCCAAACTGAGTCGCCGCCCAACTCCATCCTAAATCGTGCTCAACTCCATCCTAAATCGTGGAGTTGAGTTTAAACGGCTTTACAGTGACGTTAACTAACATCGTCATGGACAGTGGTACTTTACCAGCAAAAGCCCTAACATTCAAAGTTATGTCAACCACAGTTAAAGGTAATGCATTCAGGTCTAATGCGTCTATTGAAACGAAGAAAACCAGAAGCGCTGTGTCAATTTCAGTTGCTTGCTGTTCATGCCAGTGGAATTAAAGCTGGATGTAAAACAATGCATTGCATTGTTGTGAAGAAATTGCTCATATGTGACTCACCACCTGGATTCGGTCTTATGTAGCAAAAATTGAAATATATATTTTTTTACATTGGTGCTGCAAAATGGTATATAATACACTGCATTTTTGAGGAACAATGGGAAAGTAATTCTGCATTGAAAGTTGATGAACCTGTGAACTCACTTTTAAGAAAAGGGCCTTTGAATGTTTTGATACCTACTGGAGAGCTCTCCTTTGTCTACACCCATTCAGCATAGTTCACACCCTCTTAAGCTTTAGCCCCACCCATGTCTTTAAGGATTCACATGTGAGTTAATGTGCTAAAAAGTGAGTAGAGTAGTAAAAATTAAGAATAAAAGTGGTAGAAACGTTTGACCCAAGTTAAACCATTTAAAGGCAATGCTACCAAATACTAATTGAGTGTATGTAAACTTCTGACCCACTGGGAATGTGATGAAAAAAGTAAATGCTGAAATAAATCGTTCTCTCTACTATTATTCTGACATTTCACATTCCAAAATAGTGGTGATCCTAACTGACCTAAGACAGGGAATTTTTACTTGGAATAAATGTCAGGAATTGTGAAAAACTGAGTTTAAATGTATTTGGCTAAGGTGTATGTAAACTTCATACTTTAACTGTGTATATAATGTAGGTAGATGACATAATGACTGGGCCGAAGGTTCACCTTCCAACAGGACAACAACCACACAGCCACACAGCCAAGAGTGGCTTCGGGACAAGTCTCTGAATGTCCCTGAGTTGCCCAACCAGAGCCCGGAATGGAACCCGATCGAACATCTCTGCAGAAACCAGAAAATCGCCATGCAGCGATGCTCCCCATCCAACCTGACAGCTTGAGAGGATCTGCAGAGAATAATGGGAGAAAATGCCCAAATACAGGTGTGCCAAGCTTGTAGCGTCATACCCAAGAAGACTTGAGGCTATAATCGCGGCCAAAGGGTCTGAATATGTATGGCAATGGGATATTACTTTAAAAAATAAAATAATAATACAATTTTATTTTTGTGTGTAGATTGATTGGGGGGAGAGAGCAGCAGCAGCAGCAGCAGCAATTTGATCAGTTTCAGAATAAGGCTGTAATGTAACAAAATGTGGAAAAAGTCTTTACTTTCTACGTGCGTAATAGATTATGGTCATTGCAGTAAAATTACCATATTTTATGTGCTGGACTGTAGATTATTGGCCTGTTGGAAACTATAACTCCCTTCTGTGTCACACAGTTCAGGCTGAATCTGATTTATCTCTAGAGAAACAGTGCAATGTGCGCATTGAATTCACTGAAAAAACACGAACAAAATGGAATTCAAATAACTGAACCGACAGGTCAATAAGTTGTTTAAAAAACGAAAAATAACCGACATTTCTGTTAATCAGTTAGCACTAGTATTGACTCGGGTGCAAAGAATTATGTAAATTAGATTTCTGTGTTTTATTTTCAGTAAGTTTGCAGAAATATGGAACACTTTGTCATTATGGGGTGTTGTGTGTAGATGGGTGAGAATTTAAAAAAAATTAAATCTATTTTTGAATTTAGGCTGAAACACAACCAAATTAGGAATCAGTCAATGGGTATGAATACTTTCTGAAGGCACTATAGGTATTACAGACAGTTAGGTAGAGGTTGAAAATGTCAGTGAAGACACTTGCCAGCTGATCAGTGCATGCTCCGAGATGGCGCTACAGTGGATAGTGGCCATTTCACGCTGATCTTAATTTTCTTTGGTACATAATATTTCCTATGACCGAAAACGGCTTCTGGACATCAGAACAGTGAACAGTAACTTCGATTTGAATGAATATGTCTACTTCAACGAGTCAGCAGCTCTAGACGTTCTGCTTACTCCGGACCAAGCCCAGTCTGGCCAGGGACCAGGCCACATCAGGGACCATAATGGTGTCAGAGGGAACCGTAAGGACAGTAAGGCCACCACCAGGGCCAGGGAGAGAGCCCTCATGGCCACAGCATTTTCATATTTTTTTTATTTAACTAGACAAGCCAGTTGGAAACACTGGGCCAATTGTGCGCCACCCTATGGGATTCCCAATCATGGCCGGTTGTGAGACCCTGGTTTGTTCCCAGGCTGTCTTGTGACGCTTTTAGCACTGAGATGCAGTGCCTTAGACCGCTGCGCCACTCGGGAGCCCTTCTAACAGGGACCATAATATATAATAGTAATGTTTGGCCCACAACAGAACGGCTGCCCTTGACTATACTGTACCTGTCCTTCAGAGTGACCAGACTACTGCAGTAAATGAACTGGCCTTATCTGTTAACTTATTACGTCTACACTGCCCTTTTCCACTTTTCCAACCCGTGTGTGTGAGAGACACATCTTTGACTGTAAGCAGCCTGGAGGCAACATCTGACTGTTTTCCATAAGCAAAGCCTAGATTGAATAGATTAAACTGTCAAGTGGCTAGCCTCTGTCTGGACTGAAGGGGTGCCATTTGTTGGAGCAAAGAATTTAGCCTATAACTATGATCTGTCTCTCTGTGTTTTACCTGTTAACTTAATCTTAAGGATCGGTGTCCCGATAGCGGGAAAACTTCCGGTGAAACTGGAGGGAGCGTAATTCAAATAAATTCTAATAGTTATTATGGATTTTAAACATTTAAGTACATACAGTGCCTTGCGAAAGTATTCGGCCCCCTTGAACTTTGTGACCTTTTGCCACATTTCAGGCTTCAAACATAAAGATATAAAACTGTATTTTTTTGTGAAGAATCAACAACAAGTGGGACACAATCATGAAGTGGAACGACATTTATTGGATATTTCAAACTTTTTTAACAAATCAAAAACTGAACAATTGGGCGTGCAAAATTATTCAGCCCCTTTACTTTCAGTGCAGCAAACTCTCTCCAGAAGTTCAGTGAGGATCTCTGAATGATCCAATGTTGACCTAAAATGACTAATGATGATAAATACAATCCACCTGTGTGTAATCAAGTCTCCGTATAAATGCACCTGCACTGTGATAGTCTCAGAGGTCCGTCAAAAGCGCAGAGAGCATCATGAAGAACAAGGAACACACCAGGCAGGTCCGAGATACTGTTGTGAAGAAGTTTAAAGCCGGATTTGGATACAAAAATATTTCCCAAGCTTTAAACATCCCAAGGAGCACTGTGCAAGCGATAATATTGAAATGGAAGGAGTATCAGACCACTGCAAATCTACCAAGACCTGGCCGTCCCTCTTAACTTTCAGCTAATACAAGGAGAAGACTGATCAGAGATGCAGCCAAGAGGCCCATGAACACTCTGGATGAACTGCAGAGATCTACAGCTGAGGTGGGAGACTCTGTCCATAGGACAACAATCCTTTGTATATTGCACAAATCTGGCCTTTATGGAAGAGTGGCAAGAAGAAAGCCATTTCTTAAAGATATCCATAAAAAGTGTCGTTTAAAGTTTGCCACAAGCCACCTGGGAGACACACCAAACATGTGGAAGAAGGTGCTCTGGTCAGATGAAACCAAAATTGAACTTTTTGGCAACAATGCAAAACGTTACGTTTGGCGTAAAAGCAACACAGCTCATCACACTGAACACACCATACCCACTGTCAAACATGGTGGTGGCAGCATCATGGTTTGGGCCTGCTTTTCTTCAGCAGGGACAGGGAAGATGGTTAAAATTGATGGGAAGATGGATGGAGCCAAATACAGGACCATTCTGGAAGAAAACCTGATGGAGTCTGCAAAAGACCTGAGACTGGGACAGAGATTTGTCTTCCAACAAGACAATGATCCAAAACATAAAGCAAAATCTACAATGGAAGGGTTCAAAAATAAACATATCCAGGTGTTAGAATGGCCAAGTCAAAGTCCAGACCTGAATCCAATCGAGAATCTGTGGAAAGAACTGAAAACTGTTGTTCACAAATGCTCTCCATCCAACCTCACTGAGCTCGAGCTGTTTTGCAAGGAGGAATGGGAAAAAATGTCAGTCTCTCGATGTGCAAAACTGATAGAGACATACCCCAAGCGACTTACAGCTGTAATCGCAGCAAAAGGTGGCGCTACAAAGTATTAACTTAAGGGGGCTGAATAATTTTGCACGCCCAATTTTTCAGTTTTTGATTTGTTGAAAAAGTTTGAAATATCCAATACATGTCGTTCCACTTCATGATTGTGTCCCACTTGTTGTTGATTCTTCACAAAAAAATACAGTTTTATATCTTTATGTTTGAAGCCTGAAATGTGGCAAAAGGTCGCAAAGTTCAAGGGGGCCGAATACTTTCGCAAGGCACTGCATGTGTCTTATATCGGCTGAAAGCTTAAATTCTTGTTAATATAACTGCACTGTCCGATTTACAGTAGCTATTACAGCGAAAACATTCCATGCGATTGTTTAAGGACGGCGCTCCACATCAAAATATTTTTCCACCGGCACAGGTTTCACACATTCACACATAAAGATTAAATATTCACTTATTTTTTGTAAATCTTCCTCTGATTTGTCATCCAAAGGTTCCCAGCTATAACATGTAGTGTTGTTTTGTTAGATAAAATCCTTCTTTATATCCCAAAAAGTCAGTTTAGTTGGCGCCATCGATTTGAGTAATCCATTCTTTCAACTTGCAGAGAAAGAAATCTGAAAAATAATTATGGTTGGTTTTTCTTTGGATTTTCTCCTACCATATCTATTGTGTTTATATTCTCCTACATTATTGAAACATTTATACAAACTTCTAATTGTTTTCTTTCCAATGGTACCAATTATATGCATATCCTGGCTTCAGGGCCTGAGCTACAGGCAGTTTACTTTGGACACGTCATTCAGGCGAAAAAGGGGCATAGCCCTAAGAAATTGTTTAATGGTTTGATATTCACTGCTAAGCTTCTCTCTCCTCACCTCCCTACAGGACTGTAGCAGCTGAGGTGAGAAAGCAGATTGCTGGTCAGTATGGGGGCTCCCCACAGCTCCTCAAGAACCTGAACGTGGGTGCCGCTGCAAGCAACACCGTAAGCTTCTAACCACAATGCATCTTGGTGTTTTTGCAGAGGGAGAGGTAGAGGTAAATTTTGGGAGGGGGAAGGGTTTGAGTCTATCAGCTAACAATTAACAGGTCCATTCTTCACATCCTCTCACCCCTACAATCTAATAATTGTCTCTTCATAGATAAATCTGCAAAGCTTGGATTGTTGTATCTCTCATATATATAACATTCTATTGGTTGAAAGAATTTTGTATAATAATTTTAATTGAAAAACTCTGTTTTGAATCTGGCATCGTTTTGTGTATCAGTACATAAACCATGTGCAATGGAAACGGTACATTGAAATCTCTTCCCGACTACACTGAGCAAAAATATAAATTCAACACGTAAGGTTTTAGTCCCATCTTTCATGAGCTGAAATAAAAAATCCCAGAAATTGTCCGTACACACAAAGCTAATTTCTCTCAAATTTTAACATTCCTGTTAGTGAGCATTTTTGCCTTTTCCAATAAAATCCATCCACCTGACAGATGTGGCATATCAATACGCTGATTAAACAGCATGATCATGGGTGACATCTGCTGATGTAAAAAAAGCATGATTAACAAAAAATAATAATAATCTGATTACACAGGTGCACCTTATGCTGGGGACAATTTAAAGGCCACTTTTAAAATGTGCAGTTTCGTCTCACAACACAATGCCACAGATGTCTCAAGCTTTGAGGGTTGCATGCAATTGGCACACTGACTGCAGGAATGTCCACCAGAGCTGTTGCCAGATCATTTAATGTTTATTTCTCAACCATAGTGACCGCCAACGTCACTTTAGAGAATTTGGCAATACGTCCAACCGACCTCAAAACCGCAGACCACATGTAACCACACCAGCCCAGGACCTCCACATCCGGCTGAAGGACAAGGTCCTTACTTTCTCCCCCTTCCACTCCTTTTTTTTCTTTTTACGATAGTGCTATAATTACTTGGTTGTAAATTTTGGATAGAGCAGAAATGTCCATATATTTTTGTTAGCTGCATGTGTGACATAACTCCACCAATCCTTTTTCTGATATAATTTAAGGTTATACAGTTTTACATTTTGTTTTCCAAATTAGTTTTTATCAACTAGTATATTTGAGTTGAACCATTATTTGTTGTAATATTTGTTCTGTCTTGTTGCGGATTAAACTGAAATTGCAACAGACTTTCTGTGGCTTGTTTTAAAAATAGCTATATTTAGAACATTTTGTAAAACAAACAAAAACAGAATGAGAGGTTGTAATCGGGGAAAAAAAGCCATTTTTGAACAGGTGCAATACATTTATAAAATTAAAAAGCTTACATTGACTTGGAAGAGTGAGTGTTGGATAGCCATAGCCAGCTAGCTAACATAGCATCTCTCTCTGTGTGAGCTGGGTGTTTGAGTGGACTATACTAGCTAAGCTAGTTAAGTAAAAATCGAAAGTTATAAAAAAACAAATACTACGAAATATAGCTAGCTCTCTCGCTTCTCCTTCATTTTTGAAGACATTTCTTAAACTGTTCAACTATTGTCTTTGTCAACTACTCACCACATTTTATACACTACAGTGCATAAGCTGTAGCTTATGCTTTCATTACTAGATTCATTCTCTGATCCTTTGATTGAGTGGACACAATGTAAATTCATGTGGCAAGAGCTCTGATAGGTTGGAGGACATCTATGGAATTGGGTGAGAACCATGAGCATCCTAGGTTTTGTATGGAGGTCAATGTTCCCAGAGGAGGATGGGTAGTTCTGTTTATAAAATGGTGCAACCCCACAGAGTGCTGTTGAGGCTACTGTAGACCTCCATTGCAAAATAGTGTGTTTTTAATCATTTTGGTGATTATGTGAATATATTTAGTGTAGTTTTATCAAAAAATTATAGATTTTTTTTTTATGTGACACAATTTTTTAAAATGAAATTCACTGAGGAGAACGGTCCTCCTCTGAGGAGCCTGTCTGCCAATATAGAAAATGCAGTTGCCTGATAATTGGTTTTGAAACGTTCTCAGGATAGAACTTGTCTCAACATTTATCAAGCCACGGCGTTTGCTGACAGCTAAGCCTTGATATTTCTTTGCTAGTAATACAGCTGGACTTTTTGGGGATGATTTTCTGCGGCTAAGGTAGGCCTTTTTCAGATATATTCTCTGATTTTTGTATTCACTCTACCAAAGCCTCTCCTCTCTGTTGCCAGGTGCCTCTCACAGAGGCAGTGGAGCCAGTGGATTTTGAGGAGTATCTCAGCACTCACCCACCCATCATCGAGTCGGGCCCCCTGAGGGACTTGATCGAGTTCCCCCCGGACGACATCGAGGTGGTCTGCACCCCCAGAGAGTGTCGCACAGTGGGACAGGCCGTGCCTGAGGAAGGGTAGGTGCTTGACTGGGACAATACTGACTGGCTGGGTTAGCGTTGGGCCGGAGGAACTCAATCAGATCAATCAATACAATTCATTTAAAGCCTTTTTAAAAATATCAACAGTTATCAAAAATGGCTTTACCATAGACCCCCCCCCCCCCCCCCCCCAAAAGCCCCATACAGTACGAGCTGAGTCTGTATCAGCTGAAACATTATCAGATTCCTCTAGGCCTACATCAGGTCTAACTCAGTTGCAGCAAACAGGATGCATCTCCTCATTTTAACACAATTACACCAATTGATTTACCAAATGAATAAAGCAAATAACTGTTCTGGTTTTGATGTCCGGTTAGGAGGGGTGTGACGTTACGCAATGTTTAGATATAAATATATTGTCTAGAACAGACATGAACTAACAGAAATTACTATTTGTCAGGTAAAATAGCTGGAATTTTTCTGCCATTGAAATCCTTGGGCTGTGGCCCAAGTGTTTGTTTTGTGGTCGCCAATTATTATACATTTTCGGGATGGAAAAACACGTTCACTGTGTACTTAACCGGCTGAAACCAGATAAATTATGTAGAAAAGATCATGGACTTTTTATTTTTTTAATAATATGATCTCTGAGATTAACAATCACACAATTTTATTTTACCTTTTATTTAACTAGGCAAGTCAGTTAAGAACAAATTCTTATTTTCAATGACGGCCTAGGAACAGTGGCTGTTCAACTGCCTGTTCAGGGGCAGAACGACAGCTCGGGGATTTGAACTTGCAACCTTTTGGTTCCTAGTCCAACTAGGCTACCCTGCCGCCCCAAATAAAAGCTAGAGTCAAGGAGAATTTAAATAAAAACAATTCATTTAGAAGTAGGAGTTTTGTTATGATGTTTGAGCAAAATAACACAGCATTAGCCATGGCAAAATGCATAGAATTGCAGGAAATTTGCTTTAAAACAGCAAAAATGTCTCCTCTCCATGGAGACGTTTTGTAGAATTGTAGGGAATTGGCTTAAAAATGCAAAGATTTCTCTACACCACCAAGATGGGGGATGTCACACCAAAAAGTGTCCCCCTCTGCGTCGCAATGGGATTTGATAAACTATTAGAGTTTGTTGCTATATCAACGGTGTGATGACCTAATGATTAGAATTTGAGTTCACTACAGCCTAAATTACGTTATTTTCATCATCGCTATGCGAACAAGGCTGATTTCCGTGACAATTTTGTTGTTTAAACAAGTTTTGTTTAGCTTCCGTACCTCTCCTCGCTTGTTTGGCTGTCATGTTAATATTTTAACCTGCCCTTCCCTTATCTACACTGAAATAATATAATTTCTGTAGTCATTTTCTTTCTATCTTGCATAGCTCATTAGTATAACCTTGTTGTTGAACATAGATAGATATAGATATATATCTATCTCCATATATCTCTATCTCTTCTCTCTCTCACTCTCTCACTCAAAGGATACCTTGAGTCTTACTATGAACACCTTGTGAAACCAACCTGGCAATATTTAAGATTTTAATACATAAACTTTGATAGTTTTTGTTACAGTTGGCATTATTTTCACAGATTGTTTTGGTGGGGACAGTCACATGGAAATCATACTAAAATACTGAATTCTGGTTTGTGGAATTTTAAGGGGGTTGCTGTGTGGGTGGGAGGTTCTGCCTGTCACTTGTTCTCAACAGGCATCCAGTCTCGAAAGGGGGACATGTACTGAGTGTTTGCAGTGCTAGTGTTTTTAGTTCATCTGTGTATCTCACATATTATGTGCCCAGTATGACAGGGCAATAACTTTCTTAGCAGGTAATGACAATAATAGTAGCTGTAAATGTCAATAACAGTAGCTGTAAATGTCAATAACATTAGCTGTACATGTATGTAATGAAATGTTGGAGGGTGGTTGGAAATGGAGTACATCGAAGGGATCCGTCAGGGGGTTGGGCAGAACCCCTAGGTCCTGGTCCTGGAGAACTGGAGCAGAGTTAAAGGGAACGGGGTAGGAGACAGAGACGTAAACAAGCAAAGTTACACTTTACTGCGAGAAAATTTGATGGATTAGTGCAGTGTTATAAATGGGAGCTATGTACTTTTCATAACTTTTGGAAGGTGTAGCCTACCTCAATGTGGTCCCCCTCTGGCTCGGGACGGGACGGGGGGTTGATGGTCCTAAAGTCATTTGGAGAGGTAAATTGAAGAAGATTACCATTTATTGCTTTTTTAAATGTCAACCATTAATCAATTAATTAATTTTTACCTGGTCAAAAACCTTCACATCCTTCTCAGTCCGTGCCTGAAGGTGGTCTTTGAAGGTGTTCTGATCTGGTTTGACAACTTCCACCACATCAGGTGGTGTTTCAGTGATCTGAAAGGACATTATCCAAAAATAGCAATAGACAAACAACAAACAAATCACAAATTTGAAAGACTACAGTGTATGCAATAATTGTATACACAATTGCATTGTTTACCTCAGTCAACAGCTGAGGCACCCGTCCGCACTCGGTGGAGACCTGGATGCAGTTGTTGTGTGCAAAGAGAATTACCTTCAGGTCTTTATCCCACCCTTCCTGGTACCAATCAAGGGACCTGCCCATGGCAGTCTTGAGGGTCTGGTTGGTCCATTCAGAAAACCTGGAGCAGGGGGTAGGAAAGTGATATCTATTGACAATGTAAGATATTGAAATATGTTGAAGATGTCCATCATTGCCTTGGAGTTGGCCTCGCCAGTCTCGTCCTCGTATGATACAAAACGAAAATCTATTTTTGGTTGCAAGCAACCTTTTTTAATGGGTTACAGAAGAAAATGTAGAGTTAAGAACGTACTCGTCCTTTACTGATCTTAATGGGTATTGCCTCCACCCACTTTTTAAAGTGATCGGTCGCTTTCAGACACCAGCTGTTACCATTCCTGGATTTCGTGAAGGGTCCGATGAGGGCCACCCTAACACTTAGTGTTAGGTTCCGTTATTCTTACCCATATCTGTGTCATACAGTATGCAGATTTTAATATTTGTAAGGAGACTGACACACACATTCTATAATATTGAACTCTGCTGTAGTCAAATAACGTAACCATTACAAACAACTTATCAGGGCAAAACTTGAGTTGAGATACTTACCGATCATGTGCCATGGTGAAACGACTATGATGGGCTTCAACTCCGGCGCCACAGTCTTCACCCTCTCAAACTTCTGGCAGGCTAGACAGGGTACTGACCTTCAAGCAAAAAGTGACATTATGTGACATTCATTTAAATCATAATCATTTCCGATATAATAGAACGGGATTGATAAACAAAAGGTTATTTCACTTGCCCAGCTCTCCTCCACCTGGACAATTCCCCGTCAGAAGAAGAGTACAGTAGGTTGATTCTGGCAATCATGCATTTCACTCCGAAATTGCCAGCATACATCTCGGTCAGCACGGCCTCCTTCTGCTCCTTAGTAAATAATCCCCCTCCTGTGTGGCTGGCCATCCTTCCCCTTTAGGTACATATGATTGCCTAACAAGTTGGAAGGGAAGAGTTGAAATACTTGAGTCTACCACTCTCTTCCCACCTCTCTCCCTCTCTCACTTTCATCCTTTATCACTTTCTTCTGTCTGTCTGGTGAAGACACCTAGTTAAGGGCATTTGTAAGCACCATTACTTTTTGTCAGGGGGACACTTTTTGTCATGACAGGGCCTCTAAAATGTTCTCTAAACGGGCTGACCGCACCACCTGCCACGCCCACCACCTAAGCCCCTTTTTGAACTAGAAAGCCCCCAGAAATAGGTAATCAGTAATAGCTCTATGAATTACGTTTCCATCTGCAACATATGAACGTTAAACCTCACTGAACACATCTGGTGTTGAGGATGAGACGTTGACTGTAACGTGCGGTATCGCTTTGCCTTCCAGGCACAATGACGCCCACGTCAGAGACTGTGTCAGGTCCTACACTGAGGACTGGAACGTTGTCAACAGAAGGTAAAGCTCCCTTCTATTATTTAGGGAGTGTGTCCTTTTTAGAAAACCTATAAAACATCTAAACACCCACATTTTAACCCTTATTTTACACATTTTTACAATTACACCTGGCAGCTAGTTATTTATTACACCCCAACACTCGCATTCTGGTCTACTTATTTCAACAGATACCATAAGCTTGGTACTGGGTTTAACCCTAACACCCTGGACAAGCAGAAGGAGAGGCAGAAAGGCCTGCCCAAACAGGTGTTTGAGGCTGATGAGATGCCAGACGTTAGCGCTTATCAGGACGACCAGGTAACCCATAGCAATGGGGCAGTCGACTAGGTAACCCATAGCAACGGGGCGGTCATCTTACACTTTCAATATTTTTATAGTGTGTGTGTGTATATATAGGCCCTCTCTAACCTGTGTGTTTGTCCTACCCCAGGATGACCTGAAGCGTAGGTCCATATCCATAGACGACACTCCGCGTGGCAGCTGGGCCTGCAGTATCTTTGACCTGAAGAACTCTGTACCCGACGCCCTCCTGCCCCATTTGCTGGACCGAGCCCCCAACGAGGAGATCGACCGCCACAATGAGGAGCACCGCAAGTCCAACCGCCATCGCGAGCTCTTCGCCCTGCACCCCGCCCTCGAAGAGGTTAGGACAAAGACGCACTGCTGCATTTCTACAGAGGCGGAAGTGCATTTTGACGTGTCAGGCCAGCGTTTGCTTTGCCAGGGTCTTGTGCATGTCTGTCTCTTCACATTAATGTGTATCGTCAGCCATGATCAGGGTTGTCATGTTCTGCGGTTTTCCCGAAAATTGTGCTAATTTGAAAATTATGTGGCATGTGAAAATGTATTGGTTGCGGGTTTTTGGGCCACTTCTAAATTCCACTGCGGCCTCCTTGGCAATTTCTTTAAAATATATATATTTCACTGTGACCTGCTGCTGACTATCAGGCAGTGTGTTGCTGAGTGACTGAGGTGTGTAAGTAAAGGGCCAGAGTGGTGTCTGTGTTGACACTGAGCGCTTCAAGCAGACAGCGGAGTCAATTGAGTGAGGGGAGACCGAGCAGCAGGTGTCCACTTTGTGATAACTTTTTGCCAGTTGTGGGTAGGCCATTTAGATTGTAATTATGGAGACACCTATTTCCAACCCTTTTCCCATAAAACATATTAACGCGTTAGAACGGATGCGCATCAAGAATGAACGGCCATTAGACTTTAGGCGCGGTAGAGCGCATTAGATACATTTGCTTGAAGGTGGTTTAAACTGCATGATAAACTGGGTGGTTTGAGCCCTGAATGCTTATTGGCTGACAGCCATGGTACAGTGCCTTGCGAAAGTATTTGGCCCCCTTGAACTTTGCGACCTTTTGCCACATGTCAGGCTTCAAACATAAAGATATAAAACTGTATTTTTTTGTGAAGAATCAACAACAAGTGGGACACAATCATGAAGTGGAACGACATTTATTGGATATTTCAAACTTTTTTAACAAATCAAAAACTGAAAAATTGGGCGTGCAAAATTATTCAGCCCCCTTAAGTTAATACTTTGTAGCGCCACCTTTTGCTGCGATTACAGCTGTAAGTTGCTTGGGGTATGTCTATCAGTTTTGCACATCGAGAGACTGAAATTTTTTCCCATTCCTCCTTGCAAAACAGCTTGAGCTCAGTGAGGTTGGATGGAGAGCATTTGTGAACAGCAGTTTTCAGTTCTTTCCACAGATTCTCGATTGGATTCAGGTCTGGACTTTGACTTGGCCATTCTAACACCTGGATATGTTTATTTTTGAACCATTCCATTGTAGATTTTGCTTTATGTTTTGGATCATTGTCTTGTTGGAAGACAAATCTCCGTCCCAGTCTCAGGTCTTTTGCAGACTCCATCAGGTTTTCTTCCAGAATGGTCCTATATTTGGCTCCATCCATCTTCCCATCAATTTTAACCATCTTCCCTGTCCCTGCTGAAGAAAAGCAGGCCCAAACCATGATGCTGCCACCACCATGTTTGACAGTGGGGATGGTGTGTTCAGGGTGATGAGCTGTGTTGCTTTTACGCCAAACATAACGTTTTGCATTGTTGCCAAAAAGTTCAATTTGGGTTTCATCTGACCAGAGCACCTTCTTCCACATGTTTGGTGTGTCTCCCAGGTGAAAGTAAAGGGGCTGAATAATTTTGCACGCCCAATTTTTCAGTTTTTGATTTTTTAAAAAAGTTTTAAATATTCAATAAATGTCGTTCCACTTCATGATTGTGTCCCACTTGTTGTTGATTCTTCACAAAAAAATACAGTTTTATATCTTTATGTTCGAAGCCTGAAATGTGGCAAAAGGTCGCAAATTTCAAGGGGGCCGAATACTTTCGCAAGGCACTGTATATCAGACCGTATACCAAGGGTATGACAAAACATCTATTTTTAATTATGTTGGTAACCAGTTTATAATAGCAATAAGGCACCTCGGGGGGGTTTATAGTATATGGCCAATATACTACGGCTAAGTGCTGTGTCCAGGCACTCCGCGATGCGTTGTGTGTAAGAACAGCCCTTAGCCATGGTATATTGGCCATATACCACACCCCCTCATGCCTTATTGCTTAATTCGAGTGGGAAGTTATTGAACTACCTCGCGTTCTTCTGTTATGCACAGAAGATTAGCCATCTATCTGTCTGTTGGCCATAATTACACTATTGATTTCTATGCTGATGTAGGCTACTGTAATCTGCTGTTTTATACAATAAATAACACTGGAGTCATTGCAAATCAATTTGTGTCACTTGTGCAGCCTTCCTGGAGCGGTCAAATTGATTTATTCAGTGTTGGAAAAAGTAGGCTACCCAATTGTCATACTTGAGTAAAAGTAAACATACCTTAATAGAAAGTGAAAGTCACCCATTAAAATACTTCTTGAGTAAAATTATTTGATTTTAAATATACTTAAGTATCAAAAGTAAAAGTATATACAATTTCAAATCCCTTACATTAAGTAAATCTGATGGCAACATTTTATGTATTTATGCACAGCCAGGGTTTATCTCCAACACATCATTTACAAATGAAGCATGTACAGTGGGGCAAAAAGTATTTAGTCAGGCCCAATTGTGCAAGTTCTCCTGCATAAGAAGATGAGAGAGGCCTGTAATTTTCATCATAGGTACACTTCAACTATGACAGACAAAATGAGAAGAAAAAAAATCCAGAAAATCACATTGTAGGATTTTTAATGAATTTATTTGCAAATTATGGTGGAAAATAAGTATTTGGTCAATAACAAAAGTTTATCTCAATACTTTGTCATTGCCAACAAAGGGTATATAACAGAGGTCAAATGTTTTCTGTAAGTCTTCACAAGGTTTTTTCTTCACCAAGCTGCTTACCTATTGCAGATTCAGTCTTCCCAGCCTGGTGCAGGTCTACAATTTTGTTTCTGGTGTCCTTTGACAGCTCTTTGGTCTTGGCCATAGTGGAGTTTGGAGTGTGACTGTTTGAGGTTGTGGACAGGTGTCTTTTATACTGATAACAAGTTCAAACAGGTGCCAGTAATACAGGTAACGAGTGGAGGACAGAGGAGCCTCTTAAAGAAGAAGTTACAGGTCTGTGAGAGCCAGAAATCTTGCTTGTTTGTAGGTGACCAAATACTTATTTTCCACCATAATTTGCAAATAAATTCATAAAAAATCCTACAATGTGATTTTCTGGATTTTTTTTCTTCTCATTTTGCCTGTCATAGTTGAAGTGTACCTATGATAAATTACAGGCCTCTCTCATATTTTTAAGTGGGAGAACTTGCACATTTGATGGCTGACTAAATACTTTTTTGCCCCACTGTATGTTTAGTGAGTCCACCAGGTCAGAGGCAGTAGGGATGACCAGGGATGTTCTATTGATAATTGCGTGAATTGGACCATTTTCCTGTCTTGCTAAGCATTCAAAATATATTGTGTACTTTGGGTGTCAGGGAAAATGTATGGAGTAAAAAGTACATTACGTTCGTAAAGAAAATAGTAAAGTAAAAATATAATTAGTAAAGTACAGATACCCCCCCAACAACTACTTCAATACTTTTACTTTAGTACTTTACACCACTGGATTTAATAAATAGGCTTTTTTATAACTTCAGTGTGTTGAAGCCTTGTGTTATTATGCAATTATTTAATGGCCATGTTTAGTTAATGAAATTAGAAGTTAGAACTGTGACCATGATCACAAATGATATCGCAATTGCCGATCAGCTGTTTAATAGAATGCATTAGATTGACGGTGACAGTCAGATTAGGCTACAGATTAAATAATAAATAAATACACTGGCTGTCATTGACAAGCATAGGCCTATTCCGTTCATATCCATATTATTAATATTTGCTTCAGTGATTGAAATTACCACCCCATCCTCAGTAGCCTATTCCAGCAGGCTGTTGGGCAAGGGAAGCACTTCTTACCTCGAAATCGCCTCGCTATTCATGTTGACTAAATTAGTCTAGTCAATTAGAACTAAGCAAGCTGCTAAATCATTCATTTTACATATTGCCTAGGCTACTCTAGGATATCTGAAATTAGGTGTAGGCCTACAGTTACTTGTAGAAGTATTAATTCATATTGGCGTTTTTCCTATTTTGTTGCATTAGAACCTGTCATTTTAAATTGATTTTTATTTGGATTTCATGTAATGGACATTCACAAAATAGTCCAAATTGGTGAAGTGAAATGAAAAAATTACTTGTTTAGATGTATTGTTTTTAAATGGAAAAGTGGATCCGTGCATGTGAAGCCACTAAATAAGATTTGGTGTAACCAATTACCTTCAGAAGTCACATAGTTGGATTGCACACAGGTGGACTTTAAGTGTCACATGATCTCAGTATATATACACACCTGTTCTCAAAGGCCCCAGAGTCTGCAACACCACCAAGCAAGCAGCACCATGAAGACCAAGGAGGTCTCCAAACAAGTCAGGGACAAAGTTGTGGAGAAGTACAGATCGGGGTTGTAAAAAAAATATCTGAAACTTTGAACATCCCACGGAGCACCATTTAAATCTATTATTAAAAAAATTGAAAGAATATGGCATCACAACAAACCTGCCAAGAGAGGGTCGCTCACCAAAATTCACAGACCAGGCAAGGAGGGAATTAATCAGAGAGGCAACAGAGACCAAAGATAACCCTGAAGGCGCTGCAAAGCTCCACAGCGGAGATTGGAGTATCTGTGGAGGACCACTTTAAGCTGTACACTCCACAGAGCTGAGCTTTACGGAAGAATGGTCAGAAAAAAGCCATTGCTTAAAGAAAAATAGGCATGTGGGAGAAAGGCATGTTGGAGACTCCCCAAACATATGGAAGAAGATACTTTGGTCAGATGAGACTAAAAGTGAGCTTTTTGGCTATCAAGGAAAATGCTATGTCTGGTGCAAAGTGGTAGACATGTTATGTAAATCAAATGATACAACCCCCCCCCACAATCCATTTTAATTACAGTTTGTAAGACAACAAAATAGGAAAAATGCCAAAGGGGGTGAATACTTTAGCAAGCCACTGTATCAGGGGCTATAGCCTGCATCTTGCTAACCAAACCGTGGCAAAGTTTAATTACAACCATAAACTCAGATTATAGTCAGTAGGCATAGCCTAATTCTGTTGAATGACAAGTCAATCTAATTGGCCATTAATGACGGTTTGTAGTCTTAACATCTGGCACATAATAACAGCACAATTGCCCGAAAATAATTTAACAGCATTATAATTTCTCTTGCTACATATTCAAATTATTTTATTAGTTCACAATAATTATTTTGATGGAAAACCACATTTTTCTTAGGTCATTAGAAGTGAAGTCGATATTCCTTAACTTTCTTGGTGACTGGGGCAGTATTGAGTAGCTTGGATGAATAAGGTGCCCAGAGTAAACTGCCTGCTACTTTGTCCCAGATGCTAATATATGCATATTATTAGTAGTATTGGATAGAAAACACTCTGAAGTTTCTAAAACTGTTTGAATGATGTCTGTGAGTATAACAGAACTCACATGGCAGGCTAAAACCTGAGACAAATCCAACCAGGAAGTGGGAAATCTGAGGTTTGTAGTTTCATTTAAGTGATTGCCTATCCAATATGCTGTGTCTATGGGGACAGATTGCACTTCCCAAGGCTTCCAGCAGATGTTAAAAGTCTTTAGAAAGTTTAGAAAGTTGTTTCTTCTATTGTGGAAGGTGGTCGAATAAGAGCTGTTTCAACAAGTGGACGGCTGAGGCCAATCAGTTGTTTACTGCGCGGTCACGCCGTGCCTTATTTTTTCCTCTGTAATGAATACGCTATTGTCCGGTTGGAATATTATTGAAGATTTATTATAAAAAGACCCTAAGGATTGATTGTAAACATCGTTTGACATGTTTCTACAAACTGTAATGGGGAACTCTTTTGACTTTTCGTCTGGATTTTGCGCTCGGCATTGTGCCTTTGGAATAGTGAACTATACTTGTGGAAAAAAACGAGGTATTTGGACATAAATATGGACGTAATCGAACAAAACAAACATTTCTTGTGGGAGTCCTGGGAGTGCAATCCGACGAAGATCAGCAAAGGTAAGTGAAGATTTATAATGCTATTTATGACTTTTGTTGACTCCACAACTTGGCAGGTAACTGTATTGCTTGCTTTTGTGGCTGAACGCTGTTCTCAGATGATTGAATATTGTGCTTTTGCCGTAAAGCTTTTTTGAAATCTGACACAGCGGTTGCATTAAGAACAAGTTTATCTTTAATTCTATGTAAAACGTGTCTTTCATCAAAGTTTATGATGAGTATTTCTGTTATTTGATGTGGCTCTCTGCAATTTCTCCGGATGTTTTGGAGGCATTTCTGAACATGGCGCCAATGCAAACTGAGGTTTTTGGATATAAATATGAACTTGATCGAACAAAACATACATGTATTGTGTAACATTGAGTCCTGGGAGTGTCATCTGATGAAGATCATCAAAGGTTAGTGATTCATTTGATCTATATTTCTGCTTTTTTTGACACCTCTGTGGTTGGATAATGGCTGAATGCTTTCTGTGACTAGTTGCTGACCTAACATAATGATATGTTCTGCTTTCGCCGAAAAGCCTTTTTGAAATCGGACACTGGTTGGATTAACGAGATGTGTATCTTTAAAATGGTGTAAAATACTTGTATGGTTGAGGAATTTTAATTATGAGATTTCTGTTGTTTCGAATTTGGCGCCCTGCAATTTCACTGGCTGTTGGCGAGGTGGGACGCTAGCGACCCGAACGATCCCAGAGAGGTTAATTCGCTCAAAAACGTTAATCTACTCTCTTGCTGCTGAGAAAAAAAATGGGGTAGTTTTCAGGCCTTCTGTGCGGATTTTGACTAGTCATTTGCCTAGAAATTTTAGCTAGACCTGGCAACCCTATCAATGCTAATGCTGTCACATCACATGTCTTTTTAAAGCGCCGAAAATTCAGTCGACGCTACTGGTTTCACACGAGTGAAAATACTTTTCCTCAGATAGTGTTTATACACCGCATATTCCAATATATAATGTACCATACAAAAACCTATGTTAATGTTTTTCTTATTATTATTATACTTTCTCTGCGTCCTCAGGAGGAACCCATAGAGCGCCACTGCGTGCCTGATGTTCCTAAGGAGCACTTTGGCCAGAGGCTACTCGTCAAGTGCTTGTCCTTGAAGTAAGTGGGGGAACACACCGACAACCTTTAAAAAGCAACCTTTAAAAAGCATTTTAGCTGCACTCTTTTTAACTGCCTTCTGCTTTCTACTGACCCAATCCTTTTTTCCCCTTCAAGGTTTGAGATCGAAATCGAGCCCATATTCGCCAGTTTGGCCTTATACGATGTCAAGGAAAAGAAAAAGGTAAGCTGTTATGTTTTCCTCAATGCCACTCGGCCCGGAGTTGTTGGGTCAGTCTCTGAGAAATCATTAAAAAGGGTTGGAGTCCAACATGAACTAGATGACTGGGCTATAAAAGTTTACATATGAGGCCTGTTATCATTGTGTCAATGCTCTTTAAGTCATACCATGTATCTGTATGAGTAACACTCAATTGTTGCTCATACGCATCAAACTTTAAGAGGGAAACGGTAACCAATTTAAAATGAAGTCCCTCGAAGCCCCTCTTCCATGCTCAGTCAATTTACAGTAAACAAATATTTCAGAGTTTTTAAAACTGCAATGTTGTCAGATTAAGTATTCGTAATGGATTGAGAAATACATTGCACTAACCAATATCAATATCAGACTAGTCTCTTGTCTTTTTACACTGTTTATTCCATTCAAAATGTCACGTCTCTCTCCCTCATCAGATATCAGAGAACTTCTTATTCGACCTGAACTCAGAGCAGACTAAAGGGATGCTGCGCTCCCACAGCCAGACAGCAGCCATCTCTACCCTGGCCCGCTCAGCCATCTTCTCCATCACATACCCCTCCCAGGACGTGTTCCTCGTCATACAGGTCAGCATCACGCACATTTCTAGAGTTGCAAAATTTCCTAAATGTAAAATTTAAATAAATAAAATATCAGAAGGGAATAAGATGTTAGCAAATCATCCAACATGGATTTCTGAAAAACCAGGGAAGTTTTGCAATGTTAACTTAATCACTTCCTGTACATTGGATCTGCCGATCTGTATGTGAGTAGTGACTGATAACTTCCTTCCTGTGTGTTGGCTGTCCCCAGCTGGAGAAGGTGTTGCAGCAGGGAGATATAGGAGAGTGTGCAGAGCCCTACATGGTCTTCAAAGAGTCCGACACAGCCAAGGTAAGAGCGTTCTTAAAAAAAACATTCAAATACGCAATAGACTCAAAGTGAATGGTAATCTTTTCATAGGTTAGGTAGATTACAATGTTTATTGGGTAGGCTCTGTGGTATAGATCATCAAACAGATGGAGGAGGTGCAATGATTTTCTCTCCTTCCATATATAGAACAAAGAGAAGTTGGACAAGTTGCGGAGCCAGTCGGAGCAGTTCTGCACACGTCTGGGTCGGTACCGGATGCCCTTCGCCTGGACAGCCATCCACCTGATGAACATTGTGAACAGCGCTGGCAGCCTGGAGAGAGACACTGAGCTGGAGATGGGACTTCCAGGTCAGAACGCTTGGGGCTCAATAAAGTTGTACAGAGTTGAATTGATTACCATAGAGGATGGCCAGTTCTTCCTGGATGTCAGTGTCAGCTGAGAACAGAACAGGGCCGTGCAGTTTGTCTATATGAGTCATCGGGTGGACATTAGTAAGGTTGCTGATGGAGAGGTTTCATACTGGGGGAGGGGACTCAGGGAACACATCTAGGCCGCTTTTCATAAATTCTTAACTTTATTATCATATGAAATTAAACATTTAATTGAATATAGAGTGTAGAGGCTGCTCTATATGACTACCTCTGACCTTGTGATGTAATGATGATTCTGTAACTCTGACGACCCTGGCTGTGGCTTTCTGTCCCCCCCCCAGAGAGGAAAGGGTCATGGTCGGAGAGGAAGAACTCAAGCATTGTGGGCCGGCGCTCCCTGGAGAGGACCACCAGTGGAGACGAGTCATGTAGTCTGAGCAGCTTCAGACCTGCTACCCTCACCGTCACCAACTTCTTTAAACAGGAGGGGGACAGGTTGAGTGATGAGGACCTGTATAAGTTTTTAGCTGACATGAGGAGGCCGTCTTCTGTACTGAGGAGACTGAGACCTATCACAGGTACAGTAACAACACCATCAGCACTACTCACTGCATCAATAAACACAATCTTTTGAATTAAATCACCATATAAATCCACTAACTAGAAAAGGACCTTTACTGAAGTAAATTGAATGGGATTGAATGTCTCTGCTGTAACTAAGAAGCTTGATCTTGACATCTAGCCACTTAGCTAGCAAGTTAGCAAACCAAATGCATAGCTAGAGCTGAATTTAATTTGACACATCTTAGATTTCTTATTGTTATACTTACAGTTAGTTATAAGCAGTAGTGAAGCATGCACCCCCCAAAACAATATGAATTATTTACCCCCCAAAAGTCTAGTGCCGGCTTTGTATGGATGTGGGTACACTGACCCGCGAGCCACTGTGGCCCATCATGATGAGTTAAGATTTTGTGTGGCCTCCATCCCCATCAAGGGGCGGCAGGGTAGCCTAGTGGTTAGAGCGTTGGGCCAGTAACTGAAAGGTTGCTAGATCGAATCCCCGAGCTGACAAGGTAAAAATCTGTCGTTCTGCCCCTGAACAAGGCAGTTGCTTGTTCGTCATTGTAAATAACAATTTGTTCTTAACTGACTTGCCTAGTTAAATAAAGGTAAAAAATAAAATAATAATTCTAAGTTACACATCCCTGCTCTAGAGGGATTTTAATTTATTTTATTTATTTAATTTATTTTTATTCACCTCTAAACAGATAGCAAATCCACAATAGCTGATTCGCTTGATACTTTTTTACTGCAGCTTTCTGCCCCCCTCATTGTAGAACCATTTTTTTAATTTAACAATTGCTTCTGGTGCTATCCCTAAGATCTGGAAGGCGGCACATGTCCTCCCCTTCACAAAGGGGGATGCTTCTGACCTAGATAACTACCACCCAATTTCTAAACTACTGTAATATTTTTGCAAGGCAAGATACAATCAGTGGCAAACTCTTTTTAACTTCAAATTATATTCTTAATGTGCACCAGTCTGGTTTTAGATCCGGATACAGCACCTTTTCAGCAGCTACACTTGTCTTCAATGATGTGTTTAATTGCTTAGATCATAAGAATCACTGTGCTGCCATATTTATAGACATATCCAAGGCCTTTGATACTGTCGACCATCCCCTACTCATTCAAAGGTTGTCTGAAATGAGCTTTGACCAATTGTCATGCAAGTGGTTTGGAAACTGTGCACATCCTGTCTGACAATGTGCTTTCTGAACGTGTCAAGTTACCGCTGTATTACTAAAGGTGTCCCGCAGGGGTCTGTTTTTATTATTTACAGTGCATTTGGAAGTATTCAGACCCCATGACTTTTTTCATATTTTTTTACGTTGCAGCCTTATTCTAAAATGGATGATTCTTTTATTTTTATCGATCCACACACAATACCCCATAATGACAAAGTGAAAACAGGTTTGTAAAATGTTTCACATTTATACAAAATAAGTATTAAGACCCTTTGCTATAAGACTTGAAATTGAGCTTGGGTGAATCCTGTTTTTATTGATCATCCTTTTAGATGTTTCTACAACGTGATTGGCATCCACCTGTGGTAAATTTAAATTGTTTGGACATGATTTGGAAAGGCACACACGTGTCTATAAAAAGTCCCCCCGTTGACAGTCCATGTCAGAGCAAAAACCAAGCCATGAGGTCGAAGGAATTATACTTCGAGCTCTGAGACAGGATTGTGTTGAGGCACAGATCTGGGGAAGGGTACCAAAAAATGTCTGCAGCATTGAAGGTCCCCAAGAACACAGTGACCTCCATCATTCTTAAATGGAATAAGTTTGGAACCACCAAGACTCTTCGTAGAGCTGGCTGCCCAGCCAAACTGAGCAATCAGGAGAGAAGGGCCTTGGTCAGGGTGGTGACCGAGAACCCGATGGTCACTCTGACAGAGTTCAAGTGGGGAGATGGGAGAACCTTCCAGAAAGACAACCATCTCTGCACCACTCCACTAATCAGGCCTGTAAGTGGAGTGGCCAGATGAAAGCCACTCCTCCAGTAAAAGGCACATGACAGCCAGCTTGGAGTTTGCCAAAAGACACCTAAAGGACTCTCAGACCATTAGAAACAAGATTCTCTGGTTTGAGGAAACCAAGATTGAATAGCGCAAAGTATAGAGATGCTTGATGAAGGTTCACAACGACCCTAAGCACACAGCCAAGACAATGCAGCAGTGGCTTAGGGACAAGTCTCTGAATGTCTCTTGAGTGGCCCAGCCAGAGCCCGGACTTGTACCCAATTTGAACATCTCTGGAGAGACCTGAAAATAGCTGTGCAGCGACGCTCCCCATCCAACCTGATAGAGCTTGAGAGGATCTGGAGAGAAGAATGGGAGAAACTCCCCATGTACAGGTGTGCCAGGCTTGTAGCGTCATACCCAAGAAGACTCGAGGCTGTAATGGCTGCCGAAGGTGCTTCAACAAAGTACTAAGTAAAGGGTCTGAATACTTATGTAAATGTAAAATTTCCAATTTGCTAAAACTTCAAAAGTTTTTTGCTTTGTCATTTTGGGGAATTGTGTGTAGTTTGATGAGGGACAATAACTATTTAATCCATTATTAGAATAAGGCTGTAATGTAACAAAATGTGGGGAAAAAGTCAATGGGTCTGAATATTTTCCAAATGCACTGTATATAAATAGTTTTGGTCTATATGCAAGAACCCATAACATTCAGCTGTATGCAGATGACACTCTTATGTGCACTATTGCTCCTGTTGCTGCCAAGGTTATGTTAGAGCTGCAATCTGATTTTGTGCAATCATCGATTTAATATTGATACTTAATGTGGAAAAAATGTGATATGTTCTTGGTTTACACATTTATGCATTGGATGGTTGCAGGTTCCCGTCCATAAATATATTGACTTTTGGATTGATAAAAATGTGACGATTTAATAAAATAAACATACAGATGAGCTAGTTAAGAATTTGAGATTTCAAGTAGGCTTCTTTTTTTATAGAAATAGATCATGCCTCTCCCTAAACAGCAGGAATCAGATTGTACAGTCAACTTTCCTGCCAGCTCTTGGTTATGGTGGCACCATTTATCAGAATGTAGCAGCCACTACTCTAAAACCCTTGGATGCAGTGTACCATAGCGTGATTCGCTTTATCACAGGTGACAGGTTTAATACTCTTCACCGCATCCTTTATCAAAAGGTCGGCTGGACCTCTCTACATTTCTGTAGATCACTTCATTGCTCCCTTCTGGTTTACAAAGCTCTGCTGCGCGAGCTTCTAACACGTCTCACTTCTCTGTTAAAGTATATAAGAGGCACCAAACCCGCTCACAGGATTGGTTAACTCTAGTTAAATCAGCCTTTAGTTATAACGCCCCACCCACGTTTGGAATCATTTTCAATCCTCATTATTCCTCAATCGCTTGTGTCAATATAGGGCCGTTTTAGAACTCTGATAAGGAATGAATTCACTGAGTGTTGCAAGTGTTTCGGTTGATTGTAATCATTTATTTGTATTGTAATGTATCTAGGAGTATTTTTTGTTGCTGTTTTATTGCATTATAATGTTGAATTTTGAATTGTTTGTTCTCATTGCACCATTTGAGAATGAGACACTGGTCTCAATTGAGTTCCCCTGAATAAATAGAAGTTAAATAAAAAGAAATACAAGTTATAATTCAAATGGTATCAAAAAGCTGTATGCAACCTATTCCAGACTGCGCTTGAAACTTTGAATGGTGTTTCTATCTTAAATGGTGGAAGACTGGTTACGACCGGAATGTTTCCTGTCGAAGTCTATGGCCATTGAAATGCATTAGGATTTATGCAAATATGGTTGTAGTGTGCAAAGTGTAAGTAGTATCAAAAAGCATTTTGACCAGTGCCAATCTGCAAATTTTACAATTATTTTGGTGTTGGTAGCTTTTACAGTTTTAGTGCTGGAGGTTCCAGCGCAATAATAATGATGATGATGATGATAATAATAACAGTTTCTAAAGTTGTGAGACAGTGGGCCTCCCGTCAGAGAAAATCAAGAAAAATATATTCTATTAATTTCTCAAATAAATACAATAGTTTCAATAAAACTGTTGGAGAACAACCTTTTCCTCATGGACACTGTCCTGATTGAAGGCATTAATCCTGAGACCCCAGAAAAAAATAGCTTTTTATTTGTCTGAGTTTCCAGTCTTTTTATTTGGCCTCACAATTAAGTGTTTTACCATTTTATTTTCAGGACAGCCAAGTCTACAAGTGTAACACAAAACAATTTGACATGAGTTTTATTGACAAATGTCAAATTATACATTTTTCCAAAGCAAAAAAACTGATATAAATGAATTTGTGTACAGAAATGTATACTTACAGATATTGTTTGCTCAGTGGAAATTAATATCCAACTAGTCGGCGACAACTGTTTGGAGTTTTGACGGCAACTATGTGAGCTTCTTACAGTATTATAGACACTATTCTCCTGGGATTTCCTATGACCTAAATAGGAGAAACCCTTACTTTCTAACAACTCTAGTGTAGCATCATAGAGCAAAAACATGTTACGTGTTTGAATGTCTCGGCTCTTCATTAGACTACATTTAATAGTCTGTAGCTCAAACCATTCGGACTCTAAATACGTTTTTGTAAAAAGATCCCGCCCCGGGCCCCCTTTGGGATTTGCCCTTGTCTCACAAACACTGCTCTAGCTCAGCCCCCATTAATCACAGACTAATGGTTGGTATCAATGGATGCAGAACAAATAGACAAAATCCAATGGCACAACACAGAAGTCTGTGTTTTAAAGGGGACACGCCCAGAACACGCCGGCGTCACAGTGGGAGGAGTTAAATCATGCTCTGCACAACTTAATGAACATGCAACTGACCTATTAAAAAATAAATCAATGAAAGTGCTTTCAGGATATCCAGGTAAATATTATTTTATCTGAAAATAATCTATTTTGGTTTCTGTTACAAAGTATGTCTGGCATTTTTAAAATGCCGCTGCCCCTTTAATAGTTTGGTTGCGCAGTTGTGCCTAAACCATGCTACAAACTCTGCTTGTATATGTGTTTTTTTTTATGATGCCATGTGCAGACTTCTAGGAGTTGATAGGTAAATGTGGTATCACTGGAAAGCTGGGACACCCCTCTTTTTAAATGTATCCATCAAATCTGCTTTAAAAGGTGTGTTATCCCTGCGATGGTAGATAGAAAAATACCTAATATTTATTTGTTATTAGAGAAGAGAATACAGTTTGACTTTCCTTTCACGCCTCCACTAAAACTATCTGGCGCCCAACACTTTGAAAACCTCCGACTTACGTATAACTTCCAGTGAGAGAGTACCACTGCCATATCAGTCCATTAGGCTTAGATATTTGTTGAGGTGTAGAGCTCTGTGTGTGATGTTGTTTATGTTATTTACCCTGTCTTGTTCCCTCTAGCCCAGCTAAAGATTGACATCTCGCCGGCCCCAGAGAACCCCCACTACTGCTTGACCCCTGACCTCCAGCAGGTCAAGCCCTACCCAGACAGCAGGGTCCGCCCCACCAGGGAGATACTGGAGTTCCCACCCAGGGACGTCTACGTACCAAACACCACCTACAGGTAATGAAACAATACCACTTACAGTTCATTCGGAAAGTATTTATTTTCTACTATTTTCCACATTTTGTTACGTTACAACCTTATTCTAAAATGGATTAACAAAATGTTTTTGCTCGTTTATCGCCACACAATACCCCGTAATGACAAAGCAAAAACAAGTATTTAAAATGAAAAACAAACTTTATTTACATTATGAATACTTATGTAAATGTGATTTCAGTTTTTAATTTTTTGAAATAAATGTTGAAAAAATTAATTACCTGTTTTTGCTTTGACATTATGGTGTAGTGTGTGTGTGTGTGTGTGTGTGTGTGTAGATGAGTAAAAAACAACAACAATTTAATCAATTTTAGAATAAGTCTGTAACGTAACATATGTAGAAAAAGTGAAGGGGTCTGAATACTCTTCGAATGCACTGTACTTTACTTAGCCTTACCCAACACCAGCTACGGGTAATGATTCACTCTACCAACTAGCAGGCAACATAACAAGATGACATGCATGGATATTTATTTAACCTTTATTTTAGCAGGGAAGTCCCATTGAGATGAAGGCCTCTTTTTCAAGAGAGCCCTGCATACAAATACAGCATTTTACAAATGCAATGCAATAAAAACATACAGTACTTACAAGCAATTAATGAAAAGCATTCCTCAACAGTTCAACGGGACTTCTAGAGTTAGCCATCCCTGTGATCGGGCCTGGTAAGTCTGTAGTTTAACAATGAAGTTTGGTGCGGCAGGTAGCCCAGTGATTAGAGAGTAGGACTTAGTAACCGAAAGGTTGCAAGATTGAATCCCTGATCTGACAAGGTAAAAATCTGTCGTTCTGCCCCTGAACAAGACAGTTTAACCCACTGTTCCTAGGCCGTCATTGAAAATAATGAATTTGTTCTTAACTGACTTGCCTAGTAAAATAAAAGTAAGGTACGGTGGAAGTTTGTGCTAGAGGGCTTGAATTTGTAATCCAATACCATCTTTAAACTTACAATCTAATACCACCAACAGGCATTCCTGACACGTTGATATCATTCCCAGTCCTCAAGGGGAATGTGACACACATGAAGTCCTTCCTGTTTTTGAGACTGTATTTCCTTCTAACTGTTCCGATCAAATACACTGGAGCCTGGAGGACACAGACGAACCAAACGGTCTTTCTCCCTTCCACTATCCCTGTCTCGCTTTCATCTGAGCCATAGGGGTAACACTACTGTAACAGAGCAGCACAACACACAACCTACAGGCCTTCCTGTTGATATTAAGCTTTCCTCCTAGCGATGGCGCATCAGGTTCAACATGTAACAATCTGTAACATCACCCCATGTCCCGTGTGAATGCCTGGTCGACTGACTAACTGCACACGGCTTTGTGTTGAGTGGCCTCCTGAGCCCTGCTGCTATTTTAGTCAAGGTCAGAGAGTGAGGGGGAGAGAGGACTTTTATCAGACGCTGTGTTGACATGGCGAGAGAGAAAGCGGGAGATGAAGGGAGGGAGAGAGAGAGGGCTCTTATCAGACACTGTGGTGGCATGGAGGGAGGGAGAGAGAGAAAGAAGGAAAGAGAGCGAGAGGACCCTTATCACAGGTTGTGTTGACATGGCCACTTCAGCTGCCCTGAGGCCTTGTTTGTCTGCTGATAGCAGTCAGGGCCTTCCTAGATTGAGCCCCTGCCAGCTTTAGTAACTCTGCTTTAGTTGCTCTGCATACTTCCTGGTTAAGGAAATTGATGTGGTGCAAACATCCTATTACATTACTAGGGGGGATATATCATAAACCCTCAAAGTTCCAGAATGTTTTGGTAATGGCAGCCATTTTGGTCAGGGAGAAATCCAAACCATTCAAATTGGAATAAATAGGGATGCACGATATATTGGTGAACATATCGGAAATGGCCGATATTAGCTAAAAATGCCAACATCAGTATCGGCCGATGTCTAGTTTAACGCCCAATGTGCAAAATCGATGTCAATGCTGACCTACATACCTATTTAACGAAGGTAAATTACGTAATGACGCCACATAAAATTGTGCGCTATACGTGCAACACAGCATTCCTAAACTAGCCCACAATGTCTGCTGTGTGGATCGAGCAGTCAAGTCAAGCAGTCATTTGAAAGAGTAACAACATTTCAGCGAGATGACTCAAAGGTGAAATCCATTAAAGCCAAGATAATGGAATTCATTACCCTTGACAATCAACCGTTCTCTATTGTGGGTGATGTTGGCTTTCGCCAACTGGTTGAGCACCGGTTAACACTACCAAGTGTGCTATTTTTCTGACGTTTCCCTACCGGAGTTACACAGTAATAGCATCACTGCTATTAGCTTCACAACATACATACTATGGAGTGCCGTTTGGGTCTTTGCGTGTCAAAAAAGACACAGTAGCACTGTCAAAGTTTGCAAAAAAGTAAACAAATAAGCAAACACCAGCCATGAACGATGTGTTTACAATACCGTGTTGGTAATAAAGCATAATTTGTTCGACCGCAACTTCTAGGGTAGCTAGCTTTAGCTTGGTACCTAGCTAGCACCAATACAACCAGCCTGAAAACATTGACCAGTAAAAAATGTAGTCGTTTTCATTATTCTTAGCAATGATTTAGGAATCCTTGTGAGTAAGTATTAGCTAGGTTGCCACTTGTTGTTCGTATATTGAAATTGAACTTGAACAGTTCATGAAAATAAATAGCTAGCCAGCTACTTACCCTGTTGTTCAAAGCAAAAGTTATAAGCAGCCAGCTAGCTTCATCTGGCTAGTGACGCTTGACCGGACCAGGTTATGTGTTGTGAAGCTAGACACAATAATGATTAGGCATAATAGTGGAATTTGTGGTTTGCCTTCAAATTAAAAGTATGTCATTGACAGTGATGCAAATGAATACAAATAGTAGAATTATGCCATACTTATATTTTTTAAAGCTAACTGCAAATTCCACTATTGTGACTAATCCTAATTGTGGCTAGCTTCACATAGATGGGTTCGACCACCATTAATCAAATAAGAGCTGTCTTAGAAATTAGGGTTATTTTAGATGACACCTAGCTATATCGTTAGCTAGCTAACTATAGCTACTGAAACAGATTGTTGTTTTGCTATGTTTTTGGGGAAGAACATTGTTTGCATCCATGAGCTAGCTAGCTTTTTTTTATGACCTGCACTGTAGATGCGCGAGGCAACGTTACCAGCATCATAGCATACGTATCGATGAATCGTTGTGACATATGAAATACGAGTGATAGTTTAATCAATGTGTAATAACTACGTAAAAAATGTATGAACGCGATAAATTATTATGTGAAGTGCAGTCATGTTAGGGTCCTGATTGGTCAACAAGCTTATTTGACACGTCAGATATGTTTTTTGACACGCAAAGACCCAAATGGCGTTCCATAGAAATCCTGGTTGAGAATGAATCGACTGAACGAAACAGCACAGCAAGTAAGTGAAAGAAATAGGTCTTGATTATATTTTACTGGTAATGGGGACATGCGTAAATGCCAACAAAATAACTTTGTGGGTGTGTAACGTTTATTTAACTAGGCAAGTCAGTTAAAAACATTCTTGTTTACAATGATGGCCTACCCCGAACAACGCTGGGCCAATTGTGCGCCACCCTATGGGACTCCCAATCACGGCCAGATGTGATACAGCCTGGATTCGAACCAAGGACTGTAGTGACGCCTCTTGCACTGAGATGCAGTGCCTCAGATCGCTGTGTCCATGTGTGTGTTAACTATTTAACTGTACTAGAATGCTTAAAAGGCTGCTAAAATTGTAAATATCCTTTAATGTAGACCACATGGAGAATTCAATAAGTTTGATTTTTAATATGAAAAAGGTTTGCCAAAGTGCAAAAAATTATCTTCTAGGAAGCTTTCAAACGCACTTAATCCCAAAAAATGTTGGTTTTGCCATCATTGTAAATTATGTTATTATCTAGCTATTTTGTTGCTTTGACAGTAATTTCTGAAGATTATGATTAGTTCTACCCTTGGCAATTTTCTGGGGTGTTGTGGTTGAAAACTGAGCCGGTCGAGCATAACACGTCATCCCTCTTACCCAAAGATAGACGGGTTAGAAATGTTTTAGCAATTACTTTTTGTGACGCTTGCATTCAATTGCCACTTCCCTGTTGCACACGGATTTATGACTGATATAAGATTAAATTGTCAACCCTGTTACTTAATAGGCACCTACTATAGTTACTTCCTGAGATGGGGAAAATATGTCAATGAACCATGTCTACATTTTTGTTTTCTTGAAAAGCTATGAGTGATATTACAATATTAGTACTTGCATTCACAACTTGTCTAAGTCCTATCATCAACTTATTTCAGCCACTGTATGGCTGTGGATTGACTGCGTTGTTTGTCTGGAATGTTGTCGTATTGGCAGTTAATTTGAAGAACTACTGTAATCATTCCACTAAACTTGTCTGGCTAGCTAGCTAACAAACGCACAGTGCAGATAATCTTCAAATTAATTGTCTCACACCATCTTATCACAGCACTGGCTGACCATGGTTGACCAACTCACCAAAATTGCTTACCATTTATACTGTCATAAGAAGGTTAATGTCTATTCTAGTATTCTCATTCCTAATTCTATGGTAGAAAATGCTGTGAGCTCTGAAGTTTATTTACCTATGTACATTTACATGTTGAATGGACAAGCGGTACAGTACATCTGGGTACATTAGCAAATGCAATTTACTCACTGTTGGTTGAGTGTGCTGTATATTGGCCTCTCACTTGCATAAGATAGTTAATGCAAATAATGTTTCAGGAGTGTTGTCAGCATTGCAGGTTGATCAGACTCAACTGTTGACTTTATAGGCCAGGGGTGTGATGACCTGTGGTTGGTAAAGCATTGCCTAAACCTGCTTAGATGGCATTAGATCATTAGCTCAGTTTGTTGGTTTTTCCTTGGCAAAGAATACAAAGGACAGCAGTATATTTGTTTTTGGTATGATGGTTTTATTTGTTATTATAAATATACATTATTTTACCAGAGCCTCTCTGATAAGTAATAGTGCTGAGCGATTAGTCTTTATTTGTAATTTATTTTATTGCTCAATTTTGGTAAAAAAAACAAAAACAAAAAAAAAACATTGAATGTTTGCCTTAAAATGATTTTAGAGCTTTTTAATAAATATTCCAAAGCCAAATATTGAGAACATCCAAATGCCAAAATATTGGAAACATTCCATTGTCTTATTACTTTTTATTCTATTTAATTTGTTAGTCATCTCATCTCATCTAAGCTCTGCTCAGGCAGTAGCAGCCAGTCAGACAACCATCTGAAGTTCTCTCCAATGAGTTATGCTATTTAGCTAAGCTAGTAGCTAGCTGCCTATGCTGTATGAAAAAAAATATTTCCAAGACTGCTAATTACCAAATACTACAACTGTCAATCGGGTAGAGCTACCTCTCAAACTGTCTCTATCCCTTTTGTCGGTATGGAAGGCAGTACAGGCGCGATGGATTATGGGCATTGTAGTTAATTACCATTTATGCGCTGAACTAGGTTAAATATTGTTCTATTGAAAAACTTTCTTTAGCATTTCAGTTCGTTCTTGATCTGATTTCTCTCTTTGTTTTTATTTCTCTAGAGGAACGGCGTGTTGAGCTGACAAAAACAACATGAAATTGAATTCAAGTAATTGAACCAACGTCGGTCAATTAGTTTAATAATGGGGGAAAGAACTACATTTTATTTAATCGCTCAGCAATAATTAGTAAGAAACATAACATATGTACAGTAAGTAGCAGCCGTTTTAAATGCAGCAGAAAGATACGAGTTGGCAGGAGACGAGAGTCAATATGACCAATCTAAATGACCTGACGTCAACTACCCTGGCAGCACATTTAATAGAACATTATCAAAATTGTTTTAAATACAGTATAAAGTTTTTAAAAAGATGGTGAAAACACTAAGCTCATATACATTTGAAGATCTATGCATCATTTTGATATTTTGTCTACTTATGTGTGAATATTTGGTACATTCAGCAACAGCCACTGAATGTGCAGAAATACAATATAGAGTGATAAATCAGTGGATAAGGACATGCCTGAGGATGATGTCTTTGTCACATGCAGTTCATTCATTTAACATAATGAGTAGTAACTTATCTAAAGCAGAGTGTTCTGTCAGTTACATAATTACCTAATTGATTTTTTATTTTTTATTCACCCATTGAAGGTAGCCTAACTTCTCAGTGCTGGGATGTGTTGCAGACCAGGGCAGACAGTGTTGAATCATCTGACATTCCATCCAAACCAAAACTTGGCTCTTATAAAACTGATTACCCAACTCTATATGTGTATCTGGAACAAATTGTGAGGTCATTGACCGGCTGACTGCTATTGCATCATTCTGACGAATCAGCTTATTTTCTCTGTCATACAAAATTGTTGGCTGGCTGTTATTGGCGGCAGACTTTTTTTCTACTGTCAACAGCTTCTCTATCTGTTGCTACCATGCCAACAATGTGTAATGCGAGGGTGGGTAAGTGGAAGGTTACGGCGAGAGGGGGTGTATTTGTTGTTGCCGTACCAACGAGGTGTAATGTAGGTGGGGACGAGGTTAAGGGGGACTTGAGGTGAGGGGGGCGGGTGAGGCGGGCCGTATGGAGATCTTGGTGGTCTTGAGGGAGTAGGAGGTCCCCATAGGTTTCCACTGGATTCCTTTCCTCCTCATGGAACGACCCTTTGACCTCAGCCACATGTACCTGCCGTTCAGGTTGGTGTCACCACAGGCATTGAACCACCAGCCACCTGCCAGAAATGGGTTAAATTATATAACAAGTCTAGAACCCATAGTCAATATCTGTGCTGCCTGCTTGGAAATGTCTTTAACAGGTGTATGGTACCAGACAGTGCTGTGAACCTGTACCAAGTGTGTAGTCAGTACCTGTAGTTGCATCAGGTGTGTGATCAATGCATACCTGTGTAGTTTTTGGCGCAGTTGGAGTCCTGGTGGTTGTCGTTGTCTCTGTCCTTGGTTGAGAACCTCATGCCACTGTGGTTGCCCATGGCATCGGGCAGATCACCAGACAGGTGGGTGAGGTGGAGGGTGTAGTGGGCCTGGGGTCCCTCCATGGTGAACTGGTACTCTACAGACCTCCTCTCCTCCTTCCAGTCCTCCAGCTCAATACGCAGGATAGATTCACCCTGACCAGCAAGGCTGTGGATCTTCCTCAGGCCCAGCCAGAACTCTCCTACAATAACACCGATAGCACACACAAATGTAATTGAATGGCCATAGAGCTACAACACACAGATAAAACACATATTCTCTCAGAGCTGTCCTATGATAACACAGAGAACGCACACATTCTGTTAGAACCCTTCTATAGTAACACAGATCACACACAAATGTCAGAACTCTACTTTAACAGATCACAAACACATACAAAGCCATCAAATGGTCATAAAGCTAGTTCAGATTCTATACTGTAGGCCTAGCTACTTTGTTTTGTTCTGTATGCCATGGCCCATAACCCGTGTTAAATAGTGTGGGCCAAGTTCTGACACTCAATACTATTTTCCCTAGCCCCTGGCTGCATACTGTAGTCATGGGTGTGATGACATAATTACGCTCGTAAAGGACCTGTTGGAATGCAGTAGGATTATATGCCTATGACCTGGGGTCCAAGCCTGGCTGAAGTTAAGTGCAGCTATTGCTTTGTCTAGTCAGACAATGGAGGAAGTCAATCTGTCAAAGGGTGCCTGATAAGCTAATTTACAATAACTGTTTCCTGTCCGCTGTTCCTTCAGGAAGTACTTAAGAGTGGTGGAGTGTGGCTGTATTGGCTGTTTCCTGCTTTATGAATGCCTACAGGCCTTTGTAGAGTATCAGGTATGGGTGCTTGCCGCTGAGTTGAATTGAGCCATAAAGGTTTCATTTGTTTTTTTTGTTCATTATGGATAGAGATGTATTGACTGTCTACTAGATCCCGACTGATATATTGGTTCAACGATATTATCGGCCGATATTGGCCTTTTTATCGCTAGTCCAACGATAACCGACACACAATAAATAGGATGAATAGGATGAAAAAAGTTGAATGCTTATCTGAACACTTGCGGCCATTCTCATGTCATTGTTGTCACAATGTATTTAATCAACATTTGAAGCCTAGAGATTGGACAATTGCTCATTTGGATGGCGATTTATGAGAATTCAGTGGGGAAAATGACACTTTCATTTCCCCGCAGTAAAACAGTATATCGGCAGATATATCAGTATCTGTATGTTTTTTCCCTCCAGAAATCGGAATCTGTATCGAACCCCAACAAAAACGTATCGGTCGGGCTCTACTGTCCACACCACTGACAAAATTTACTGATAGAAAGAAATAAGACAAACTAACTTTCCAGATCCCCAAATCCGTTCTCATACTTCTCCCATGCCTGGTCAAAATCCACAGACCCGTCCTCCCTGCTCTGGATGACTGTTGATCCTCCTCCTGTCGATATGGGAGATGGGACATGTAGTCAATACATGGACAGAGAAACACAGCAACAACAAAATCCAGTTCCTTTCTCTAGACTGATTATGGAAACTCGTAGGAAGCGCTTATTTCCTTCTGATAGCCTGTATGACCCTGTTTCCTATAGACTCGTTTCTGCTTGTCTGTTTTGTCTAGACCATTTAGACTTCTGTAAGAATATGTCAAAGATGTATACACAACGCAGAGGACCAGAGGCCTAGAATTAACAATCAATGGAAATAGATGTTTTTCAGTTCAACATCTGTTTAGAATCTGTTAGAATTGTCAGTCCTGAACTCATAGCTACTTTAGCTGTTTTCATTGGTCTGAATCATCTCTACATTGAGTCTGGAGCAGGATACTTGTTATTTGGTTGTACTGCAAGGAATTCTAATTTGTCAGCCACAGGCTAGTGTGGGAGGGGGGGGTTATAAATTGCTTTGTTCTGTGGAGAGAATCACTGAGGATGAGGGAGCATGAATACCTACTATCTACCTCCCTGCGTGATTTGTTCTCTTTGGTGAATAAACCTATTTTCCTCCTCCTGATTTGCTTTGGGGTTTGTGTTTTTGAAGAGTAACATCAACTGCTAACGCTTGTATGTAATGCAAAGAAATGGCTTGACACATTACTGTCACATAGTTGGTTGAGAATTTGACACGGGATTGTGTCTTACCTGAGGTCAGTTCACAGAACACATTGAAAGGCTCAGACTGGTTTGGCTTGATAGAGTACACCCCGCTGTTTCTCTCTCCTCTGTTGAACAGATCACTGCAGTCCATGGATAGGTCCGTGTCCGGACCAATGGAGTCGCCTGTCAGGTATTCAAACATGTCTGGCGTCTCTGAGTTGGAATCCGCAACTTTGTCAGTTGTGTCCTGGAAATTGTCAATGCTGATCTGGAATAGCAGGCAAAGTTAAAAACGGTATGGTGTTGTCTATTTAAATGTTTTTAGTGGCCTTTTTTATACACTGATTGAACAGGGATGAAAGAAATGGCCATTACCTTTTGGTCTACTGTATACAATTCGATTATCTCTTTAAAGCAACAGAGATGTGTACCTTTTCCTCCAGAGTCCTGATCTTAGTTTTTTGGTGGTTGAGCTGTTCGTGCTGCTCCCTCACAGCTTTCAGCAGGTCCGTGATGGTCCTCTCCTGAGCCGCAATCACATCCTGAAACAGACCAGTTAACACTGTCTCGTTAATGCTCACATTAAAATACATTTCCCAATGGCATAACTTGAAATTGAAATCATTACTACTCATTAAAAAGGTATGTTTTCATTAACTTAAACTTCTCAATTAATTCAGCAAAATAAAATTTGATGCAATATTCAGTAGGAATTGTATATGTTGAATATGTGTGCCAGAAACACTGAATCTTATATTCTAGAACAAAGACATTTCACATTGAAACAAAATAAGTCATAAATCTCAGTACTGATTTAATATGAGTGAAGGTCAGCAGTGTACCTTGAGTGACTTGATCTCGTAGAGCTGCTCTGCGGGCATCATGCTCTCCGACAGTCCCTTCAGTTTCTCCTCCAGCCCTCCTACTTTACTCTGCAGCTGGCTCCTCTCTTGCAGGATACTGTTGATCTTGGAGTTGATCTCCAGTGACAGGTTCCGGATCTCCTCGTTGTTGGCCTTGAGGAATGTGGTGGTCTTCTTCAGCTCCTCCTCTTCCTCCTTTATCTCAGAGGTGACCACAGAGAGCTGGTAGAAAGAGCGGTCAAAGATGTTGAGTTTTTGGAAGATGTCGTTGATCTGGGCCTTGGTCTTGTGGACAAACTCCCTGAGGCTCTGACCCAGTTGGAGCAAGCCGTTGGCAAGGAGACGGACATCGTCCAGCATGGCAAAGCGGGACTTGGCCTCGGCTGGAGGCTGCGTCTGGGGCTGGAGTTGAGAGGGTACAGTGGGGTAGACCCTGGAGGTATCCTGATGAGCTGCTTGAACTGTAGACACACCCAGCAGAAACAAGAGGCAGAAGAGCTTCATGGTCAAATCTCTCTCAGCAATCGTGGAATAGCAAGAAGTAGTCTCTCTCTCTGTTCTTCCTCCGCTGCCCTACTTTCACTCTCCGGCTGTCTGTACACCTCTTACTCTTTCTCTCTCTCCCTCTCCCTCTCTCTGTCACTCTGCTAGAAAGATGTGAGAGCAGCAGGCAGGCAGGCCTGTGTTATATACCCCAGTCCAGCGAGGGAAGGGTAGGTTAGTTGATCATTAAGCCCTGTTATGCTTGAGCTACTGGGCCCCCTGAAATCCCCTCGGCGGCCCCCTCAACCCCCTCCCTTCATAAACAAACAAATCACTGCAGTGAGCGAATAGCAAATACACCCCTTTAGCACAACAGCCCCCCCCTTAACCTCCCAAATCCCCCACCACACCCTACCCAGCCTCCATCTGCAGTACACTGCTTTAGCTGATCAGCAGAAAGCCAACAGTGGAAGGCCATCAGATGATGGCTCATTTGTCCCTATCAATCTCACCTTATAGCAGCCACACCTCACCATGTTTCATAATATGTCACACAATTGTTGTCTATGGGTTTGATTTAACGTCCTGCTGAATCAGCCCAGCATCACTCTCTCAGGTCCCTCTCGCTGGGTCTAGATGAGGTGTGCTGTATGTACTGAGAGAGGCAGGTGGATGTCATCAATGCTATGGTGTTTGCATTGGGGGAGAATAATGTGCTACATGTAGACGACTGTGAACTCATTTTGTTGCCATATTTGACTATTCTAGTTCTGCAATCTGACCGTGCTCACTTTGTGAGCATCTTTTGTTTCTCCTACTTAGCCAAGATTATTTTAATGCTACCAATAATCTGACTACTTTGAGATGTTGGTCAAACTGTCTCGACAACATGTTTCAATGATGGTTCAGTGACTCTAAATCATATTAGTCCTGCTCTATGTTTTATTGGGTGGAGAGGTGTGTGGGTGGGGGCAGAGATTTTGGGGGGGGCCACTAGGACTTTTTAGCAACTTTTTGCCTCTTTAGGATTGTTTGTCCAACTGAAAAACGATGGTTATACTTTATTTTGGGGTCCCCAAAAGTTTCAAATGAAACGCCAATACATAATGAGGAAATGGTGATGGACAGCAACTTCCCTTCAACAGAGGCACATTGTGGGGAGGTAGTTAGCGTCTCCTTTGTCAGAAGTTGCTTTAGCATTTGTGTTACCTGTAAATGCATGACAAAACTCACCATGCCGTTACAGACGCGGGTAACTCTAGTGCAGGGATGGGCAACTGATGGCCCCCATTTTCAAGGCCCTTGGATCACCCCCCCCCCCCCCCCCCCCCCCCTATTTTGAAATGTGTTTGTGCATCAGCAGTTTTTCTCTTATGTCAGTCACTGATAGTCAGTCAATTAGCCCATGCTAACCAATTTATTTTAGATTACTAAGTTAGTTTAGCGGCCAGCTATCTAAACTTATTATCATGGTCGAATTACAGGCCGGGTGGCCCCCATTGATTTTGTTAGTCAGTCTCACTCAAATATCTTACTAAAAACTAAAATTTCTCTCCGTCCCATGGCAAAATGTGTAGTATCCCATGATGAGTTCAGATTTTTTTGGTGGCCCCCACCCCCATCAAAGTTACCCATCCCTGCTCTAGTACATAGCAATGTTCATAGCAAATGCAGATACGCTGGCTATTTGTTCATACAGTACAGAGTCTCTGGCTGCAATATGTCCTTAGTAAATATGGGTTTCTGAACAAACACAACTGGCTACATGATTCCTTACTCCCTATATGTTATCCTTTCTAAATCTGTGGGGAGCACAAACAGGGTACAGTATTCACATTGGGACATGTAGTAGGCCTACAGTGGGAGGACGAGTGTTGACTGTGTGACTCTGAAATAGTGCTTAGGCTTGGTTTGGTTATGCAGCTACTCTGAGTCAAATAATTGATTAACCTGAGATGAATCTGTTGAGGCTGAAGGACCAATAGGAGAGAATTGGCCCCGTGCTGAAAAGGGAGCTGTATCTGGTCCGTATATGTGAGAATGGTTTTTTTTTTCCTGGGGGTTATTGCAATGCAATGACATCATTCAAAAATCACCATGGGTGCCTCAAAGAACAATAAAGCCGATCAAAAAAAAAAAAAAAAGCATCCAGCTCTTCGCCTTCACGGAGAGACACAGCTACTAGACAGGGAAAGGAGGAGGGAGGAACGAAGGGAGAGGAAATTAGATAGATAGAGCGTGAGTGAGGGAGATGAACCGAGAGAGAAAGGATCAGGGATTCCCACGGTTTCAGCCTGTTTGTCGTCACAGCTGTGGTCCTAGGGGGACCTCCCCTGCGGCGGAATCTACGTCAATGTGGTCAGGCCACTGCACTGCGGCTGCCTCGGACGTTCTGGGGTCATAACCCTGGGAACCCTAAAGCGTGCGTGTCCAGCTTGTTAGCACTAGAAAAGCCTGGCCTCATTGGACCTCCCTTCGTGGCAATGACATATCTTTTCAACATTCTAATAGTCTAATAAATAGATTAAATATATGCTATTGTAAAAAAATAAAATAATGTTTGGTTGTGTTTATGAAGGTCTTAGGTAACATTAGAATACGAAAAATTGGTACCACCTTATTTGGATTGGATTGTAATGCATTTACAGATGGAACTGATAGTTAGTCCATTTCAACTATCTACATACTATCTACTAACCCTTGACCTAACCCCAACCCATGTCCCAACTGTAAATTAACCCTTAACCTAACCTTAACCCTTAACCTTATTCTAAATCTAACCGTAACTTAGCAAGCAGTTGTTTATATATAGATAGTTTATTGATAGTATAACCATCTGTATAGTATCTACAGATGGACTATCCAAATAAAGGGACCTCCATAATTATTTATTTTTTTAAATAACGTAGCATGTTAATTTGTTTGTTACTGTAGGTTATATGTAAAAATAAACACTAAAACCACAGTTTCAAGTGTAAAATAAATGCTATTCATGGAGTGTCTTTGTTACAACTATGAAACAAAAATAATGTATGTTGGAACAGAATAAAAGCTTATTTTTTATAACAAAACAAATAAAAATACCCAAACCACCAAGACCCCCGGTCAAATAAAGAAAATATCAGTAGCCTACACATCCGTTTAAGTGCCAAGTGTGCCAATCAGCACAAACGCAATAATGGCATTATACTTTATACCATGATTTAACTTAAAAAATGGCAAAGTAATACATTTTTTAAATTGGTTTGCGTCATTATGACACACTCTGCCTTTCTAGTGTTAACTGAAGCTCCGCTGCTTACTGCCTGTGGAGAAGAGAGGAGGGCTTTTTTTAAACATCAACCTATTGGCTACCACAATATTGTCCAATTGCCACTATAGACACTTAAAATTTTTTTTAAAAAAAGTGTCAAATAACTTTCCATTTTACATATCTATCATCGATGATGAACATTATACCTCTTTGACGGAATTGAACATGCGCAGTTGGCCATGGCATTATTGCACCTTCCCCCAGCAGTGGTGCAGTAAGGCAAATGTTGCCCCCCACCCCCCCACACAACCACCAATCCAGCCCAGCAGAGGATTTAGTTGCTGTGGATCCAGAGTGATTGACAGGACGAGCCTCCCTTTTCCACCAGTCAGTGGCCACAGAGGCCTACCCTGATGGCCTTAGTCACTCCAGTCACTGACCTATTGATAGTACTGTACATGTGTTATATTCAGTACATTATATGTAGGAGGTATGTAAATGTCCTAAGGAAAATGGAGAGGGGACAATGTTGTGAAATTCACTCGGAGCTGTTGATACATACAGTATCAACGGTGCTGCTATGTCAGTTGAGTTCATGTGTTACTGTTTGACGGGAAGGTGGTTTGGTTTCACGATGGGAATGCGTGTCTGTATATGTGTGTTCCAGGAACCTGCTGTATGTGAACCCACACAGCCTGAACTTTGCCAACCGTCAAGGCTCCGCCCGGAACATCACAGTGAAAGTGCAGTTCATGAACGGGGAGGACCCCAACAACGCAATGCCGGTAACAATGACACACACACACACACACACACACACACGAGAATGCTTCTTAGCCCACCCACAATAATTATTCTTAGCTCACCCTCCCACGAGAATTCATTTTAGGGTTATTAGTGTATTTTGGTGCTTTAACAGGTACTGCTGCACAATCCTAGACTGATTTATTGGAAATGGATTGTGAAGAATGGTGTTCAAGTATATTTGAGCTCTGTCACTAAACACATAATTTTAACACATGCAGACAAACATAAGTCTAATGTCCACTGTATGTTGCCTCTCTTCCTCTGGTCCTCTGTAATTCAACCCCTGTATGCTGTTCTTCATCTAAGTTTCTTTCTCATCTCTCTCTTCCCCAGGTGATTTTTGGCAAGTCTAGCTGTGTAGACTACGCCAAAGAAGCATACACTGCTGTAGTGTATCATAACAGGTGAGGGACTCAGATCCAGCTCTCAGACAATTCACTGATGTTTCCATTTTGTATGAAGTGTGCTTAGGCCCTTTCTTAAAAGAAATATACACAGAACCATTCAAAAGTTTGGACACCTACTCATTCAAGGGTTTTTCTTTATTTGTACTATTTTCTACATTGTTGAGCTGCAATTGGTGGACAGAGCCTAACATTCTCCTGCAAAATGTCTTGATAAACTTGAATTCGTTTTTCTGTCGGCGAGTGTACGCTACCCAGGCCCTGAGGCAGCAAAGCAGCCCCAAACCATAATGCTCCGTCCACCATACTTTACAGTTGGGATGAGGTTTTGATGTTGGTGTGCTGTTCTTTTTTCCCATCCACACATAGTGTTGTGTGTTCCTTCCAAACAACTCCACTGTAGTTTCATCTGTTCACAGAATATTTTGCACCTGCAACATCCAGGTGCACTTTCGCAAACTTCAAACGTGCAGCAATGTTTTTTTTGGACAACAGTGTCGTCTCCCGTGGTGTCCTCCCATGAACACCATTCTTCTTTAGTGTGAGTTTTTTTTTTTATCGGGCAAGGCAGCTCTAACCAACATCTCTAATCTCATCTCATTGATTGGACTCCATGTTAGCTGATTCCTGACTCCCAATTAGCTTTTGGAGAAGTCATTAGACTAGGGCAGTGGCCACCAACCTTTTCTGAGTCAAGATCACTTTCTGAGTCAAAATGCATGCCGAGATCTACCGCTCTGATTGTTTTTATTAACATGACTTAAAAAATGTAAGTCTATGCAACATTAACCAGTGAAAAACAGTACTGTAGCAATGAGGTTTGTGTAGTAAGCAATAGGCCCAATGCAATATCACTGCATACTGGCTGCTTGAATTTACCTGCCAATGCATTGTTGTTCTGGACATTTTTTAAAATTATATTTCAACATTTGTGGTAGGCTATATGATCACACCGGTAAGCAATCCATTGTTGTATTACTTGTGAGGAACAGCTGAGTGAGCACACATTAAAATAATTTGCTTTTTATTTTACTGGGCTGATGGTGCCTGCATCTGATGGTCAGTCTCAGTGGAGGGAGAGAGCAGCAGACTGAGGGATCCGTCTCTCAACATCCCTCCGCTCTCCCTTTCCTCCACTCACACTGACCAAAAAGAGACACCGTCTTCCAGCTGATGGCGAAACTCGAGTCACATCGCATTACTTCTGTCTCATGGACAAATTCATGTTGTTTCTCCTATGAACAGAGAAAGTGAAATATTCCTTGATATTGAAAAAGACCCAAGCTGCTAATAATAACAACGCAAGCCTATATATACACTTTCCTCCTCATTCATTACTGCTGCACTGCTTGTTGTAGCGCTGAGTGGAAATAGGAAGAACGTGCATTTTATGGGGTAAAAAAGTGTTGAGTATAAAGTGTTGACAGTGCTGAGTATGAACTTAAACATGAACTCACTCATAAAAACAGCAGCTCTTTGACATATTCGTTGACAGTCTCTCTCTGGTCATGGTTTTAAATGTTTTGAAATCTCACAGTATCAATTTTTGCCGTAGCTTTGTTTCATGCCTGCTGCGTTACTGCAGACTCGGTCATCTGAGCAATCTGATTGGCCAACGGTAGGCCAATAGTGGCACTTGATTTCCTCTCCGGGCCCGCCGGGAAGGCAGAGCTTGTACCTTCAGACACATGAAATGGCAACAGTTTGCCTACCCGGCGAGCAGGGCAGTTGAATTGGCTGCACCTACCACCAACAGCCCAAGACGAATAAAAATAAGAAAACAAGGCTTAATCGTTTTTTTTTTTTTTTTTTTTTACAGAAATGTTTGGCGATTGACTAGAAATGCCTTGGAGATCAACAGGTTGATCGCCATCGACCGTTTGGTGACCACTGGCCTAGGGGTTCACATACTTTCCCCAACCTACACTGTGAATGTTTAAATGATGTATTCAATCTAGACAAGAAAAATGCAATCAGTTGTGTGTTATTAGTTCAAGCACACTATGTTTGTCTATTGTTGTGACTTAGATGAAGAAATTTGATGACCAATTTATGCAGAAATCCAGGTAATTCCAAAGGGTTCACACATACTTTGTCTTGCCTCTGCAACTACGTTATATGGTCTATGAATGGCAAAGGGATATAGGAGATTGACTTTATTCACTCAGTTCAACACCTTTTTATAAACTTGTCAACACTTGCTGTTCGGTCGTCAGTGAAAGGGGAGTGGGAATGACATGTCCTCTTAACTGCTTATAACACAAATTCTGTTTTGTGATATTAAGATGTTGACAATGTGTATTAAAGATCTATTTAGGAAAAGTCAAGGACATGGAGGACACTAATTTAAAAATGGCAGAGTAACAAAACATGTACATTCGTTTTGCGTCCATATGACGCTCCTGGCTTTTCTAGTGTTAAGGTTTAACATAGTTAACTATAATTTTTTTTTATTATCACAGATTTGGAAAGGTTTCACCTTTGGATGTTTGGGGTTTAATTCCCTCGGCCTGTCCAATAATGTTATATTTTCCATTAGGGGGAAAGGTTGCTCAGGCTTCTTCGCTCCAAAGGATGTTTCTACCCTTTATCCACAAACAATCTATTTTGTCTTCTCCATGAGAAAAAGGCTTGCTCTGTACTAATTTAGATGTTTTTTTTTCTATAGCTATTAACCCCTTGCTTCTGTCTTTGGAGTCTTTAGTGTGTTGTTTATTCCTATAAACCTCTGCCCTAACCAACCGTGACATTTAGATGCTTATTCCTGTTCCTTTTACAGCCCTAACTGACCAGGACTCTGTAATGGCTGATGTGCTTCTCAGATCCTCGGACTTCTCCATACTCCTTTTAGATGTCTATTCCTATACGACCCCAGTCTTTCCCAGACGTTTATTTCTTATGAAGCCCTAACCAACCATTAAATCAACTCTGTGCGTAATGGTTGTTGTGTTTCCCCCAGGTCCCCAGACTTCCATGATGAGGTGAAGATCAAGCTGCCGGCTTCTCTGACTGACCACCACCACATCCTGTTCACTTTCTACCATGTTAGCTGCCAGCAGAAACAGAACACCCCTCTGGAGACCCCCGTGGGATACACGGTAACTACTGCACATGTATGCATATGTGCGCACATATGCACAAACGCATGCGCACATGTGCACGGGCATGTCACACGCGTGTGTGTGTGTGTGTGCATGCAAATGCACACACACCGTTTCACACGCACCACACACACGCACATGCCTTTTGCTTTTCAGGCCCTAATCATCTGTATTTCTCTCCTTCTCTCTCCTTAGTGGATTCCTATGCTGCAGAACGGTCGTCTGCGTACAGGAAACTTCTGTCTGCCTGTGTCTCTGGAGAAACCTCCTCAGTCCTACTCTGTTCTCTCCCCTGATGTTCCTCTACCTGGGATGAAATGGGTGGATAACCACAGAGGTGTTTTCAACGTTGAAGTGACATCCGTTTCCACTGTCCACACACAGGTATAGCCTACCACAACCAACATTTTCTAATTATGACATAACATTGAAGGTTGTGCAATGTAACATCAATATTTAGACTTAGGGTTGCCACCCATTCGATAAAATATGGAATGGTTCCGTATTTCACTGAAAGCATAAACGTTTTGTTTTCTAAATGATAGTTTTTGGATTTGACCACATTAAAGCCCTAAGGCTAGTATTTCTGTGTGTTATTATATTATAATTAAGTCTATGATTTGATATTTGATAGAGCAGTCTGACTGAGCGGTGATAGGCAGCAGCAGGCTCGTAAGCATTCATTCAAACAGCACTTTCCTGCGTTTGCCAGCTGCTCTTCACAATGCTTGAAGCACAGTGCTGTTTATGACTTCAAGCCTATTAACTCCCGAGATTAGGCTGGCAATATTGTAGTGCCTATAAGAACATCCATTAGTCAAAGGTATTTGAAATACAAATGGTATAGAGAGAAATAGTCATATAATTCCTATAATATTAACTGGGAATAGTGAAGACTCATGTTAAAAGGAACCACCAGCTTTCATATGTTCTCATGTTTTGAGCAAGGAACTTAAACATTCACTTTTTTTCATGGCACATATTACACTTTTACTTTCTTCTCCAGCACTGTTTTTGCATTATTTAAACCATATTGTTTCATTATTTATTTGAGACTAAATTGAATTTATCTATTATATTAAGTTAAAATAAGTGTTAATTCAGTATTGTTGTAATTGTCATTATTACAAATATATATTAAATCAGCCATTTGCCATTGCTGATAAATATATAAATATATATGCTGATAAAGTGCTGATTTAATCGATATCTGCTTTTTTTGGTATTGCCGTTGAAAAAGCATGATCGGTCGACCGCTAGTCTGTTGTTCTTACCACAGAGCACACAGTTCAAGCACTTCTATTTTGCGGTGGAGTCTCAAATATTTATTTTATTAAAGCCAGGTTTTCTTTGTTACTGACTTCTCCCATCCCCCCCCATCTCTCTCTCTCTCTCTCTCTCTCTCTCTCTCTCTCTCTCTCTCTCTCTCTCTCTCTCTCTCTCTCTCTCTCTCTCTCTCTCTCTCTTTCTCTCTCTCTCTCTCTTTCTCTTTCTCTCTTTCTCTTTCTCTCTCTTTCTCTCTCTCTTTCTCTCTCTCTCTCTCTTTCTCCTTCCATCCCTCCCTCCCTCCCTCCATCAGGACCAGTACCTGGATAAGTTTTTTGCGTTGGTCCATGCCCTGGACCATATGTTCCCTGTGCGAATAGGAGACATGCGCATCATGGAGAACAACCTGGAGGAGGAGTTAAAGTCCAGCATCGCCGCGCTGAACTCCTCCCAGCTGGAGCCCATCGTCCGCTTCCTCCACCTCCTATTGGACAAGCTGGTGCTGCTGGTGGTGCGGCCGCCCGTCATATCAGGACAGATAGGTACCGCATCCAGGCTCATAGGAACTGTAGCCTTTCAATCAGTTCATTTAAATAATTGTATTCCGTCGGTCATCTAACCTTCCAAATGATTAACAATAATAGGAAGATCATAAATGACACACAAATATTCAAAGTGCTCATATTTTAAGAACAAACCTGAAACATGTGCCTTTGAACTTGATTTATTTGTGATGCCATTGAACTGGCACTGAATAAAACGACTGCACTATCTGGTCCTAAATGTGTTGTCCATGTTTGTATGTGTAGTGAACCTGGGCCAGGCGTCGTTCGAGGTGATGGCGTCCATAGTGAACCGGCTTCATAAGTACTTGGATACTAGTCAGGACATGCACGGCAGAAATAGCCTGCTCTCCTCTTATGTATACTATGTCTTCCGCCTGCCTAACATGGACCCCAACTCCCCCTCTCCAGGTACCTTAGATTTATTTTTTTGTTTTACCCGTTTTACTTCTATTAAAATCGAAATTGTAATCGCCATTACATTTGTTGTGGAGCAATAATTACTATTTTCTTCTCTTCCATGTGTGCGTTTGTCTTAGGTCCAGGTCTGGGTGGTTCAGTCCACTATGCCACCATGGCCAGGTCCGCCCAGCGACCTGCCAGCCTAAACCTCAACCGCTCCCGTAGCCTTAGCAACAGTAACCCTGATATCTCTGGCACACCCACCTCCCCTGACGATGAGGTCCGATCCATCATCGGTAGTAAGGTAGGAGACACGTTACAGACCAGCTACTTTTTCCACTTTATATTAACTAGGCTACTTTTCATTTCAAACTTTCAAATCGCTAGTCTGTCGCACCCTTTCCCGCTAGAATGAACGATATGCATCTTCTAGCGATCTATTGGGGTGCCGCCGCCGTGCTGAAGTTTGCAGGTCTGAGTGTCTCGTTAGTTAGTGTAGCCTACCGACTCGCATCGGTGAGAGAGACGTTCATTTGCATAGGCTATCGGTAGGCTTTTTGGAAATTATCTGCAAATAAATTATGAAAACATTAGATGGTGAATCATCACTGCAGGAACAATAGGTAGTGGAGAGCCTCATTCTGGTCCAAATATGATCATGTGGGCCCTCGCGCAATCCAGGCATTGAAACGGAATTCAACAATATAAAAAAACAACAACACATTGACCTTAGTAGGGAATCAACTAAATGTATAGGAAATGTATACATTTCTCCAAGTTTATTGTAAGTCATGAACAGAATGCATCATTGGTTCATATTTCCTGCTACTTTCTGAAGAGGCAATGAGAATGCCCCTGTCTCTGTGTGTACTGCACACTCGTCTACCGCTTTGTGTAGCTGTTAGTGATGATGCTAATGCAAACAGTCTTCTGGAAGTTAGAAAGGCTTTCCCAAAAGCTTTCTCAATTACATTTTTACTGCAAAGTAGCCTATGCTTACCTGGCAGAATTATATCATGATTTGTTTTTGATTAATCCAGTGGGTATTTGTTTAATCTACCGCTACAAAAACACTGCTAAACAACAGCCGCTTGCTATGTGCGCACTTGAATTAAGGGTAACTACACCCCAAAATAATGGGTTTTATAAGGCCCTACCCAAGATGGCGCCGACAGACATGGCATCTCTTTTTATATATATATATATACATTGGGGCAAAAAAGTATTTAGTCAGCCACCAATTGTGCAAGTTCTCCCACTTAAAAAGATGAGAGAGGCCTGTAATTTTCATCATAGGTACACTTCAACTATGACAGACAAAATGAAAAATGAAAAATAAATCCAGAAAATCACCTTGTAGGATTTTTAATGAATTTATTTGCAAATTATGGTGGAAAATAAGTATTTGGTCAATAACAAAAGTTTATCTCAATACTTTGTAATAAACCCTTTGTTGGCAATGACAGAGGTCAAACGTTTTCTGTAAGTCTTCACGAGGTTTTCACACACTGTTGCTGGTATTTTGGCCCATTCCTCCATGCAGATCTCCTCTAGAGCAGGGATGTTTTGGGGCTGTTACTGGGCAACACGGACTTTTAACCCCCTCCAAAGATTTTCTATGGGGTTGAGATCTGGAGTCTGGCTAGGCCACTCCAGGACCTTGAAATGCTTCTTACGAAGCCACTCGTTCGTTCCCCGGGCGGTGTGTTTGGGATCATTGTCATGCTTAAAGACCCAGCCACGTTTCATCTTCAATGCCCTTGCTGATGAAAGGAGGTTTTCACTCAAACTCTCACGATACATGGCCCCGTTCATACTTTCCTTTACACGAATCAGTCGTCCTGGTCCCTTTGCGGAAAACCTTCCCCAAAGCATGATGTTTCCACCCCCATGCTTCACAGTAGGTATGGTGTTCTTTGGATGCAACTCAGCATTCTTTGTCCTCCAAACACAACGAGTTGAGTTTTTACCAAAAAGTTCTATTTTGATTTCATCTGACCATATGACATTCTCCCAATCTTCTTCTGGATCATCCAAATGCTCTCTAGCAAACTTCAGACGGGCCTGGACATGTACTGGCTTAAGCAGGGGGACATGTCTAGCACTGCAGGATTTGAGTCCCTGGCGGCGTAGTGTGTTACTGATGGTAGGCTTTGTTACTTTGGTCCCAGCTCTCTGCAGGTCATTCACTAGGTCCCCCCGTGTGGTTCTGGGATTTTTTGCTCACAGTTCTTGTGATCATTTTGACCCCACGGGGTGAGATCTTGCGCGGAGCCCCAGATCGAGGGAGATTATCAGTGGTCTTGTATGTCTTTCACTTCCTAATAATTGCTCCCACAGTTGATTTCTTCAAACCAAGCTGCTTACCTAGTGCAGATTCAGTCTTCCCAGCCTGGTGCAGGTCTACAATTTTGTTTCTGGTGTCCTTTGACAGCTCTTTGGTCTTGGCCATAGTGGAGTTTGGAGTGTGACTGTTTGGGGTTGTGGACAGTTGTCTTTTATACTGATAACAAGTTCAAACAGGTGCCATTAATACAGGTAACGAGTGGAGGACAGAGGAGCCTCTTAAAGAAGAAGTTACAGGTCTGTGAGAGCCAGAAATCTTGCTTGTTTATAGGTGACCAAATACTTATTTTCCACCATAATTTGCAAATAAATTCATTAAAAATCCTACAATGTGATTTTCTGGATTTGTTTTCTTCTAATTTTGTCTGTCATAGTTGAAGTGTACCTATGATGAAAATTACAGGTCTCTCTCATCTTTTTAAGTGGGAGAACTTCCACAATTGGTGGCTGACAAAATATTTTTTTGCCCCACCTTTTATTTAACTAGGCAAGACAGTTAATAACTATTGTATTTTTACAATGATGGGGGCTGGGGTTAAAAATAAAATATAGTACAAAACACACATCACGACAAGAGATGACACCACACCACTACATAAAGAGAGGCCTAAGACGACAACCTAGCATAGCAGCAACACATGACAACACAGCATGGTACTGTAGCAACACCACATGACAACATGGTTGCAACACAAGATGGCAGCAGCACAAAACATGATACAAACATTATTAGGCACAGACAACAGCACAAAGGCAAGAAGGTAGAGTCAACAATAGATCACGCTTAGCAGCCACAATGTCAGTAAGAGTGTCCATGATTGAGTCTTTGAATGAAGAGATGGAGTTTAATCTGTCCAGTTTGAGTTTTTTTGCAGCTTGTTCCTGTCGCTAGCTGCAGCAAACTGAAAAGAGGAGCAGCCCAGGAATGTGTGTGCTTTGAGGACCTTTAACAGATCGGATGTTGCATGTGATGAGGGCTGCAGTGGGTATCTGAGATATGGGCGAGCTCTCCTTCTAGCTCCTAAGCAACTTTGTAGTATTTTGTTAATTCTTACAAAAAACGTTCTTGGCTATTAATGTCTCACATACAGCCATAAATATATTTTGGATATCAGTGTGACGGTAACTCACCTGCATTACGACCAGGAATATGACTTTCCCAAATTGGATCCTTTGTTCATACCCCCCAGGGCAATTGAACTTATCCCAGAGCCTGCTCCAAGATGCCGCCGGGGGAGAAGAGGTATTCGGAGTGGACTTCTAGTCAGACTTCTAGTCAGACCGCTTTTGAGTATATTACTCGCTAATGTTCAGTCTCTGGACAATAACGTCTATGAGCTCAGGGCGAGGATCTCCTTCCAGAGAGACATCAGGGACTGTAACATACTCTGTTTCACGGAATCATGGCTCTCTCGGGATATACTGTCCCCGTCCATACAGCCAGCTGGGTTCTCAGTACATCACGCAGAGAGGAATAAAGAACTCCCCAGGAAGAAGAAAGGCGGTAGTGTATGTTTCATGATTAACTACTCATGGTGCGATTGTGATAACATACAGAAACTCAAGTCCTTTTGTTTACCCGACCTAGAATACCTCGCAATCAAATGCCGACCGTAATTGTTTTGGGAGGTAATATTATTATTTTTATTTTTTTAACCTTTATTTAACTAGGCAAGTCAGTTAAGAACAAATTCTTACTTTCAATGATGGCCTAGGAACAGTGGGTTAACGGCCTTGTTCAGGGGCAGAATCTTTGGTTATAGTCACAGCCGTGTATACTGCTCCCCCAGGCCAATACTATGGCGTCCCTCAAGGAACTACACTGGACATGCAAACTGGAAACCTCATCCTGGGGCCGCATTTATTGTAGCTGGGGATTTTAACAAAGCAAATTTGAGGAAAATACTACCGAAGTTCTGTCAACACATTGATTGTATTACTCGCTCTGGAAAAACACTGGACCACTGCTACTCCCCCTTTCGAGATGCCTAAAAGGCCCCTCCCCCACCCTCCCTTCGGCAAATCTGATCACAACTCCATTTGGCTCCTCCCTTCCTATAGTCAGAAACTCAAACAGGAAGTACCCATGCTAAGGTATATTCATCGCTGGTCTGACAAATAGGAATCCACGCTTCAATATTGTTTTGATCACACGGACTGGGATATGTTCCAGGTATCCTCTGAGAATAACATTGACGTATACACGGACACGGTGACTGAGTTCATCAGGAAGTGTATAGGGGATGTTGTTCCCACTGTGACTATTAAAACTTAACCAAACCAGAAACCGTGGATAGATGGCAGCATTCACTCAAAACTGAAAGCACAAACTACTGCATTTAACCATTTGCAAGGTGACTGGGAATATGGACAAAAAAACACATGTAGTTATAAGGCAATCAAACAGACAAAATATCAGTACAGAGACAAAGTGGGGTCTTAATTCAACGGCTCAGACACGTATGCGGCAGGGTCTACAGACAATCATGGATTACAAAAGGAAAGCCAGCCACGCCGCGGACACCGATGTCGTGCTCCTGGACAAGCTAAACACCTTCACCTGGTTTGAGGATAACAGTGTCACCAATGTGGCCGTATCCTCAGACAATACGCAGACCAGCTAGTTGGAGTGTTTACGGACATATTCAATCTCTCCCTTTCCCCTTACTGCTGTCTCCACTTGCTTCAAGATGTCTACCATTGTTCCTGTACCCAAGAAAGCAAAGATAACTGAGCTAAATGACTATGGCCCCATAGCACTCACTTCTGTCATCATTACATTCTTTGAGAAGCTAGTTAAGGATCATATCACCTCTGCCTTACCTGACACCCTAGACCCACTTCCCACCCTAGACCCACTGAGACCTGTTTGCTTTACTGCCTCAATAGATCCACAGACGATTACCAACAATGACAAGACATTACAGGGAGGAGGTGAGGGCCTTGGCGTAGTGATGCCAGGAAAATAACCTCTCCCTCAACGTCAGAAAAACGAAGGAGCTGATTGTGGACTTCAGGAAACAGCAGAGAGAGCACACCCCTATCCATATCGACGGGACCGCAGGGGAGAAGGTGGAAAGCTTCAAATTCCTCGGCGTGCACATCAGCTTTATATGCATCTCTGTGTGTTGAGTAGAGTTGATCTATAGTTTTTTTTGCCTTTAGTTGCACAGGAGATATACTGGTAGAAATGAGGGAAATGGTTTCCCTGTATTAAAATCCCCGGACACAAGGATACATCTGGGTGAGCATTTTCTTGTTCGCTTATGGTTTTAGTACCAGCATCGGTTTGTGGTGGCAAATAGATGGCTACGAAAAATATAGATAAACTCTCTTGATAAATAGTGTGGTCAGCTTATCATGAGGTATTCTAACTCCGGTAAGCAGAACCTTGAGACTTCCTCAATATTCGATATCGCACACCAGCTGTTTTGACGAAGATACACCCTCCCCTCAGCTTACCTTAGGCAGCTGTTCTGTTCTGCCGATGTATGGAAAAAACAGCTAGATTTATATTTTCCATGTCCTTGTTCAGACACGAAGCGGTGACACGTAGGGTATATGTTTTTCAGATCACATGGATAGGATAATCTCTAATGGAGCTCATCCAGTTTATATTCCAATGATTTCATGTTCGCCAATAGAATGGAGGGTAATGGCGAATTATCCACTCACTGTCTTGTTAGATATCCTGTATGCCAACCTCTGTCGCCGCCTCCTCCGAGTGACGGGGATTATGTCTGGGATGAGCATTATGTCCTTTGGCTCCTATTCGTTGAAATAGAAGTACTCATCCAAACCGAGGTTCGTAATCGCTGTTATGTACAAAACATTTTCGGATCAGCACGATAATATAATACAAAAATAACACAATTGGTCAGCCTTCCCCTCTGGCGCCATTATTAGATTAAATAATTTCGCTGTATATTTTGGATGGAATCAGTTCACCGGAGGCCACCAAAATAGAGCTCCTTCTGCAAAGAAATATTAAAACACTGATGTTGTTTTACTTTTCAATAAGAAACTAAACTATAGTTCAGTTGTAGTCTGAATTATGTTATATGGGACATATTTTAGATTATAAACTGGGTGGTTCGAGCCCTGAATGCTGATTGGCTGACAGCCGTGATATATACAGTGCTTTCGGTATTCAGGCCCCTTGACTTTTTTCCACGTTACAGCCTTATTCTAAAATTGATTTAAATAAAGAAATCAACACAGAATACCCCATCATGAGAAAGCGAAAACAGGTTTTTATACATTTTTGCAAATGTTTTATATTTTTTACCAAAGTATTCAGACCCTTTGCTATTAGACTCGAAATTCAGCTCCGGTGCATTCCGTTTCCATTGATCATCCTTAACCTCTCCTCTCCTCGCCAACAGCCAGTGAAATTGCAGGGCGCCAAATTCAAAACAACAGAAATCTCATAATTAAAATTCCTCAACCATACAAGTATTTTAAGATGTTTCTACAACTTGATTGTAGTCCATCTGTAGTAAATTCAATTGATTGGACATGATTTGAAAGGCACTTGTCAATATAAGGTCCCAGACTTGACAGTGCATGTCAGAGCAAAAACCAAGCTATGAGGTCGAAATAATTATCTGTATAGCTCTGAGACAGGATTGTGTCAATGGTCTTACTGACAGAGCTCTAGATTTCCTCTGTGGAAATGGGAGACCCTTCCAGAAGCACAACCATCTCTGAAGCATTTCACCAATCCGGCATTTATGGTAGAGTGGCCAGATGGAAGCCACTCGCACAGCCCTCATTTACATGGATTCACTGACTTCAAAGAGGATTGGATTGAAAACCCCCACTGTTTCTGTCTCCACATAAGCGTTCACTGTACCACTGTATCACTTACTGTACACTATGAACCTGAAAGCAGCATTTCTCAACTGTGTGATTGTCAACCCTATAGCTGATGGACAAACATCAGCAGGGAACACCTTATCTCTGTAACCCCTGTATTGGCAACCTGACACACAGAAGAGAGAGGGTAACCTCCGCGACGAAGGCATAGCAAATCATACAGTGGCACACTTTTAGTAAAGTTAAACAATCTTCATGGCTCTGTTAGTTGGGTCATTTCCAGGGGTATCCAAGTGTATTGCAGAGACACTTTGTAAATTAGTTAATAGCATGGACTTTTGCTCTAATGCAGCCATATAAATCGTCAAATTACTTAGTTTGACCCCAAAAGTACTTAACAGATGAGTGAGGGATGAACACTCCCTTCTCGGTCTTTCTGAATAGTCTGGTCTAACGTGATGGATGCTACCCCCATAGAAATAGAATATCCACCCATGATGGCACATCGACTTGAATGGAGATTCCTGTTCAAGGTATCCTAGTGATTCTAGTTCTATGGCTTCCCCTGTGTGATGAATGATACCTACAGTATAATGCTACTAAACTAACCTGTATTCTTATTTCTGAACCAAGGGTGCAGATTATTATGGGATATGCAATCTAATCTGTTCATGCATTTCTGTTTTCATGAATCAGGAGTTTCTAATGAAATTATTTCAGATCTTTAACCAACTGACTTTATTATTCCGCCTTGCTGCTTACGATTCAATCATCTTAACTGTTAACCTCTATGCTATTCCTTCCTCCCCTGTGCTGCTCTGTCCGCTTGTGGCTCCCTTAATCTTGCCTACCCTTTGACTTGGGACCCTTGATGTCTCAGGGCCTAGACCGCTCCAACTCCTGGGTGCACACCATGCGGTGTAAGAGCACCCCTTGGAGATCCAGCCACGGTTCTGCCTCTGACACCGACACCATGCAGGTGCTTCAACAATAACTCCCTTCCTCTCCCAACAAAAAAATACATCACCGTCACTCCCTACCCTTCTTAACCCGCACCTCAACCACCCCGCACCTCACCTACACGCTCTACCAGACTTAGGAAGTCAAAGCTGCCTCTATGAACCTTAAACCGCCATCTTTAGTTCCTTCTTCTTTAGTTATTTCCCTTCTTGTCATCCTTTCTGTTTTTACACAACACCTTTCTCTCTCCATTTTGCTGTAGAAGAAACATCTATGCCCATTCTGAAGTCGTGGCATTGTCACTGTCTTGAAACGAGTGCGGAAGGATTTCTCACTGCACTTACTAATACCCCTAGTGTAGGAGAGGTGTTGCATGTACATTGCGGCCAACTTCCAGCCAAGACCCATGTGACTCCGTTTGTGCCATTTTTCTTTTCTCATACTTGAAATCGATACAATTTTTATTGGCAATCCCAGAGGCGTGCTTCATTTTCCCAACATTCATTTTAATTGGCTTTCTTCACCCTGTCCTGTTTCATTTTCACCATGATCATTTAAACCCATGCATGACCTACGACTAATCTCATTCAGCGTGTGGGATGGGCTTGACATGGAGTGTGCTGGGTGGGTTTGGGAGTGACTGCGAGTGTGTACGTGCTTGTCTTTGTCCTTTTTTTTTTGTCTGTGTTGTGATTATGGTTGTCGTCATTCAGTTGTCATGAAGGGTGTTTTGTGGCTCTAGTCATGTCCAAAGATTCAGTAAAAAAAATCCTATATGCATTTTTATTTAACTGAGGTAAGTTGTACGCACAAGTTAATCCACTTCTGGGGTGTTTGTTGTCATTTCCCCCCCACATTTAATACTGTGCACGAACTGCATGTCTTTCCACTTGTATAAAATGTATCTAATGAGGTGTGTAAGAAATTTAAATATGAGGGAACTCACACACTGCACTTCTACATTGCTACTGTATGTTTTTGTATACTGTAGTTTAGATTATGATGTTTTGTGTGATTTGTTTGTGCTCATGTTTGTTAATTGTGTGTGTGAGAGAGGGATTCTGCTGCAGACACATCTCCTTGGGTTGAGAAGGTGCTACAGCTAGACCCCACACCTGTTGACCCTCACTAACCTGTTGTTGTTGTCACCGTCCCATCCATCCCACCCGTAGGCCATGGAGCGCTGTGGCAACCGCATGTCTTCGCACACTGAGAGCGCCAGTTTCTTGCAAACTTTAACAGGACGGTTACCCACCAAAAAGGTATCTGCCACTGTCTACACCGGGGGAGGGGAGGAGCCATGCAGAATTGCCCCCTCAACTTATTCGCCTGTCTGTCTGTTTGGATGTGTGCCTCTTGTTTGGATGGTGTATTTGGGGGATTGTGGTCTTTTTGGATGTAGAGCAGGGATGGGCAACTTTGATGGGGTTGGGGACCCCAAAAAAATCTGAACTCCCAATGAGGGGCCACAGTGGCTTGCAGGTCTGCATACCTAAATCCATACACACACATTTGTGGACCCCAGGAAGAGTAGCTGCTGCTTCTGGAAAAGATCATGGGGATCTAAATAAGCATGCGGCCCTAAGTGACATTTTGTTTGGGGGGGTCCCCCCACCTTGCGAGCAAAACATTTTTGCAGCCCCCCTCTTGACAGTTGAGAGAATTTTTGTTTTATTAGTTAATTTCCTGTAATTCTACACATTTTGCCATAGGGAGGAGAGAATTGTTTGCAATTTTTAATATGATATCTGATTGAGTGACTAACAAAATCCATGGGGGACCCCTGGTTGGTAATTCAACTGTGATTACCTCAGGTTTAGATAGCTGGCGAGACTAACTTACCGATCTAAAAGAATATATATATATATATGTTAGCTGACATGGGCTAATTGAGTGACTCGGTGACTGACATAACAGGGGAAAAACTGTGATGCTCAACCACATTTTGAAATTTCACCTTGTGTATTCTAACTCTAACCAGTAAGTCGAGGCCTCGACTGACAAAAGGGGTGTCGCTGGACTGCAGTTGCCCTTCCCTGATGTAGAGTGTAGATGTCCCACCTCTTGGCTGTGATTTGAACTGTGTGTGTGTGTAATGTACCACTAACTATAGCACTTTTACTCTTGTTCCGGGAAACGGCACATACTTTTATTTTTATATATTTAGATTTTAATGAAGGCTCCCTTTTCAGTGTTACTACCAACAACAGGTGCACCAAGTGGATTATTTCATTTTTTTGAGCAAATATTACATGATTCAGATAAGCTCAAACTAAATTGATGTGTGTGCCTAACTGTCTGGTCTGTGTGTCTCCATCTCTCTGTGTCTCAGTTGTTCCACGAGGAGCTGGCCCTACAGTGGGTGGTGAGTAGTGGCATCGTCAGGGAGGGAGCTCTACAACAGGCCTGGTTCTTCTTTGAGCTCATGGTAAGACTACACACAGCTGCATCTCTGGCGCCCTTTTCACACTACTAAGCTGTGCCGACCTGTACTGCTCTGGCCTGGTTGCATTTCCACCATAATTGCTTGGTTAGTTTTAAAAACTGATTTTAAGAAGATAAATTGTAGAACTATGTGGCATAGACTTAGACATCACTGTGTCTGTCCCATTATGGAGTCTGTGAGCGCATGGGCAGCACCATTGAGGACATCTTCATTTTGATGTAGTACATTTTCTTCTACTACTTGAGTTGGTAAACAAACTGAAAATGTGCGTACTGCCACCTGTGGTGTGTTGTTTGAACAGGTATCATGCCAAGGTTGGCGATGTATTGCCACCTGCAGTTATGGAATGTTTACTCACAAGTGCAATTCATTGGCTGATCCTTCTTGATGACCTGGATGGAATTATGTGATCCTTCCTTAACCCATATGAAGTTTCATACAGTTACTACTTCAAAATGGTGAAAGTCCTCAATGGCGCTGCCCATGCTAAAACAAGCATTTGGGCCCTAGCGTCCTCTTTCATCTGCTATTGTTGGGCCCTGTCTCACCTTGATGACCTCACTCCTCAGGTGAAGAGCATCATCCACCACCTGTACTTCACCGACCGGCTAGAGTCGCCCAGAAAGAACCGTTTCCCTGAGCGCTTCATGGATGACATCACAGCCCTGGTCAGCACCATCGCTGGGGACATTGTCTCACGCTTTCAGAAGGTAGGAGTGAAAATTTGAGTAAACTTTGTCACCAGCATAGGACACACGGGACACTACAGATCAGGCTTACATCAACACAGCAGTTTCTAATGCCTCTAACCACACAGATACTTCAAATAAATTGACCTTTTCTGGTTCTGAGTAAATCAGATGGAGCAGTGTTCTCGAGACTTTACCCTGACCTCTGACCCTGTGTTTATGTCCAATCAGGACCTGGAGTTGGTGGAGCGTCTGAACACCAGCCTGGCCTTCTTCCTGAATGACCTGCTGTCTGTCATGGATCGAGGCTTTGTCTTCTCCCTCATCAAGACATACTGGAAACAGGTACTGGGAGAGGGAACCTACCCACTTAGCACCCCAACAGCACCTCAATGACAACATCCTTGTAGAATCTGCTTTCATTTAAAAGGCTTGGTGATGAAACCACTATGATCGATTACAGAGTGACTTTGTGCACAGGATTTCGGAAGTAACGCTACAGTAGCTATCCTGCCAATTATCAATCCTGCTATCCTGCCCAAATGATTACCGCTCTGTAGCACTCACGTCGGTATCCATGAAGTGCTTTGAAAGGCTGGACATGGCTCACATCAACACCATCATCCCGGAAACCCTAGACCCACTCCAATTCGCGTACCTGTTCCAACAGATCCACAGATGACGCAGTCTCAATCACACTCTTCACTGCCCTTTCCCACCTGGACAAAAGGAACACCTATGTGAGTATGCTGTTCATTGACTACAGATCAGCGTTCAACACCATAGTGCCCTCAAAGCTCATCACTAAGCTAAGGCCAATGTTACTAAACACCTCCCTCTACAACTGGATCCTGGACTTCCTGACGGGCCGCCCCCAGGTGGTAAGGTTAGGAAACAACACATCTGCCACGCTGATCCTCAACATGGGGGCCCCTCAGGGGTGCGTGCTTAGTCCCCTCCTGTACTCCCTGTTCACCCACGACTGCGTGGCCAGGCACGACTCCAACACCATTACGTTTGCTGATGACACAACAGAGGTAGGCCTGATCACCGACAACAGTGAGACAGCCTATAGGGAGGAGGTCAGAGACCAGGCCAGGACAACATCCTCTCCCTCAATGTGAGCAAGACGAAGGAGCTGATCGTGGACTACAGGAAAAGGCGGACTGAACAAGCCCCCATCAATATTGACTGGGCTGTAATGGAGCGGTTCTCTCTGCTACCACTGTTCTCTCTGCTACCACACGGCAAGCGGTACCGGATCGCCAAGTCTAGGTTCCAAAGGCTCCATAACAGCTTCTACCCCCAAGCCATACGACTGCTGAACAATTGATCAAATTGCCACCTGGACTATTTACATTGAAACACCTTTGTTTTTACACTGCTGCTACTCGCTGTTTATTAACTATGCATAGTCACTTTACCCCTACCTACATGTACAAAATAATTTGACTAACCTGTACCCCCACACATTAACTCGTTACCGGTACCCCCTGTATATAGCCTCGTTATTTTATTGTGTTACTTTTTTTAACTCTTTCTTGAATTGCATTGTTGGTTAATGGCTTGTAAGTAAGCATTTCACGGTAAGGTCTACTACACCTGTTGTATTCGGAGCACGTGACAAATAAGATTTGATTTGAATTACAGTATTGGATATCACTTCACTGACTTGGAGTAAAGGGCCTCAACAGTGCTTCTCCATCAAACCCCGTTTTGGGTACTTTTCTAGACCTCATTCCATGTCTTTCCCCAGGTGTCCACTAAGCTGTACATGCTGCAGAACCCGACTCTGGAGTCCCTGAGACTCGACTTCCTGAGGATCGTCTGTAGTCACGAGCACTATGTCACACTTAACCTGCCCTGCAGTCTCCTCACGCCTCCCGCCTCGCCTTCACCCAGCGTGTCATCCGCAACCTCACAGGTCAGCTATACACCATACATACACACTGGACACACACATACAGCTGAAGTCGGAAGTTTACATACAGCTTAGCCAAATACATTTAAACTCAGTTTTTCACAATTCCTGACATTTAATCCTAATAAAAATTCCCTGTCTTAGGTCAGTTAGGATCACCACTTTATTTTATGAATGTGAAATGTCAGAAAAATATTGGAGTGATTTATTTCAGCTTTTATTTCTTTCAGCACATTCCCAGTGGGTCAGAAGTTTACATACGCTCAATTAGTATTTGGTAGCATTGCCTGTAAATTGTTTAACTTGGGTCAAAGGTTTCATGTAGCCTTCCACAAGCTTCCCACAATAAGTTGGGTGAATGTTGGCCCATTCCTCCTGACAGAGCTGGTGTAACTGAGTCAGGTTTGTAGGCCTCCTTGTACACGACAACGCTTTTTCAGTTCTGCCACACAAATTTTCTATAGGATTGAGGTCAGGGCTTTGTGATGGCCACTCCAATACCTTGACTTTGTGGTCCTTAAGCCATTTTGCCACAACTTTGGAAGTATGCTTGGGGTCATTGTCCATTTGGAAGACCCATTTGTGACCAAGCTTTAACTTCCTGACCGATGTCTTCATATGTTGCTTCAATATATCCACATAACTTTCCCTCATGTAGTCATCTATTTTGTGAAGTGCACCAGTCCGTCCTGCAGCAAAGCACCCCCACAATATGATGCTGCCACCCCAGTGCTTCACGGTTGGGATGATGTTCTTCGGCTTGCAAGCCTCCCCCTTTTCCCCCCAAACATAACGATGGTCATTATGGCCAAACAGTTCTAGTTTTGTGTCACCAGACCTGAGGACTTTTCTCCAAAAAGCACGATCTTTGTCCACATGTGCAGTTGCAAACTGTAATCTGGCTTTTTTATGGCGGTTTTTGAGCAGTGTCTTCTTACTTGCTGAGCGGCCTTTCAAGTTATGTCGATATAGGACTCGTGGACATCGACACTTTTGTACCTGTTTCCTCCAGCATCTTCACAAGGTCCTTTGCTGTTGTTCTGGGATTGATTTTCACTTTTTGCACCAAAGAACGTCCATCTCTAGGAGACAGATTGTGTCTCCTTCCTGTGCGGTATGACGGCTGCTTGGTCCCATGGTGTTTATACTTGCGTACTATTGTTTGTACAGATGAACGTGGTTCCTTCAGGCATTTGGAAATTGCTCCTAGGATGAACCAGACTTGTGGATGTCTAAAAAAAACAAATCTAAGATCTTGGCTGCTTTCTTTAGATTTCCCATGATGTCAAGCAAAGAGGCACATGAGTTTGAAGGTAGGCTTTGAAATACATCCACAGGTACACCTCCAATTGACTCAAATTATGTAAATTAGCCTATCAGAAGCTTGTGAAGCCATGACATCATTTTCTGGAATTTTCCAAGTGTTTAAAGGCACAATCGACTTAGTGTATTTAAACTTCTGACCCACTGGAATTGTGATACAGTGAGTTATAAGTGAAATAATCTGTCTGTAAATGACTGGTGTCATGCACAAAGTAGATCTCCTAACTGACTGGCCAAAACTATAGTTTGTTAACAAGAAATGTGTGGAGTGGTTGAAAAACGAGTTTTAATGACTCCAACCTAAGTGTATGTAAACTTCCAACTTCAACTGTATATACGCACCAGATATACGCACGCACACACGTCCTGGAGTAGTAAGTGGTGTGTGGACAATTTCTCTAAATCATCCCCTGCTTCTGTTTCTCACTCTCTCCATCTCCACAGAGTTCTGGCTTCTCTACCCATGCCCAGGACCAGAAGATTGCCAACATGTTTGAGTTGTCTGTCCCCTTCAGAGAGCAGCACTACCTGGCTGGTCTGGTGCTGACTGAACTGGCTGTCATCCTGGACCCAGAGGGCGAAGCGTCAGTAATCGTAAACTGTGTTACTGTCTGTGTGTTTGTGTGTGATAGGGAGACCGAGAGGTTATGTCATTTGTCTCCTTTGTCGCTCTCGGTCATTCTCGAGGCAGGCTCCTAGGTGGTTAGTACATTGTTACTGTGTGTGAGGGGTACTGTGGTCACTTGAACCTCATTTTTATCTCGGTCATTCTGTACTGTCTGAAGGTCTAGGGGGTACTGTGGTCACTTGGACCTCATGTTTCTCTCGTCATTCAGTACTGTATGAAGGTTTAGGGGAGTACTATGGTCACATGGACCTCACGTTTCTGTTGTCATTCTGTACTGTCTGAAGGTCTAGGGGGGTACTGTGGTCACATGGACCTCATGTTTCTCTTGGTCATTCTATACTTTCTGAAGGTCTAGGGGGGTACTGTGTGTGATGTGCTATTGAGAAAGTGTCTCTCCTTTGACCTATATTGTGTTTCTTTGTCATTCTCGACACTCAAGGCTAAGGGGCAGTACAATGTGTGAGTGACTGTTAATAAGCGGGGTTATCGTTCATCTGACTTATACAATGAGTGTTCAAAATATTAAGAACACTTTCCTAATATTGAGCTGCACCGCCCCCTTTGCCCTCAGAACAGCTTACATTTTTTCGGGGCATGGACTCTACAGGTTGTCGAAAGCGTTCCACAAGGAGGCTGGCCCATGTTGACTCCAATGCTTCCCAAAGTTGTCAAGTTGGCTGGATGTCTTTTGGGTGGTGGACCATTCTTGATACACAAAAATTGAAATTGTTGAGCGTGAAAAACCCAGCAGCGTTGCAGTTCTTGACACAAACCTACAAAAATTACAATGTGAACATCTGCCCCATATAGTGTCAGTTTAAAAGCCCAGCTAATGATGGTATTGGACTTTTTCCCATATAGCCTATGCATGGTCCATATTATCAGGTATGTTATTAGCAGGAAGCGTTATCACTTGTAGCCCAACTGATGCAGCATAGTGGCTATAAATAAATAGGCTGAAGCATGGAGTAGCCTATCTGCATTTACCCTACTGAGCTTATCATTAGATAGATCCCAAATATGATATTTTAACAAGTTAGCATCCTATTGATGCATTTTATGTCCCAAAAGACTTGCATAAACACATTGAATGTAATGTAGGCCTACCTGTTAGGGTAACTTGGGGTAAACTTTCCCTGGGGTATCACTGTGTGTACTTCTTACCGAAACCACCATGTCACCCCCCCAACAAATCAAATCACACTTTATTTGTCACATGCGCCGAATACAACAAGTACACACCTTTAAAAAATAAAGTAAAAAATAATTAAAAGTAACACAAAAGAACAATAACGAGGCTATATAAAGGGGGTACCTAGTCAGTGTGCTGGGGTACAGGTTAGTTGAGGTAATTTGTACATGTAATTAGGGGTGAAATTACTATGCATAGATAATAAACAATGAGTAGCAGCAGTGTACAAAAAAAATGTGGGGGGAAGGTCGTGTCAATGTAAATAGTCTGGTGGCCATTTCATTAATTGTTCAGCAGTCTTATGGCTTGGGGGTAGAAGCTGTTAAGGAGCCTTTTGGTCCTAGACTTGGTGCTCTGGGACCACTTGCCGTGCGGTAGCAGAGAAAACAGTCTATGACTTTGGTGACTGGAGTCTCTGACAATTTTATGTGCTTTCCTCTGACACCGCCTAGTATATAGGTCCTGGATGGCAGGAAGCTTGGCTCCACTGATGTACTGGGCCGTACGCACTACTCTCTGTAGCGCTTTACTGTCAGATGCCGAGCAGTTCTCTGACCTCCTCTCTATAGGCTGTCTCATTGTTGTCGGTGATCAGGCCTACCGCTGTTGTGTCGTCAGCAAACTTAATAATGGTGTTGTAGTCGTGTTTGGCCATGCAGTCATGGGTGAACAGGGAATGTTTATCCTAAAAGTGCATCAACAACGTCGTCCCCACAGTGGAGTACAGGAAGGGACTAAGTACACACCCCTGAGGGTCCCCAGTTGCCTACCCTTACCACCTGGGGAGGCCTGTTTTGTGAAGTCCAGAATCCAGTTGCAGAGGGAGGTGTTTAGTCCTATGGTCCTTATCTAGTGATGAGCTTTGTGGGCACTATGGTGGTGAACACTGAGCTGTAGTCAATGAACAACATTCTCACATAAGTGTTCCTTTTGTCCATGTGGGAAAGGGCAGTGTGGAGTGCGATTGGTGGATCTGTTGAGGCGGTATGCATATTGGAGTGGGTCTAGGGTATCCGGGATTATGCTGTTGATGTCAGCCATTTCCAGCCTTTCAAAGCACTTCATGGCTACCGACGTGAGTGCCACGGGGTGGTTATCATTTAGGCAGGTTACCTTCATTTTCTTGGGCACAGGGACTATGGGGGTCTGCTTGAAACATGTAGGTATTACAGACTTGGTCAGGGAGAGGTTGAAAATGTCAATGGAGACACATGCCAGTTGGTCTGCGCATGCTTTGAGTACACGTCCTGGTATTCCATCTAGCCTTGCGGCTTTGTGAATGTTGACCTGTTTAAAGGTCTCACTCACATCGGCTACTGAGAGCGTTATGACACAGTCTTCCATAACAGCTGGTGCTCTCGTGCAGGCTTCAGTGTTGCTTGTCTCGAAGCGAACATTAAAGGCATTTAGCTCATCTGGTAGGCTCGTGTCACTGGGCAGCTTGCGTCTGGGTTTCCCTTTGTAGTCCGTAATAGTTTTCAAGCCCTGCCACATCCGACGAGCGTCAGAGCCGGTCTAGTATGATTCAATCTTTATCCGCTTTGCTTGTTTGATAGTTCTTATGAGGGCATAGCAGGATTTCATATAAGCGTCCAGATTAATGTCCCACTCCTTGAAAGTGGCAGCTCTAGCCTTTAGCTCGATGCGGATGTTGCCTGTAATCCACGGCTTCTGGTTGGGATATGTACGTACGGTCACTGTGGGGACGACGTTGTCGATGCACTTATTGATGAAGCCGATGACTGAGGTGGTATACTCCTCGATGAATTGGGACATGCTTAACACCCTGGCCATCCTACAATCTAAGCTAGATGCCCTCAATCTCACTCAAATTATCAAGGAACCTACCAGGTACAACCCTAAATCCGTAACCATGGGCACCCTCTTAGATATCATCCTGACCAACTTGCCCTCTAAATACACCTCTGCTGTCTTCAACCAGGATCTCAGCGATCACTGCCTCATTGCCTGCGTGCGTAATGGGTCCTCGGTCAAACGACCACCCCTCATCACTGTCAAACACTCCCTAAAACACTTCAGCGAGCAGGACTTTCTAACCGACATGGCCTGGGTATCCTGGAAGGATATTGACCTCATCCTGTTAGTAGAGGATGCCTGGTTGCTCTTCAAAAGTGCTTTCCTCTCCATCTTAATCAAGCATGCCCCATTCAAAAAAATTTAGAACTAAGAACAGATATAGCCCCTGTTTCACCCCAGACTGCCCTTGACCAGCACAATAACATCCTGTGGCATTCTGCATTAGCATCGAATAGCCCCAACGATATGCAACTCTTCAGGGAAGTCAGGAACCAATATTCTCAGTCAGTTAGGAAGGAGGAGGTGAGGGATCTCGGAGTGCGGTGTCAGGAAAATAACCTCACTCAACGTCAACAAATCAAAGGAGATGATCGTGGACTTCAAGAAACAGCAGAGGGTGCAACCCTTCATCCACATTGGCGGGACAGCAGTGGAGAAGGTGGAAAGTTTGAAGTTCCTAGGTGTATACATTACGGACAAACTGAAATGGTCCACCTTCACATACAGCGTGGTGAAAAGGGTGCAACAGTAACTCTTCAACCTCAGGAGGCTGAAGAAATTTGGCTTGTCACCTAAAACACTCACAAAAATTACCTAACCTCCAGGACACCTACAGCACCCGATGTCACAGGAAGGCCAAAGAAATCAAGGACATCAACCACCCGAGCCACTGCCTGTACACCCAGCTATCATCCAGAAGGCGAGGTCAGTACAGGTGCATCAAAGCTGGGACCGAGAGACTGGAAAAAGCTTCTATCTCAAAGCCATCAGACTGTTAAACAGCCATCACTAACATAAAGAGGCTGCTGCCAACATACAGACTCAAATCTCTGGCAACTTAAATAAATGGACTTAATAAAGGTATCACTAGTCACTTTAAATATCGACACTTTAATGTTTATATCCTACATTACTCATTCTATTCCATCTACTGCATCTTGCCTATGACGCACAGCCATCTCTCATCCATATATTTATATGTACATATTCTTTTTCATCCCTTTACATTTGTGTGTAGAGGTTTGTTTTTGTGAATTTGTTAAGATAACTTGTGAGATATTACTGCATTGTCGGAACTAGAAGCCAAGCATTTCGCAACACTTGCGTTAACATCTGCTAAGCATGTGTATGTGACCAGTAACATTTGATTTGATACCTCACGCTGTCTTTTGTTTACGCAAAAGTTTTTGTGTCAAAAATGACAAAATAATTGTTTAAAATTAGCATCAGCTAGAAACGCTATAATGCAATGCGTCAGAAAATTGTTTGGTCAATGTGTTTGGACTTGTCCCTGTCCAAATACACCAAGAAAACAACAACCTCTGCCTTTCTCCCTCCCTAACCTATAGGATGTTTGGCTTACATAAGAAGGTGATCAGTGTGGTCCATAACCTGCTGTCCAGCCATGACTCTGACCCCCGCTACGCTGACCCTGAGGTCAAGGCCCGTGTCGCCATGCTCTACCTGCCACTCATCGGCATCGTCATGGAAACGCTGCCCCAGCTGCACGACTTCACAGGTGGGTATAAATTCTACATTTAGCCTTCCATGTCCCAAACTTTCAGGAGTATTCTGAGTCTGTAGATATGTGGAGTTTATCCATACTTGAATGGCTGTGTGATTAGATTAAAGGGCTATCAGGTGGCTTTATAAGTCTTTGGGCATCCCACCGGTTCTGGTGCTGCTCAGGAAAAGCACATTAAACAATGTCTGCAACTCTGATGTGTGCTACTCCCGTCTAATTTTGTTTTGTGCTTTTTGATCTTGATTGGTTTCTCTCTCTCTCCCCACCCCCCCCCCCTCATTTCTGTAGATTCTCATATCCAGTGGGGCCGCCCTGGGGGAGCTCAGGGGTCCGCAGATGGGGCCGGGGGGGATGAGTCTGTCGAGGACGGCAACGGCATGATCAGTCAGACTGTTGCCATGGCGATAGCGGGGACCTCATCTCCAATGTCCCGTCCCAGCAGCTTCCTGCTCAACCCACAGGCAACTACAATTCCTGTTCTCTCTTTCTCTATCCCTTCCTCGTCTCTTTCTTTCCTTCTGTTAAGTTCCCCCTTTCTACCTCTTTACTTTCATAACTCTGTTTTGCTCACCTTTTTTCCCTTGGTCTCTTCCCATCTCCCTCTCTCCAGGCCAGTCGTCCGCATGCCACCTTCTCAGCAGAGTCCAGTCGCAGTCTGTTGATCTGTCTGCTGTGGGTTCTGAAGAATGCAGATGAGTGTGTACTACAGAAGTGGTTCACTGACCTGTCTGTCTCCCAGCTCAACCGTCTGCTGGACATGCTCTACCTCTGTGTCTCCTGCTTCGAGTACAAGGTAACGTGACTCCTGGAGCACAGAAAAGGCATGCGCGTGTTGTAGATCTATTGTAGTAATGCCTCAATTCTGTAGAACCACGTCAAGTGTATTGCCTCACTTGACAGTCCATTATTTCGTGCCTGGATAAGACTGGGTGGAAAGAAACTTATTTCAAAAGGTTTTATTCATTTGTACTTCCCAGGCTCTTATGAGTTGGTTTTCAAATTGGTACATGTACAGTTGAAGTCAGAAGTTTACACACACCTCAGCCAAATATATTTAAACCCAGTTTTTCACAATTCCTGACATTAATCCTAGTAAAAATGACCTGTCTTAGATCAGTTAGGAACACCACTTTAGGAACACCACTTTAAGAACACCACTTTTTTAAGAATGTGAAATGTAATAGTAGAATGATTTATTTCAGATTTGATTTCTTTCATCACATTCCCAGTGGGTCAGAAGTTTACATGCACTCAATTAGTATTTGGTAGCATTGCCTTTAAATTGTTTTAACTTGGGTCAAACGTGGGTTAATTTTGGCCCATTCATCCTGACAGAGCTGATGTAACTGAGTCAGGTTTGTAGGCCTCCTTGCTCGCACACGCTTTTTAGTTCTGCCCACAAATGTTCTATAGGATTGAGGTCAGGGCTTTGTGATGGCCACTCCAATACCTTGACTTTGTTGTCCTTAAGCCATTTTGCCACAACTTTGGAAGTATGCTTGGGGTCATTTGTGACCAAGCTTTAACATCGCGTCAATATATCCACATAATTTTCCTGCCTCACAATGCCATCTATTTTGTGAAGTGCACCAGTCCCTCATGCAGCAAAGTACCCCCACAACATGATGCTGCCACCCCCGTGCTTCACGGTTGGGATGGTGTTCTTCGGCTTGCAAGCCTCCCCCTTTTCCTCCAAACATAACGATGGTCATTATGGCCAAACAGTTCTATTTTTGTTTCATCAGATCAGAGGGCATTTCTCCAAAAAGTACCATCTTTGTCCCCATGTGCAAACTGTAGTCTGGCTTTTTTATGGCGGTTTTTGAGCAGTGCCTTCTTCCTTGCTGAGCGGCCTTTCAGGTTATGTCAATATAGGACTTATTTTACTGTGGATATAGATATTTTTGTACCTGTTTCCTTCAGCACCTTCAGCACCCCATAGAACATCTTTGGAGTGGGTTGAAAGTCCGTGTTGCCCAGCAACAGCCCCAAAACATCACTGCTCTAGAGGAGATCTGCATGGAGGAATGGGACAAAATACCAGCAACAGTGTGTGAAAACCTTGTGAAGACTTACAGAAAACATTTGACCTCTGTCATTGCCAACAAAGGGTATATAACAAAGTATTGAGATAAACTTTTGTTATTGACCAAATACTTATTTTCCACCATCATTTGCAAATAAATTCATTAAAAATCCTACAAATGTGATTTTCTTGATTTTTTTTCTCATTTTGTCTGTCATAGTTGAAGTGTACCTATGATGAAAATTACAGGCCTCATCTTTTTAAGTGGGGAACTTGCACAATTGGTGGCTGACTAAATACTTTTTTGCCCCACTGTACAAGTATTTCACACCAATTTAAAGATACACTTCTTGTTAAACCCACCACAGTGTCTGATTTCAAATAGGCTTTTTTTTGTTCGATAATGTCCATAATTTATGTCCAAATAGCTCCTTTTGTTAGCGCGTTTGCTAATCAAATCCAAACTCACGAAGCGCGTTCACTAGGAGCAGACGAAATGTCAAAAAGTTCCGTTACAGTCCGTAGAAACATGTCAAACGAAGTATAGAATCACTCTTTAGGATGTTTTTAACATAAATCTTCAATAATGTTCCAACCGGAGAATTCCTTTGTCTCTAGAAAAGCATTGGAACAGAGTTCGCTCACATGAACGAGCGTCACGAGCTCAAGGCATTCTGGCAGCCATCTGACTCATTCCCCTCTCATTCACCCCCACCTCACAGTAGAAGCATCAAACAAGGTTCTGAAGACTGTTGACATCGAGTGGACGCCTTAGGACATGACCAATATCCCACTGTATCTTCAATAGGGAATGAGTTGAAAAACAACTAACCTCAGATTTCCCACTTCCTGGTTGTTGTTTTTTCTCAGGTTTTTGCCTGCCATATGAGTTCTGTTTTACTCACAGACATCATTCACACAGTTTTAGAAACTTCAGAGTGTTTTATATCCAAATATACTAATAATATGCATATATTTGCAACTGGTACTGAGGAGCAGGTAGTTTACTCTGGGTACATCTGCGCACCTTATTCGTCCAAGCTACTCAATACTGCCGCCAGCCATAAGAAGTTAAAGTCAACTTAGTGTACGTAAACTTCTGACCCACTGGAATTGTGATACAGTGAAATAGTCTGTCTGTAAACAATTGTTGGAAAAATTACTTGTCATGCACAAAGTAGATGTCCTAACCGTCTTGCAAACTATAGTTTGTTACAAGAAATGTGTGTAGTGGTTTAAAAACGAGTTTTAATGTCTCCAACCTAAGTGTATGTAAACCTCCGACTTCAACTGTGTGTGTGTGTGTCTTTCGGAGAGGTTGGGTTACAAGTGGAAGTATCAGTTGGACCTTGTGTGCAGTTGACTAATAAAGTCATCTTAATCGGAGAGCTTTCCTACTCTCTTCGGCTCACCTATATGCCATCTCTATTCCATTTTACCTCTCTTGCTGTGATGGTGTGGCGCAGTAACCCTGTGTAACTTCTCTCCATCCTCATTGTGGAAAAAGGCCCATGTTGTTTTCACCACCATGCAGGGGAAGAAGGCCTTTGAGCGCATGAACAGCCTGACCTTCAAGAAGTCCATGGACATGAAGGCCAAGCTGGAGGAGGCCATACTGGGGAGCATCGGGGCACGGCAGGAGATGGTCCGCCGCAGCAGGGGACAGCTGGGTACACACGGAACACACACGCACACACATTGGGAAAAGTGATCTGAAAATGACCATTCCATCTCTCTCGCCTTCACCTTCTCTTTCGTCCACATCTCTTCACCCTCTCTACGCCTTTGCCTAATTTTTCCCTTCTCTCCTCCTCTTATGTCGTCCCCCGTAGAGAGGAGTCCGTCAGGCAGTGCCTTCGGCAGCCAGGAAAACCTGCGCTGGAGAAAAGACATGACACACTGGCGCCAGCACAGCGAGAGGATGGACAAGTATGCTTACGCTTTTTACACACATACACACACACAGAGCGCGAGATAGAGAGAGATGCATTGCCCACATCGCCATCTCACAATCCACTCGGGCCCTATAGTGGGCTTCTTAAAAGAAACAAGAATCTAGTTTGAACTGAACAAGCCCACACCGAGCGATATGGGTTGGATTCCTGATGCTACAACAGCAGAATACACGCTGATAGACCCTATCCTATTGTTTTTAGATGCTTAAAATGCCTGTAAGGCACATGCGTCTTTTTCCTCTGTCCCATTTAATCTGTTAACTCATTCCTCCGAATGTTCTCTCGTGTCTCACTGTGCCTCTGTATAGGAGCCACAGATCACTCAGGTATTGTATTGAATGGTCCCCCTGGAGTCAGTGTGCTGCAGTGCTCTGAGTTTCTCCTGCTGCTTTGGTGACCTGACTTATTACCTCCGAACCCTGACCTCTGACCCCCTAACCTCTCCTGTAACGGTGCTTGTGGTTTATGTCTGTCTGGCGCCTGCAGTGGGACTGCTGGTCCTTTAACCAGTGTGCAGTGCTCATTTGGGTTCTGACTGATGTGTGTCTATTCCCTATTCTGGGTTTAGATGGGTGAAATCGATGTGATTCTGTCGCAAATGGTAGGCTCTCAATTGGTTGATTCAGCATGTGTGACAATTTGCACAGTAGAAAATGTAGATGATTGCACAGCATGTGTACTTGCCAATTAGACCCGTTTGTAATACTGAATGTCTGTTAATCCCCCCCAAAAAATGGAAAAGCACTTTCATAGAAATCACATCTTCTATAGGTGTGGCCTCTACCCCTACCGCTCTCCATCCAACCAGTGCCCCCCTAACCTTCCTCCTGTCTTACCTCTGCTGCCTAACATGCTGACCACACCACTCGCGTCACGTGTGCGAACATTGCAAAATAAATGTACACATACATGTTATTCAATCATTGCAACCACATTGCTCTCAAGCGTCTACATGGCCAGGCGCTAAAATAGAAATTGGGTATATTTGTGATGCTCAACACGCTGCAAGTCCGGCCTCTATCATCTCCTCATTGGCTTTTAGGACCATATACCCACATGCCATCTCCTCATTGTTTTTTAGGAGCGTATACCCACGTGGGTGGTTGAAAGATGAACTGAGGTCAGCACTCCAGTCAGTTGCAGTAATGTACTGTAAGTAAAGTTGGTTGCCAACCTTCATATAAAGTCCAAAGGGAAAAAAAAACACCTGAAGGAATGAGGAGAGATGATGAGAAACTAATTTGGTTTACCGTTTTATCTGTGGATGAATTGTCGCACTAGTGGACCTTGACCATTTCAGGTAAAATAACAACCCAGTGTTTATATCCCAGGACAAATGAGCTAGCAACAGTAAGCTAGCTAGCTCTATTGCCATACATGCTTAATGCTTTTTGACCTGTTCCCAAATGAATATAATTGGTTCAGAGTTTGTTTTGATATTTCAACCTGCGTGTCCTGATTGCTTCTGATGTGGGTGAACAAAATCAACGTGTGCGCGTTGACGCACGTACGCGTCCGGTTTGGTCAGCATGTAACTAACCCCCCCAAGGGTTGGAGGTGGAAGTGGGTTTGGGTCCCTGGTCCCCTGCTCTCCTCTCAGCGTGTAGCTACCGTGTGCTCTGGACTCTGTGGTGTACTGTGTGAGTACTGTGTCGTGCAGGTTTAGAGACAGCATCCTACTACACAGCCCAAGGAGTCCAACCCAAACCCAGGAGCCTTTAGTAGTTAGGTGTGTGACTCGTCAACTGTAACAAAGCATGTCATGACCCCCCACCACCATCATCCTATTCTTCAACCCCTCCATACACCAAACCCCATACAGTACGTTGCACATGGAAGAACTCCTGTCTGTGTGCGATGGCTCAAATGTGACTGACAGGCATGATGAGTGCTGTGGCATTCAAGGGGACCCCATGAATATGGAGCTGGCCAGCGGCCATTTTGGAGAGTGTCTGACCTTCTGTCACGTCCTGTTTCCTGTGACAGGACCCGAGCGGAGCTGGAGCATGAAGCACTTATTGACGGTAACCTGGCAACGGAGGCCAACCTGATCATTTTGGACACTCTGGAGATCATCGTCCAGGTACAGAGGAATGACGTTTCCACCAGCAGCATTGCAGATATTGTGACGAGAGAGATGCAAGACTTTGCCAGACTCTCACACAGTCGCTAACAGTATCGGCGCATGTGTACGTGCACAGGTTCGCTTCACGCTCTTGCAGCGTGGCAGCCAGGGCACCAAAATATCTGATAAGTATAGCCTCGCGCTTCAACCCTCTTAGTCGTTGTGGAAATGTACCCACTATGCTGTTTACTCTGTGCACCTATGTCATATCGCTGAGTCTACCTTTAAGAGGCACCGGACTCCTCACACACGCACACAGTCAGGTTGAAAGATGGACACATTTGCAAACCAAATTTCCCTCTGGAGACAATACAAATGTGTTGATTGATTGTGGTATGTATTTTTAAATGTTGTTTTATTTAACCTTTATTTAACTCGGCAAGTCAATTTAGAGCAAATTCTTATTTGCAATGACACTATTTGTGTATCCTAGGCGGTGTCTGTGACCGAGTCGAAGGAGAGTATCCTGGGGGGAATGTTGAAGGTGCTGCTCCATAGCATGGCCTGTAACCAGAGTGCCCTCTACCTCCAGCACTGCTTTGCTACACAGAGGGCTCTCGTCTCCAAGGTCAGAATTGACTTCCTGTCTACAATCGTGTCGATATCTTCCATCGAGGAGTTGCACCTTTTTAAAGAGATTTTGTGAGGTCGATTTGTAAAACGTCTGCGTACTGTCATAGTATTGTCTGTTTATCATACCTACGTACATTTCTGTGTGTGTGTGTGTGTGTAGTTCCCAGAGCTGCTGTTCGAGGAGGAGACAGAGCAGTGTGCTGACCTGTGTCTGCGTCTATTGAGGAACTGTAGCAGCAGTATTGGCACCATCAGATCCCATGCCTCCGCTTCGCTCTACCTGCTCATGAGGCAGAACTTTGAGATCGGCAACGTAAGTACAACGTCAGGACAACGCACAGCAAACACGGACACATAAGAATACTGTCTACCTGCCCGCTACTTAACCAATTTCCAATACAACTATTGATCCCTTTAGGGGTCATTGAGTCCTTATTGATGAAACACAGGAGAACGTCTTGTACATATTCCACATGTTCCTCCTTTTCAGGACAGGTTCCATTGTCCATGTAGGTGTTCTATGTTCTCGCCGTTTCTCTGACTGGCCCTGCTCCTTTTTGTAGAATTTTGCCCGGGTGAAGATGCAGGCGACCATGTCCCTGTCCTCCCTGGTGGGAACGTCTCAGAACTTCAACGAGGAATTCCTCCGGCGTTCCCTGAAGACCATCTTGACCTACGGCGAGGAAGACCTGGAACTCCGGGAGACCACCTTCCCTGACCAGGTAACCGCAGCAGACATGCTGGATGTCAATAGATTAGTACGGACTTACTGACATTTAACCCTTTTTAGTTATTGTGGTACTAAGCAGTGCAAGTACTTGTTCAATATATAAAAGTGCTTCAATATACAACACACACAAAAAAACAGATGAAAATGTCGTCAGAAAATGGCTGGCAGGAAAGGGAATACCTTGTCCAATCACGTGAGAGGATGATGTCACCTTATTACCCATGCTTCATGTTTCTATCTTTTGTGTGTACTTTAGGTCCAGGATCTGGTGTTCAACCTGCACATGATCCTGTCTGATACAGTCAAGATGAAGGAGCACCAGGAGGACCCAGAGATGCTCATAGACCTCATGTACAGGTATGGAACACACACACACACACACACACACACACACTGAGCTTTTCTTCAAGGCGTTGCTGCGTCTGTGTCCAGGATCGCTAAGGGTTACCAGACGTCTCCAGACCTGCGTCTGACGTGGATGCAGAACATGGCGGGTAAACACTCTGAGAGGACCAATCACGCGGAGGCAGCCCAGTGTCTGGTGCACAGCGCGGCCCTGGTGGCGGAATACCTCAGCATGCTGGAGGACCGCAAGTACCTGCCGGTCGGCTGTGTCACCTTCCAGGTGAGGACAGAGGAAAATTATATTTTAGGACTGTAGATTTGACTAGGAAATCATCCTGGAGAGACATGGTACTGCAGGTTTAGTCCTAGCTCAGTGCCATCACAACTGACTCAATTTATCAACTGAATATACAGAGTAAGATGTTGTAAAGAAAAAGGCATACCACGATTAACCCATTAGTGTGTTATGTCTGTGTCTAAATAATGAGTGACCTTGTGTGACTCGTCTTTCTCCGTTTCAGAACGTCTCTTCCAACGTGCTGGAGGAGTCTGCCGTGTCTGACGACGTGGTGTCTCCCGATGAGGAGGGTATCTGCTCGGGGAAATACTTCACCGAGGCTGGCCTAGTGGGGCTGCTGGATCAGGCTGCTTCCTCCTTCTCCCTGGTGAGACTCCGAGAAATAACTACTGCTCTTAAGATAGACCAGAGGCAGTCCACAGCTGGTTTATCTGTGACACATGGAGCGTTGTCAAGGCTTAATCTAACCACTCATAGGAATAAATACTTCACATAACCAGACCTGGGTCAAACACTTAAGATGCACTTAATCGTTTTTGCCCGGTATAGTGGAACCAATGGAATAGTCCCAAAAGTGCAAGCCCCAAGCTAAATCAAGCACACCTCAATACTTTCAATACCTTTTCCCAGGCTGGTATGTACGAGGCGGTGAATGAGGTGTACAAGGTCCTGATCCCCATCCACGAGGCCAACCGGGACGCCAAGAAGTTGGCCACCATACATGGTAAACTACAGGAAGCCTTTGGCAAAATCGTGCATCAGGTAAAGCCACATGCTTTTATTTAGCTCTTGCCCTATACATACTGTAGGTATAGAGAACTGACAGACAGGACTGTTACGTGCCCCACCTCTGTGTGGAGGTCGTTTAGGATCTTACCCGTGCATGTCTGTGATTCTGGGACAGAGAAACACGTACTGTGACTGTACTGTGCCATGTGTGTGTTAGGAGCATGGACCCACCAGTGCATATTGTCTGTTGGAGGCATTGCAGGAAAGATCATGCCAAATATGTACACTCTCAGACCGACAGTCACTGCAGTGTACCAACGTGACTGTAAACGTGTTTATATTGTATTTTCTTTGTCACCACAGAGCACTGGCTGGGAGGTAGGTCCTAATGGTTCCTGCTTGGCCTGCTCATTTACTTTTTGTCTCTACTTCATATTTATTATTTGCTAGTTGTGTTGCTCTCTGCTGCTATGTTACATTATACTGTACCATCCATTAACATCTACCTAGACTGGGTGCTGTCCGTTTGTCCCTCCGTCCAACCAACTGTGGGACTGCTGATGCCATGTGACGGGCAGCAACCCTCCTCCTCTTCCTCCTCATTCTCTTCTGCTCTGTCTGCGGAAGAGGTTGTTTTAACGTGACCGTTTTGGCAGGCCATGCATGGGAGCCCCAGTGTGATACTAATGGCAAGTCTTGGTGAATGAGGACTTCACCTACTTGCACCCCTGCCTTGTCAGACCGTCTCTCATCAACAACAAACTGTCTGGTCTGGTCGGGCGTCAACATCTGGTCTGTTGCTCACTCGCCTGTCGTCACAACTCATCTCACAGGGTTCGATTTTAGTCAGATATTCGTGCTGAGGATACACTCCCCCAGGTTGTTCTCTCGATACACACTCCCACAAACCAGAGCCCTTTTGTAATAGAACAAATTAACCACAAACCAGTTTCAACTGGATCCACATTCGGTTAAGAAACGTTGAATTTCAAGAGGGTGCAAGTCCAAGGATTTTGGACTGGCTTGTTAGATTTGTCCCACCTTATTTGGGAAAAAGACAAACTAAATCGACCCCTGAGTTCCTTCATTCATACTGCTGCTGTTGTGTTATTAACTGGTATTAACCTGGTGTGTTGCATGACAAGGACAGAACACTCCTCCTTTTTCTCCTGAGGGAACTTAAGGACTGGGAGTACAGCTCCCTGAATGTTTCCAGGGACTGTGGAGCTCCATCACCACCATGACTGCATTCTCTTTTTTTTGCTCTCTTATCTCTCCCTCTCTCCTTTCACCTCCCTTTACTTCACTCTGTCTTTCTCTGCATGTTTTGTGTCGTGTGTTCTTAAAGTCAAAAGGAATAGTTTGGGTATTGGTGGTTGCTCTCTATTCTATTTGCCTTGGTTTGTGGTGTTCTTGTTTAGTTTCTCTAATGAGTCACCTGGAATCCTGATTAAAATGTGTTCTTGTTTTCTCCTTTTGATTTCCCTGGTTGCCATGCCGACCCCTCCTTCCCACTTTACTAATTGTGTGTTGTGGTAAGTTTCTAGTTTTAGGATTACTTTATTTTTGTTACTTTTTTGAAGGGGAATGTAATGCAATGAACCACTGACAAACAACCACTGAGCCAAATGGCAGAGCAACTGATTACAGGAAAATATGCTATGTATTTCACTCTGTGTTATATACCTATATTGCCAAGGACACGTCAGTTAAGATAGTTGTTCAATGTAACCAATGTAACCAGTACTGGGATCTTGCGGCCTTGAGTTGATCTGGTTGGGCTCATTTCTGTACAGCCACGTGTATATCCTCCTCCCCCTCTTCACACACATACCACACCGACACACACCCGTTTTCCTTAGCTGCTCCCCTCCTTCCTGAAAAACCACAGAGCTCTCTGCTTGACCAGCGCCTGTTCATTTCATTTGGCTCTGTCCGTCCTCATTCATCTGCCAGTTTAAAGCCTCGGGTACCGGGCCATCTGGAACTTAGACCGTGACAGACTTTTTACACGTGTACTCAAATCAAGTCAGATGTTATTGGTCACACACACACATATTTATCAGCTGTTATTGCGGGTGTAGCGAAATGCTTGTGTTCCCAGCTCCAACGGCGCAGTGGTATCTAACCATTCACACGTCAACACAACACCCAGAAATACATACTGTTTCCAGGCCATTGCACATATTCCAATCTGATCAGCGATAACGCGTCATTGGTCAACGTGGTCATTGATAGAGCCTCTGAAAGTTGTTTGTTTATTCAAACATTTACATTCGCCTAATAACGGTGTCTATTACGCCGAAGGTCGTTGGTCTGTGTTCATAGTTGGTGTTGCGATTGAAGTGTTTGCTGATGATGAGAACTTGGAACTTGATGGTTTCACTGAGTTGGATGGATTTCAGCTAATGTATCAATAGTCTGGCTCAGACATAGTCTGTCACCATCCACAGGGTTATTACCGTGCTTTATCCTGACACTTCTGATGACGTTCTGTGTAAAAGCAACATGTTTTTGTTCAAGTAGCATGCATGCATGCGCTTATATTTTACATTTGCCCACGTAAAACATGTTTTCTGCCTCACAGGATGGGAAGAGAATGTTTGGTACTTACTTCAGAGTCGGATTTTACGGCTCTAAATTTGGGGACTTGGACGAGCAGGAGTTTGTGTACAAAGAGCCTGCCATCACCAAGCTAGCAGAGGTCTCACACCGACTCGAGGTAAATGGCAGTTTGTCTCAAACTATCTTTTGGTTATTTTTTTCCAATTAGGCCACTGTTGATAACAGTCCTGAAATGTTTTGCATGTCAGCAGTCAAGTTTTCAAGATGTTGGACTTTCAAGATGGAAAGCGTCTCTTGCTACAGTACGTTATGTTTTGGGACCGTATCAACAGTGGACTAATGAAAGAAATGCCAAAAGATTGTTTTTCAGTGGATTTTTCCTTTAGGTAATGGTCTCTTCTCAGATTGTGAAATGGTCTCGGTCTACTCTGTGAGAGAGCTGGAGCACCGAGTGTGTCCTGTGTGTTTGATCTCTTAGGGGTTTTATGGCGAGCGCTATGGGGAAGACCAGGTGGAAGTCATTAAGGACTCCAATCTAGTGGACAAGTGCAAACTGGACCCAAATAAGGTGCGTGTGGCGGGAGAGAGGGTTTGTGGTTAAAATGTAATTCTAAATAATCACTTATTTGAATATTCATTTAGGTTATTTGAAGGCTATTGGTTATTAATTGGTTATTTATGTGTATTGTGGTTCATGTTGGTAAAACATCATGTTAACCAGGTGTCACTGTGTGTCTTTACTGTGTCCAGGCTTATGTCCAGATCACGTACGTGGAGCCGTACTTTGACACCTATGAAATGAAGGACCGCATCACGTACTTCGACAAGAACTACAACCTGCGGCGCTTTGTCTACTGCACGCCGTTCACGCTGGACGGGCGTGCGCACGGGGATCTGCACGATCAGTTCAAGCGCAAAACCATCCTGACCACCTCGCACGCCTTCCCCTACATCAAGACCCGCATCAACATCATCCACAAAGAAGAGGTGAGGCACTGGCGCCGTGCGCCACATGAAATCCACGATACATCTCATAGAGTGACCATTACAGCGATGTTCTTACTGACAATCATTCGTATGAAAAACAGGCATATACAGTGGGGAAAAACAAGTATTTGATACACTGCCGATTTTGCAGTTTTTCCTACTTACAAAGCATGTAGAGGTCTGTAATTTTTATCTCAACTGTGAGAGACAGAAATCCAGAAAATCACATTTGTATGATTTTTAAGTAATTCATTTGCATTTTATTGCATGACATAAGTATTTTATACATCAGAAAAGCATAACTTAATATTTGGTACAGAAACCTTTGTTTGCAGTTACAGAGCTCATACGTTTCCTGTAGTTCTTGACCAGGTTTGCACACACTGCAGCAGGGATTTTGGCTCACTCCCCCTACAGACCTTCTCCAGATCCTTCAGGTTTCGGGGCTGCCGCTGGGCAATACGGACTTTCAGCTCCCTCCAAAGATTTTCTATTGGGTTCAGGTCTGGAGACTGGCTAGGCCACTCCAGGACCTTGAGATGCTTCTTACGGAGCCACTCCTTAGTTGCCCTGGCTGTGTGTTTCGGGTCGTTGTCATGCTGGAAGACCCAGCCACGACCCATCTTCAATGCTCTTACTGAGGGAAGGCCAAGATCTCGCGATACATGGCCCCATCCATCCTCCCCTCAATACGGTGCAGTCGTCCTGTCCCCTTTGCAGAAAAGCATCCCTAAAGAATGATGTTTCCACCTCCATGCTTCACGGTTGGGATGGTGTTCTTGGGGTTGTACTCATCCTTCTTCTTCCTCCAAACACGGCGAGTGGAGTTTAGACCAAAAAGCTCTATTTTTGTCTCATCAGACCACATGACCTTCTCCCATTCCTCCTCTGGATCATCCAGATGGCCATTGGCAAACTTCAGACGGGCCTGGACATGTGCTGGCTTGAGCAGGGGGACCTTGCGTGCGCTGCAGGATTTGAATCCATGACAGCGTAGGTGTTACTAATGGTTTTCTTTGAGACTGTGGTCCCAGCTCTCTTCAGGTCTTCAGGTCATTGACCAGGTCCTGCCGTGTAGTTCTGGGCTGATCCCTCACCTTCCTCGTCATCATTCATGCCCCACGAGGTGAGATCTTGCATGGAGCCCCAGACCAAGGGTGATTGACCGTCATCTTGAACTTCTTCTATTTTCTAATAATTGCGCCAACAGTTGTTGCCTACTCACCAAGCTGCTTGCCTATTGTCCTGTAGCCCATCCCAGCCTTGTGCAGGTCTACAATTTTATCTCTGATGTCCTTACACAGCTCTCTGGTCTTGGCCATTGTGGAGAGGTTGGAGTCTGTTTGATTGAGTGTGTGAACAGGTAACGAGTTCAAACAGGTGCAGTTAATACAGGTAATGAATGGAGAACAGGAGGGCTTCTTAAAGAAAAACTAACAGGTCTGTGAGAGCCGGAATTCTTACTGGTTGGTAGGTGATCAAATACTTATGTCATGCAATAAAATGCAAATTAATTACTTAAAAATAATACAATGTGATTTTCTGGATTTTTGTTGTAGATTCCGTCTCTCACAGTTGAAGTGTACCTATGATAAGAATTACAGACCTCTACATGCTTTGTAAGTTGGAAAAGCTGCAAAATCGGCAGTGTATCAAATACTTGTTCTCCCCACTGTATCTCTGTTTGTTAATTTTAAATATTGAAACAATTGTCTCTCGTCTGCTTTCTCCATCTGATCGTCAATCCCTGTCTCTCTGACCCTGTGTTAGATCAGCTCCATGCCCATTGAGGTGGCCATAGAGGATATGCAGAAGAAGACCCAGGAGCTGGCCTTCGCCACTCACCAGGACCCCTCCGATGCCAAGATGCTGCAAATGGTCCTGCAGGGGTCTGTGGGGACCACCGTCAACCAGGGACCTCTGGAAGTGGCCCAGGTGTTCCTTTCAGAGATCCCCAGTGACCCTAAACTCTACAGGCACCACAACAAACTACGCCTCTGCTTCAAAGACTTCACGAAGAGGTGAAGTACCAATTTCCGCTCTAGAGGTCAATAAAGTGTATTCAATTTAAAGTACTGTTGTTTGTAAATCAAGATTATGTGCTGTATGCAACAGGTCTTATTGAAGTCCAGTGTTCTGCTCACACCTATTCTCCTCCATACAGGTGTGAAGACGCCCTCCGTAAGAACAAGAGTCTAATTGGTCCAGACCAGAAGGAGTACCAGAGGGAGTTGGAGAGGAACTACCATCGTCTGAAGGAGGCGCTACAGCCACTCATCTGCAGAAAGATACCCCAGCTTTATAAACCTGTGCTGCAGGTCACCTCTCACAGGTGTGTGTGTATGTTGACAAGCAGGAACATGCTTGTGAACATTAGAAACGGTAAAATTTTAAACTAGGGGTGTGCCGATCTCGTCATACTGGAAATTCGGAATCGTATCCATTTTATCACACTTGATACTCGTAATCTGATTGACTCTTGATCGGAAAACCCGGACGTGCGCTTTATATGCTGGTAAGCTCTAAACCTCAAGTGCACATTATTGCGCTATCACTCAGAGTGCATCATTATGTTCCTTGTCGTGGAATTATTCGAATCAAAAGGAGAGACTTGTACATTTCTTCAAAACAAGTAAACGTTCTTATTTAATTACTGCAGTAGTGGAGCTTGTCAACACGCCCCCCCATAGGTGATACGTTGAGTCCAACCAGCAGGACTAAGCCACAGCACTTTATAGCAAAGTCTATCCTCCTGGATGTTCATGACAAACAACAGATGTATGGAATGGGTCACAAGGTTAAGATTCGTATGAAAGATGCTAATAATTCACAGCAAAGGCTATCCGCTGTCGAGACTGTTCTCGTTGTGTAGAAACCAGAGTCTGGCCCCACCAACTCAATACTGGAGCCATCTCCCCATGGTAACCCAGTACAGAAATGGTAACTCATGCTATGGAATGCGGTCTTGTTAGGTTCATCACCCAAAGACCTGATAAATCTTCTGTCAGCATTAAAGCTCCTAGAGGCCCATCCTCAGTAGAACACACACAGATGAAAGTGTTCTGAGAACCCCCCTTATTCTGTTGCAAAAAAACAACCATTTGATGCAATAACAGTATTATAACATAATCTTGCAATTTTCTCCGCCATGTCCTTCATTCATTCACCCACATTGTTAAATGACCCCGACAGATGAAAATGCACATGATTTACTTAGTCCTATTCAATTATCAACGAAATAGGCTAATAAATAGCCTAATGTATGGCTGGCTACTAGTGCCTGTATTTATTCCAGACACAGATTTAAATGAAGATGGGCTAATTCGCTTGCCCCTGTATATTGTTTCACTTTCAAAAGGAGTAAAATTTCTCTCTTACTGACACTTATGCCACAACATTTGTATAATAGAAATAAACTACATTTGTAATTTTATTTTCTAATGACTTTTCACTGACTTGTTGATGCTCGATTCAAAATGTAACAAAGTGGATGATTTATAATAATGCATATAAAATGTTGTAAGTGTAGCCTACATATGAAATGGTGTTTCTGGTCTAGCAGTTACATGAAACTATGCTATTATATATTCAGTATTTTGGGTTTATGTAGAATACTGATGAATCATTAAGTGATCTTGCGAGACGTTGATTCACCTTAAGTTTTACACTTTATTAAACAAGCACCATTCTGAGAAGTGACGAAGCATCGCTCCAGTGCGATCTGGTCGATCTACACCCCTGTATAATAGAATGTGTCGGTCTACGAGAGGATCTCCGAGAAACTCCTCATTTAGATTATATTTGTCATCTTCATTTACACGGTTTTGGCTGCACCCTTCAGCAACACACTATCACAATAAATGTAGGTCTACATTTCAAAGGAAAAAACTATCTCACCTGGGATTAGAAAGATTTTTTGAGACATAGAAACAGTTTAAATGTAAACTGCTTCTAATGTTCACAACTCTTTCTTTGGAGTGTTTATGATGTTAATTTGGGCGTATGAAGTACTCCTATTGCCAATGTTTTGTCATGCATTCCCCTCCACATAAATATGATTTCCTGCTTTTGCTTCTGTTAAATGCAGCAAACGGACAGCTTCACCAGGTAGTTTGGTATTCTGTGATTTGGAATCACCTCTGTAAAACTGTCTGCACTTGGTTTCTATTGGGTGTAAGGTTATATGCATGGCCAATCTGGTATGGCTTGGCTTCTCCATATTTCACTGACTTTGCATTCTGTGTTCTTTTTTCCCCACAGGGATTCCTTCAGCAGAATGAGTCTCCGCAAGCTTGAGCTTTGAAGATGAAGAACATTTTTTTAATTAAGAATCATTGCCTTAGTTTATTCATGTGTAAAGACAGAGTCAGCGTTCCCGATAGCGAGCAGAAGGAAAGATAAAGAAGTGTTACCACGAACTCGGTACGTCATACAAGTGTCTTATTCGTTTACAGGCTGGCAGCCTGTTTACGCAATCAGTGGGTTTAACAAAGTGGATGTTACTACGTATAATGTCAAATCTCTATTCATATTTCATGTGTGCACTTTTTTTATTTACTGTGTATCAATGCATTTTATGACTTGAACGTTTTAATATTTAATAAAAAAATTGGAAAGAAAGAAAACAAAATATGTACCGACACTATTTATCATCATGCTTTCTAATTTGAGCTACATTTTGTTTTTAGTTAGGGAAATGTTTTAAACATTGACAGTGAATAGTTATGTATTTTTTTTGTTTACTTTAACTATTTTACTAAATAAATATTTGAATGTCCTAATGGGTGAGTACTGTTCTTTGGAGACGAAAAAGACAATCTTGAAGAACTCTTGGGCAAACAAAGAAAAGCTTTGCATAAGCTGGTGTTTTATTAAATGTACAAGAGAATCTACAAATTAGGAGGAGCGAGAAGCATAAAATATGTGGGAATAATTCACATGTAAAAGAATCTACTCTGGACTTTTCTGGTTTCAAAACCAAACCATTTATTTGAAATCTTTAGAATATAATATTTTTCACAGCAGGGAAAAGATTCATAGAAATGATGTTGTACATAAGTTACAACTTTATTGCTTATAGTAAATCATCATTCTAGATATGATCTTTCATAGGGCCAGGACTTGTTTAACTGGAATGAGGTACTGCTGTTGGACAGAACTTTACAAGAAAACATCCAATGTAGGCTACATACATCAATCCATGATGCAAAAACATGTCTTCTTCAATACGATGTTGTACTAGCATTTTGTAAAGTGATTGGCTAGGTATTTATTGACTGCTTGAATGTATTTATACAATGTTGTACAAAATAATAAATCGACCAAGAAATGTTATTTTCTACACGTGCAAAAGATATTCCACCGAAGAATTAGACCGAGATGGTCACCTTTATCTGTATCTAACTGAACTTAAACATTATGGACCAAAACTGAGCAGCTTATTTCTGACGGTCCAACAGTATTTGAAGGCATGGAGCCAGTGTTTTCCCTAAGTAAAGCTATGGACTTCCCGGACCGTGGGGGCTTAAAATAAGGTTGCCTAATGAGCTGTATTTTGGTGGCCTCTGGTACGTTATAATGACTTGATTCCATCTAAAATACACAGCAAAATGATTGGCTACTTCATCAAGTTTTCCTCCCAGATTGATAAAATTAGTTGTGGTACGGTACTGTGTAGAAAGACATGGCTTTACAATTTTAAATGACTGCAAATGTATACGAATTCAGTGTATTATTAGTTATTTTGGATGTTGTCTAGGCCTATATGAAAAGACTGGTTTAAAGTCTTACGTACAGTTTTACTGCACGACATGAAGCTGCCTTGTCTGGGTTGGCTGTCTGCTTTTTGGCCCCAAAGTCGTAGCTGGACAGGCTCCTCTGGCCCCCCCAGCAGTCCCACCCCCTCTGTGAGGCCTTCTTGGCCCCCAGCTTGCTGTTTATTGTGGTGCTGGCAGAGTTGGCGTTAGCAGAACCATTTTGTCCTTTACCATTGAGACTGTAAGACACTTCCCCTTCATCATAATCCAACACCTCTTCCTTGGGTTGCGGACCATGCAATTTCCCACCACACTCCTCTTCCTCTCCGCTCTGCTTCTCATCCCCCTTGGGCAGGTGGACCTTGGTGTCCTTGCTGTCCATCATCCTGATGTAGGTGGTGTACTGTCCCCTGGAGATGGTGACAGCGCTGTGAATGACCACAGCAAACAGCTGGTAGTGCTGCCCTCCAGTGGCTGAGGGGTGCATGCACCACTCCTCCAGAGAGTGCTTGAAAGGGGTCTGTAGGGGGGGTATTCACCTTTGAGAGGCCGGAGTACGGGTCCTTCCTGAACAACACAGAGAGAGAGAGAGCGTCAGTTTACACATGCTGAGTAGCTTGAGACACAGAGGTTACAAAGATGGTTGCAAAACCAACACTGAGCTAATCTAAACACACTGAACCTTTACAGCGTCCTTTTTTCGTCAGATCGGCTTACCAAGTACTGATGTATAATGTGGTGTTGCGCTTCTGTGTTATATTATATCTGATTGTGTGTTGAAGTTGTATGTAAGTGGCAAAGTATCCATCCACTGTAACTAGAGTAAGTGCAAAACCAAGCAGACTTGAGACAGGGGGTATTATAAAGGACAGAGAAGCACTTGAGGTGGATGGTGACGACCTCTGGGGGGGGTTTATCAAACGGCAGACTCCTCTCAGCCTCAGTGTAGTGGTGGCAGGTCTCACAGAGGTACTCTCCTACGATCCTCTCCACCGAGGCAAACTGGGAGAGTTTTCAGAGTTTTCAGCTCCAGCTTTGGGTCAGGGGAGACTGGAGGGGTGGAGAGCAGAGGAGAGGGGGTTAGGGTGAGATGGTTGTAATATGAGAGGATATACATTGTGGAGACTGTTGTTTGGGCTGATCTTTGAAACCGCTTGTTTAAGTGGTGACTGTTCATGTATGTGTGACCATGTGCTAACGTGTGTGCGTGTGTGGTAGAGTCTCTAGGCTGCAGGATTGCCGTATTAAACAAGAACCCTGTGTGAGTGTGTGTACACATAGTAACACCCCTCACATTCCGAGCTATTGTCTGGGCCGCGGTGTTCGTCCGCCTGCACTGGGGCACTGATGTCCTGGAAGTCTTCTCTCCTCTTAGCGTGACACTCACATTCCAGACAGCGTGTCCTCAACACCAGAAGGCCCTGGAACAAACGCTCCATCAGGTCCACACACAGGTACTCTGGACAGGGGAGAGGAAAAGAGGAGTCCAGATTCAACATAGTAATAGACAAAACATAATGGCTAAAGCAAGGGTACAAAAAAAATGTGACAGACGGGACACGGTCGATGAAGTGGATTTCCAACGACATGTACTCGGCTATGACCTCACTTTCAGCTTTCTCCTCCGCTTCCTCTCTTACTTTCTCCCGAGGGTTTTTCCTGTGTTCCCCACCATTCTCCTGAGGTTGGCTACTCTGCGTCTCCTCCTGGTCAGGTTCGGCTGTCTCTGTCTTTCCTCCTGTGTGGCAGCTAATCCATCCCATGCTCATGAATTTAGAGAATATACTGGGCTGCTTCCCTGAGGACAGCCAAGCTCAGCTTGGGCCTCTTCTTCACCTCTGCCTCTTTAGGAGCCACCTCTCCTTTCCTTCCACGTCGTTTCCTTCTCTTCTTCCTGCTTGGTCTACCCCTCTTCTTCGCCTTCAAATTTTGGCGCTACAGTGATGTCACTGGAGGACTTCCTCTTGGTTTGGGTGAGAGGTTTCCCGTTTTCAGCCTACGGCTGACGATACTGCCTTCTTGGCCTGCCTCTGTGTCACTCTTCCTCTTACTGCTTGTTTGACCATCATCATGCTGTCCGGTCCTCTGGCAGTCTCTATGGGGGTGCCACAGGGTTCAATTCTCGGGCCGACTCTTTTCTCTGTATATATCAATGATGTTGCTCTTGCTGCGGCGATTCCCTGATCCACCTCTACGCAGATGACACCATTCTATATACTTCCGGCCCGTCCTTGGACACTGTGCTATCTAACCTCCAAACGAGCTTCAATGCCATACAACACTCCTTCCGTGGCCTCCAACTGCTCTTAAACGCTAGTAAAAACCAAATGCATGCTTTTCAACCGTTCGCTGCCTGCACCCGCACGCCTGACTAGCATCACCACCCTGGATGGTTCCGACCTTGAATATGTGGACATCTATAAGTACCTAGGTGTCTGGCTAGACTGTAAACTCTCATTCCAGACTCATATCAAACATCTCCAATCGAAAATCAAATCTAGAGTCGGCTTTCTATTCCGCAACAAAGCCTCCTTCACTCATGCCGCCAAACTTACCCTAGTAAAACTGAGTATCCTACCGATCCTCGACTTCGGCGATGTCATCTACAAAATAGCTTCCAACACTCTACTCAGCAAACTGGATGCAGTTTATCACAGTGCCATCCGTTTTGTCACTAAAGCACCTTATACCACCCACCACTGCGACCTGTATGCTCTAGTCGGCTGGCACTCGCTACTTATTCGTCACCAGACCCACTGGCTCCAGGTCATCTACAAGTCCATGCTAGGTAAAGCTCCGCCTTATCTCAGTTCACTGGTCACGATGGCAACACCCACCCGTAGCACGCGCTCCAGCAGGTGTATCTCACTGATCATCCCTAAAGCCAACACCTCATTTGGCCGCCTTTCGTTCCAGTTCTCTGCTGCCTGTGACTGGAACAAATTGCAAAAATCTGAGACTTTTATCTCCTTCACCAACTTCAAATATCTGCTATCTGAGCAGCTAACCGATCGCTGCAGCTGTACATAGTCTATCGGTAAATAGCCCACCCATTTTTACCTACCTCATCCCCATACTGTTTTTCTTTATTTACTTTTCTGCTCTTTTGCACACCAATATCTCTACCTGTACATGACCATCTGATCGTTTATCACTCCAGTGTTAATCTGCAAAATTGTAATTATTTGCCTACCTCCTCATGCCTTTTGCACACAATGTATATAGACTATTTTTTTCTACTGTGTTATTGACTTGTTAATTGTTTACACCATGTGTAACTCTGTGTTATCTGTTCACACTGCTATGCTTTATCTTGGCCAGGTCGCAGTTGCAAATGAGAACTTGTTCTCAACTAGCCTACCTGGTTAAATAAAGGTGAAATAAAATAAAATAAATAAAAGTCGTTAAGTGAGATTTCTGAAGTTTTGACCTGCTCCTCTGTTGCAGTTTGTTTTGGTGCCCACAGTGGTGGCAGTGTCTGGCTTGACCTCTGACATCATCATCCTGGTCACCCTTCTGTTCCTTCCTGATGAGTTCTCCTGCATGAATCCCAGGATGCATTGGAGCACCTCCTGGGTGTAGTGCTGTAGGTAGCCCTCGTATTTGGGATTCAGCTGAATGTAAAACACTAATCAGAACAGTCAAATATTGAATTGAATATTTATTAATAGAAGTTATTCTCATTGAGAATCCTTTTTTTTAGACTTCTAAAAGAGACATATCAAGTGCCTACCCCTCTCAGCAGTCAGGGGGTCCAGAAGAGGTGGTGCCGAATCACATGGAGTTGCTGGATAGTTTCCACAGTTTGATTACCTGAATGGAACAGCTCCAGTCCAGCTACCTAGTCCACCCTGACAAGTTCACTGAAGGGGAGCTGGCCAAGCCTCCACACAAACTAGTCAACACACTCAGTTCAGACCCCAGCCCTACAGCAAGGCCCCGCAATACTGGGTCACATTCATCAGGTAAAGTGTTTCAGAATGTTCTGATATAATGGTTGTGTAATATGGAGAATGTACTTTAATTTATAGACACAGAGCAGTTTCACTTTTTTTTAATAAATGTTTTTATTACTGACAAAAGAGCAAAGTACAAATACTGTCTCAATAGGTCTGTATAGCAGCAGATCAGGTCTACATTATTTGGGTGGTAGAGCTAGCTAATCAGGTCAAAAAAAACTGGGATATAGGCCAAATCTGGAAACTAAGTGAATATATTGATGAAGTCACCTTGTCCTAGAGAGATTTACATGGTCACCAAAACATCATGCCAGGGTAAGCCTACACAAAGCACAGCCCTTATTTTAAGTGTTTCTAAAATCCCCTATGGGAAAAATGAATGGTGGAAAAACGATTGGAAACATTTCCCTGTTTGACCTCTAGGTTTTATGGGTATTATGACTCAAACTGTGGTACTCTATGGGGCAGGTGGAGGGGGCATCCCATGGCTTATGCTATCCGAGTGACCCAAACATCACACAAACTATGAGGTCCCCATGCCATGATAAAAATATTCCTAAATGCATATTATTTTTTATATTTTGATTCTCCCAGACTGTCCAGCTTTTATGTTGGTGATTGTTAGTTCTCAAAGATTATCTTAGAAAAAAATATATACAGTGGGGAGAACAAGTATTTGATACACTGCCGATTTTGCAGGTTTTCCTACTTACAACGCATGTAGAGGTCTGTAAAATCACATTGTATGATTTTTAAGTAATTCATTTGCATTTTATTGCATGACATAAGTATTTGATCACCTACCAACCAGTAAGAATTCCGGCTCTCACAGACCTGATAGTTTTTCTTTAAGAAGGCCTCCTGTTCTCCACTCATTACCTGTATTAACTGCACCTGTTTGAACTCGTTACCTGTATAAAGGACACCTGTCCACACACTCAATCAAACAGACTCCAACCTCTCCACAATGGCCAAGACCAGAGAGGGTGTAAGGACATCAGGGATAAAATTGTAGACCTGCACAAGGCTGGGATGGGCTACAGGACAATAGGCAAGCAGCTTGGTGAGAAGGTAACGACTGTTGGCATAATTATTAGAAAATGGAAGAAGTTCAAGATGACGGTCAATCACCCTCGGTCTGGGACTCCATGCAAGATCTCACCTCGTGGGGCATCAATGATCATGAGGAAGGTGAGGGATCAGCCCAGAACTACACGGCAGGACCTGGTCAATGATCTGAAGCGAGCTGGGACCACATTCTCAAAGAAAACCATTAGTAACACACTACGCCGTCATGGATTAAAATCCTGCAGCGCACACAAGGTCCCCCAGCTCAAGCCAGCGCATGTCAAGGCCCGTCTGAAGTTTGCCAATGACCATCTGGATGATCCAGAGGAGGAATTGGAGGAGGTCATGTGGTCTGATGAGACAAATAGAGCTTTTTGGTCTAAACTCCACTCGCCGTGTTTGGAGGAAGAAGAAGGATCAGTACAACCCCAAGAACACCATCCCAACCGTGAAGCATGGAGGTGGAAACATCATTCTTTGGGGATGCTTTTCTGCAAAAGGGACAGGACGACTGCACCGTATTGAGGGGAGGATGGATGGGGCCATGTATCGCGAGATCTTGGCCAACAACCTCCTTCCCTCAGTAAGAGCATTGAAGATGGGTCGTGGCTGGGTCTTCCAGCATGACAACGACCCGAAACACACAGCCAGGGCAACTAAGGAGTGGCTCAGTAAGAAGCATCTCAAGGTCCTGGAGTGGCCTAGCCAGTCTCCAGACCTGAACCCAATAGAAAATCTTTGGAGGGAGCTGAAAGTCCGTATTGCCCAGCGACAGCCCCGAAACCTGAAGGATCTGGAGAAGGTCTGTATGGAGGAGGGGCCAAAATCCCTGCTGCAGTGTGTGCAAACCTGGTCAAGAACTACAGGAAACATATGATCTCTGTAATTGCAAACAAATGTTTCTGTACCAAATATTAGGTTCTGCTTATTTGATGTATCAAATACTTATGTCATGCGATAAAATGCAAATTAATTACTTAAAAATCATACAATGTGATTTTCTGGATTTGTTTTAGATTCCGTCTCTCACAGTTGAAGTGTACCAATGATAAAAAATTAGACCTCTACATAATTTGTAAGTAGGAAAACCTGCAAAATCGGCAGTATGATCTTGCGTGGAGCCCCAGATCGAGGGAGATTATCAGTGGTCTTGTATGTCTTCCATTTCCTAATAATTGCTCCCACAGTTGATTTCTTCAAACCAAGCTGCTTACCTATTGCAGATTCAGTCTTCCCAGCCTGGTGCAGGTCTACAATTTTGTTTCTGGTGTCCTTTGACAGCTCTTTGGTCTTGGCCATAGTGGAGTTTGGAGTGTGACTGTTTGAGGTTGTGGACAGGTGTCTTTTATACTGATAACAAGTTCAAACAGGTGCCATTAATACAGGTAACGAGTGGAGGACAGAGGAGCCTCTTAAAGAAGAAGTTACAGCTCTGTGAGAGCCATAAATCTTGCTTGTTTGTAGATGACCAAATACTTATTTTCCACCATCCTTTGCAAATAAATTCTTTACAAATCCTACAATGTTATTTTCTGGATTTCTTTTTCTCATTTTGTCTGTCATAGTTGAAGTGTACCTATGATGAAAATTACAGGCCTCTTTCCTCTTTTTAAGTGGGAGAACGTGCACAATTGGTGGATGAATAAATACTTTTTTGCCCCACTGTATATATCAATCACATATCTCACATGTAAATGTCACACTCCTCCAGTCAATATAAGATATTCAGATTCAATCAAACACGTCTTTCTTCTGCCCAACACAGAATCTAGTGGAATGTAGCTCTTAAAAGTACACAAATTAACTCTAACAAAATGACTATATTCAAGGTTAGAGTCAAGAAATGTACATTCTATTAAATAGTTTACATTTTAACATATCCAAATCATTTAGGGAGCAATATCTGAGGGTTTATACTTGTATCTGATCTATCCAAGTTAATCATCAAAACAAAATACATTTTTTAAATGTTTAATGAGCTGTTGTTATTGGCAGACAGTTTTTGAAATCTCTTTTGTTATTGGACTATTAGGCTAACTATTTCACCGCATGCTGATGTCACCCTGGAAGCCCAAGACTCCCTCCCACCAAAACCGGCAGACATTTCAGGTGTTCTTTCCTAACAGCTCTTACACTAAAAGGACATTGTCATCATGTTCACAATTACACAGTATTATTCCAACCTCATAGTGTAGGAATATATATTTTATTAAACACAGCAAAATCTTTAACTGATTTGAGATTTTTTTTAAAAGAGGAGGCCTATTATTGGTAAGTTTTCATGTGGCATAAACAAACAAAAAATATTGCATTCTCATTCAAAAACATAAGTCAGAACACAGCCATGTGGTTTCAGGTTCTCTGTCGAGGAAAATGTATTTTCACAATTACAACAGTGGCATGTCTTCCCCTACCGTGTATGTATTCTTTCATGCCTATTTAGGTGCCTTAATTTGGGTAAAGCTGTTTTTACACTGGGAGCAGTGGTAGGGCTTATCCCCTCCAGTGTTTCCGATAATGCTTATTCAGGTTCCCTAACTGGGTAAAACTCTTTAAAACACAGGAAGCATTGGTAAAGCTTTTCTTGTGTGTGTGTCCTCATGCATTTTAAGGTGTCCTAACCGGTTAAAAAGATTTCCACACTGGGGGCATTGGTGAGGCTTCTCTCCATTTTGTATTCTCGTGTGGAAACTCATGATCTTTTACATTCCTGAACCAGGTAAAAGTCTTTCCATAATGAGAGTAGTGGTGTCGTCTCGCTGTTTAATTTGCGTTTCTGGGTCTAATTCCCCTGAAGGACTCTTCCCGCTGTCAGATTGAGAATCGGGTCTCTCTCCTGTCAAACACAAACACGGTATTTAGTTGAACAGAGAAACCTAAATTAAACCTCCATAAAATTAAACAATCTTTCTATGAGGTTTAATCTAGACTAGACCCTAAATCTGTAAACATGGGCACCCTCATGGACTTTATCCTGACCAACTGGCCCTCCAAAAAAAAAAAAAAAAAAAAAAAAAAAAAACCTTCAATCAGGATCTCAACGATCACTGTCTCATTGCCTGTATCCGCTACGGGTCCGCTGTCAAACGACCACCCCTCATCACTGTCAAACGCTCCCTAAAACACTTCTGCGAGCATGCCTTTCTAATCGACCTGGCTGGGGTATCCTGGAAGGATATTTACCTCATCCCGTCAGTTGAGGATGCCTTGTCATTCTTTAAAAGTAACTTCCTCACCATTTTAGATAAGCATGTTCCGTTCAAAAAATGCAGAACTAAGAACAGATATAGCCCTTGGTTCACTCCAGACCTGACTGCCCTCGACCAGCACAAAAACATCCTGTGGCGGACTGCAATAGCATCGAATAGTCCCCACGATATGCAACTGTTCAGGGAAGTCAGGAACCAAAACACACAGTCAGTCAGGAAAGCAAAGGCCAGCTTTTTCAAGCAGAAATTTGCATCCTGTAGCTCCTACCTCCAAAAAGTTCTGGGACACTGTGAAGTCCATGGAGAACAAGAGCACCTCCTCCCAGCTGCCCACTGAACTGAGGCTAGGTAACACAGTCACCACCGATAAATCCATGTTAATCAAAAATTTCAACAAGCATTTCTCAATGACTGGCCATGCCTTCCTCCTGGCTACTCCAACCTTCCTCCCCAGCTTCTCCTTTACCCAAATCCAGATAGCAGATGTTCTGAAAGAGCTGCAAAACCTGGACCCATACAAATCAGCTGGGCTTGACAATCTGGACCCTCTATTTCTGAAACTATCTGCCACCATTGTCACATCCCCTATTACCAGCCTGTTCAACCTCTCTTTCATATCGTCTGAGATCCCCAAGGACTGGAAAGCTGCCGCGGTCATCCCCCTCTTCAAAGGGGGAGACACCCTGGACCCAAACTGTTACAGACCTATATCCATCCTGCCCTGCCTATCTAAGGTCTTCGAAAGCCAAGTCAACAAACAGATCACTGACCATCTCGAATCCCACCATACCTTCTCCGCTGTGCAATCTGGTTTCAGAGCTGGCCACGGGTGCACCTCAGCCACGCTCAAGGTACTAAACGATATCATAGCCGCCATCGATAAAAGACAGTACTGTGCAGCCGTATTCATCGACCTGGCCAAGGCTTTCGACTCTGTCAATCACCATATTCTTATCGGCAGACTCAGTAGCCTCGGTTTATCTAATAACTGCATTGCCTGTTTCACCAACTACTTTGCAGACAGAGTTCAGTGTGTCAAATCGGAGGGCATGTTGTCCGGTCCTCTGGCAGTCACAGGGTTCAATTCTCGGGCCGACTCTTTTCTCTGTATATATCAATGATGTTGCTCTTGCTGCGGCGATTCCCTGATCCACCTCTACGCAGACAACACCATTCTGTATACTTCTGGCCCTTCCTTGGACACTGTGCTATCTAACCTCCAAACGAGCTTCAATGCCATACAACACTCCTTCCGTGGCCTCCAACTGCTCTTAAACGCTAGTAAAACCAAATGCATGCTTTTCAACTGTTAGCTGCCTGCACCAGCACGCCCGACTAGCATCACCACCCTGGATGGTTCCGACCTTGAATATGTGGACATCTATAAGTACCTAGGTGTCTGGCTAGACTGTAAACTCTCCTTCCAGACTCATATCAAACATCTCCAATCGAAAATCAAATTTAGAGTCGGCTTTCTATTTCGCAACAAAGCCTCTTTCACTCACGCCGCCAAACGTACCCTAGTAAAACTGACTATCCTACCGATCCTCGACTTCGGCGATGTCATCTACAAAATAGCTTCCAATACCCTACTCAGCAAACTGGATGCAGTTTATCACAGTGCCATCCGTTTTGTTACTAAAGCACCTTATACCACCCGCCACTGCGTCCTGTATGCTCTAGTCGGCTGGCCCTCGCTACATATTCGTCGCCAAACCCACTGGCTCCAGGTCATCTACAAGTCCATGCTAGGTAAAGCTCCGCCTTATCTCAGTTCACTGGTCACGATGGCAACACCCACCCGTAGCACGCGCTCCAGCAGGTGTATCTCACTGATCATCGCTAAAGCCAACACCTCATTTGGCCGCCTTTCCTTCCATTTCTCTGCTGCCTGGGACTGGAACGAATTGCAAAAATTGCTGAAGTTGGAGACTTTTATCTCCCTCACCAACTTTAAACATCTGCTATCTGAGCAGCTAACCGATCACTGCAGCTGAACATAGTCCATTGGTAAATAACCCACCCAATTTACCTACCTCATCCCCATACTGTTTTTATTTATTTACTTTTCTGCTCTTTTGCACACCAGTATCTCTACCTGCACATGACCATCTGATCATTTATCACTCCAGTGTTAATCTGCTAAATTGTAATTATTTGCCTATCTCCAGTGCGGCTTGGTTGGGTTGTGTATCGGAGGACGCATGACTTTCAACCTTCGTCTCTCCCGAGCCCGTACGGGAGTTGTAGCGATGAGACAAGATAGTAGCTACTAAACAATTGGATACCACGAAAAAGGGGTAAAAAAATTAAAAAGTAATACTAAGTGTATGTTGTGTAGTAAGCTGTTTGTAGCCCATTTTCCCTTCTTAATTTTGCCTACTGTTCTGACTTGGTGGTGCACATGTAGCCTATTACCTGTTTTAGAGAAATGTAATCATTGAATATTGTAAGAGCTTTCATTGTCAGCTTATATGCCCCCTTTATTTATCCTACGGTTCTGACTAAGAACGGCCCATGTTCTGAATTCTGTCGCTGTACATTTCAAAAGTGCTGAACAAATAGTTGTATTGACTACAGTACGTCCGTCCTAGCTCGCTCATTAACGTCTTAATCAAAATTATGGATGGCCTCTTTATCTGCTTGTCATCACCTTTTGCCACAGTTTGTACATCTCAATTGTCAGTAGAAACCACATTTTTTTAAAGCAAGTCAGCCATATCAGCTATGTTTTTTTTAAAGGCAGTAAATGAGGCTGAATTAACTGTTTCGCTGCCAGACAAGGCTCCGCTGATAGCCAGGTGTAGCAGTGGTACACTGTTGGGACTTTATGTATGCCCTAACAGTTTGTGAGCACCGTTTGTCACCGTAAAGTGCAATTCATGTATTGTTTAGTGTTGTGTTGTGTAGTGGCTTTGCTGGGATGCATCCCCCATTTTTGGTTTTTTGTTAACACAAGATGGCATGTAGCCCTCTCTAGGGTTCTCAGTCGGATGTATGGGCCAATGTGTACATTTCCGACATTGTTTTAATGTTAAGAAACAATAATCCTCACTTGCGATACAGTTTTGGAAACCTTTGGAACTTAACTTTCATATGACAGACACTGCAGATAGGTACTTGAATGGGTAACATTTGACCCATTGTTAATAACGTTATGTTGGTGGCCCATTCTTAGATGGTATAGGCATCTTACAGGATGGCTTTAACGAATTACTACATTAAAAAACATATTGTACATTAACATCATTAAAAAAACAAGTGTAGAACTTCAGTAGAATGCCCAGATAAAGGGAACATCCAGAATTAGTACATCCATCCATTTTTTAAAACGTTTTATTTAATTAATTAATTAATAATACATGTAACTTTTATAGTGCTATTCATTACAAAGAATCACACAGCAATTCAATGCAATTCATTGTATACATACAAAGGCTATATAGCTATTGATTCTTGAAGAATATAACTTATTATGAAATGGGTTGTTTTGATCCTGGGTGCTGGTTGGAAAAGCAGCGTTCCAAGCCTTACTGTTATTGGCTGTTATAGGCACACTATGCCTGCTAACAGATCAATCTGAAAATTATCACCCTGCCTCATAAGAATGTCATGTTCATGTTGCTGTCCTAATCATCTCTTGTATTCATCTAAACTTGTACATTATTATTTTCTTTTGCTTCCAGCCTAGCATTTAGTTTGGAACAGCTGGGATCAATATAAGCCTAGCTGTCTGCCTATCCGACCTCAGGAACAATGTTTCACCTTGGAATTTCGATCTCTGTACCATACATAAATAGAACTCCTTTCTATTTCTGACACAGATCAAGCTGAAAGTCCTGCCTCTCCCATCTCCTCATTGGTTTATAGAAGCAGGTACCCACGTGCCATCTCCTCATTGGTTCTACCCACGTGGGTGATTGAAAGACAAACTGTTTTGCCGGTCGTCGTGGTAATACTATGAAAGTTTAGATGCCGATCACCATATAAGTTCAAAGATGAAAAAGCCTGGAAGGAGGAGAGATGACAAGAAACGATTTGGTTGGCCGTTTTATGTGTGGATTAATTGTCAGAGTGACCCCATGCATACTTCCAAAGTTGTGGTAAAATGGCTTACTGACAACAAAGTCAAGGTATTGGAGTGGCCATCACAAAGCCCTGACCTCAATCCTATAGAACTGAAAAAGCGTGTGCGAGAAAGGAGGCCTGCAAACCTGACTCAGTTACACCAGCTCTGTCAGTAGGAATGGGACAAAATTCACCCAACTTATTGTGGGAAGCTTGTGGAAGGCTACCTGAAACATTTGACCCAAGTTAAACAATTTAAAGGCAATGCTACCAAATACTAATTGAGTGTATGTAAACTTCTGACCCAGCTAAGACAGGGAATTTTTACTAGGATTAAATGTCAGGAATTGTGAAAAACTGAGTTTAAATGGATTTGGCTAAGGTGTATGTAAACTTCCGACTTCAACTGTAGCTTCTCAATTCTCCTGTGTACCCTAATCGAGAAAGTGCCTTCCCACACTGGGAGCAGTTGTAGGGCTTCTCTCCTGTGTGTATTCTCTTATGCTCCTTCAGGCTCCTTAACCACCTAAAACTATTTCCACAGTGGGAACAATGGTAGGGCTTCTCTCCTGTGTGTGTTCACTCATGCTTTTTCAGGTCCCCTGACTGGGTAAAACTTTCCACAATGAGAGCAGTGGTAGGGCTTCTCTCCTGTGTGTGTTCTCTCATGCTCCTTCAGGCTACCTAACCACCTAAAACTCTTTCCGCATTTGTAGCAACGGTAAGGCTTTTCTCCTGTGTGTGTCCTCTTTTGGATCCCACAACTCAGTAAAACTTTGCACACTGGGAGCAGTGGTGTCGTCTCGCTGGTTTGGACGTCTCTGGGTCTGGTTCATCGGAGGGACTCTTCCTGTTATCATCGTGAGTGTCTGGTCTCTCTTGAGGGTGTGTTCTCTCATGCCCTTTCAGGTTGCCTAACTGGGTAAAACTCTTTCCACACAAGGAGCAATGGTAAGGTTTCTCTCCTGTGTGTATTTTCTTATGCTCCTTCAGGCTCCCTAACCACTTAAAACGCCTTCCACACTGGGAGCAGTGGTAAGGCTTCTCACTTGTGTGTGTCCTTTCGTGCGTTTTCAGGTCCCCTGGCCAGGTAAAACCCTTTTCACACATGGAGCAGTGGTAAGGCTTTTCTCCTGTGTGTATTTTCTTGTGTTCCTTCAGGCTCCTTAACTGGGTACAAGTTTTTCTACACTGAGAGCAGTGGTAAGGCCTTTCTCCTGTGTGTGTTCTCTCATGCCCTTTCAGCTTCCATAACCACTTAAAAACGCTTTCCACATTGGGAGCAGTGGTGTGGTCTTGCTGGTTTGGATGTCTCTGGCTGTGGTTCCTCTGAAGGACTCTTCCTGCTGTCAGGGCAAGAGTCTGGTCCCTCTCCTGCCAAAGACAAATCAAGAATTTAGTTTACCTGAATCGGGTTGGGGAGAAAGCACAGCATGTCGCCTCAATTAGCCTAGCTAGCTAGCTTCTCTAGGCTACTCCAGTCAAGACGGGGCACTGTTATAAGGGATGATAAATAACATTGTGGCTGTTGCGGAGATGCTACTGCATCGCTCTCTCCCTCTGTCTGTTTGCTCCCATCTCACCAGCCCCTACTCACCTGCAGCAAAAGAGCGCCAGCCTCTTTGCCTCATGCAGCAGTGCTCAGGTTAAAAACCTGTATTTTGTATTTCAAATATACGGATAAAAATTAATGATACGAATAGTGAAATTATTTAAAATCCCCATCCCTCGTCCCTCTGGCTCACTGCCAGAGCAACCCAGCATATAAAGATGATATAATAACTACAGGCAGTGAGCACGGTATGCTATACCAATCCCCCTGACTGAACAAAATACTTTGGTGCAATCTCTGCTCATGTGATCAGCTGATACCAGCACTCGGGTTTCCCTTCTGAACCGGCTTCCCTTTATATAAACAGACCTGAATTAACTGTTTTCCTATGAGGTCTAATCCAGACCACATCCCTCAATAACCCGAGGCAAAGCTTTACCACATTTCATCATACATTTTTTTTTTTAAACTTGCAGCCATCATAGTAATAAAGAGTTTCAAATCTAATCCTGCTCTCATGGAATGTCATGTTTTTAGGCTGAGCAGATCTCTATAATAATAGATATTAAGAAACATTTCAGTCAATGTCATTGGATACATTTGATCCATTGTTAATAAAGGGTCTGTTGGTGACCCACTCTTTGATGGTGTAGACATCTTGCAGAGTGTGGCTTTAACAATTCCTAAATTATTCAAAAACACTTAAGTGTAGGGGCACGTTTGAGTTGTAAGGCTAACGCAGAGGACTGTAGACAAAAGTTGACAAATAAAGTCAGGGAGGTGCATTTGCGACAGTCAAGTCTGACACTGTTGTGGTTTTCCAACAGCAAGGCTCAGATCAGCATGGCAGTGTTAACGTAATTGACATTGTTTATAACAGTATTTCTCTATAATTTCAAAATACACTTCTCCCACCCCATATCACACACTCACAAACTGAAATAATATATGTAGCCTACATTGTACAATCAATTGGTGAGAGAGCCCCAAATATCACATTTAAATTTGTATTTATCCACTGTACATGAATCGCGGCAAAGTTGGTTCCTGTTTCAGTCACGTCTTTTGGGCACAGCCGCGTGGTTCAAACTTTAACGCTCTAATGATTGGTTGACAATACAGCCTCCCACAATGCAGGTGATGGCTGCAGGATGAAGCTGGTGAAGAGCAAATGCAGAAACTTGCAATTGACTGCAGTAAAAGAAATGAACTTTGAACACTTGGTTTTTGTAAAGTTTATGCAGTCTGACAATTTTTAATCGCTATAATGTAACACACTTTGAAAGGCGGAGACGAACGATGGTCTCGGACTTGACATAACTGCTCCGCGCGAACCTAGAACTTCAGTAGAATGCCCCTTTAAAGCCAATATCAAGAATTCATTCATTTTGGGACTTTCAAATTAATTACATAGGCCATCAGGGCAGATGTTGACTTGAATAATTACTAATAATTTGTAGACTGCAAATTGACCAAACAGATATAACATTTGACTAAAACATCATTTCAATTTGTATATAACCACATATATATTTTTATTCTCTGTGTTAGGTGTAACAATAGTATTGTTATGTGTTGCAGTGGGGACACTAATGTGTGCCACACTCGCTCCTACCATTCTACTGCAGTGACCAGCGTCTCTATTGATGATGATATGTTGACTGTTAATAAACAATAGTTAAGCAGATTAAATGCTTTAACCGTCCAATCTGAAAAGAGACAGAACATATATGAAATATGGTGTCAGCGCAGACGAACTTGTCGGCAGGAAAATTACTTTCGCCATCGAGAGACTGTGAGTAGCAAACTTGGAAGTGACTCGAAAACAGTGAGCTATGTAGCTATATAGCAAGAAGGCCACCTAAACGGGTGACGCAGAGATAAACCACGTTGCAAGGTGGAGAGCGCGCTTGGATTAAAACCACCAACAACCTCGCGAAGAGCCGGAAATCGTGGAAAGAGGAGTTGACACTCTACCTGGTTCTTACTACACTAGAGGATGCGGAGGAGACCGTGAAAGTGAAACTTTTGTACCATCTCATTGGAGAGAGTGTTAGGAAGCTGTGTGAGACAATGACGTGTTCAATGTCCGCGAGGTCGTCAGTGAACCAGTTTATTGAGGCGTTTGACGCGCAATTGCAACCCAAAATTGAATGAGACTGTTGAGAGGTCAAGGAACTGATGAAGGTATTGATAAATATGTAACATATTTTAAAACGCTAGCCAGTACATGCAATTTCGGTGATACTAAAGACTCGTTGATCCATGATAGAATTGTATGTGGCACATGCGACTTTCATCTTAGAGAGAGACTGCTAAGAGAGGATAACCTGACAGACAAATGTATGCCGATATGTAGATCTGTTCTGTCGATCTCGAGTTGTCACGTAATAACAGTAAAACAATTCAAGGTAATGCAGTTGAGGAAGTACATGCAATAAAACATACAACAAAGAAAGAAAAGGACTAGTATCCAATCTCATGCAAACTCTGTGGGGAAACACATGAGAGGAGTAAAAACAAATGGCCAGCTTTTGGAAGCAGTGTAAAAAGTGTGGGAAGGACAATCGTTTTGCTGCAAAGTGCATGTCAAAGCAAGGGAAAGGAAAATGAGTGCATAATGTGACAGACAGATGAGGACACTGAGTGTTACTACAGACAAGAGACCTAGTCAGTTATTTGCAGCAAATTATCATTGTCAAAGAACTGTAATATTATCCCAATAAATCCTAGTGATGTACAGCACGAGCTCACTACAGTCACTGGGCAAATGCAAGATTCAACTGAGAAATCCAGGAAACAAGATACTGTGCCGACTGTCAAGAGTTTGACGAGGTCTCTACGGTGCCAATACTAGGAAGTAAAGCAGGTCAGGCCATGAACCTAGAGAAATGGCAGTTTACATTTTATTTTTTGCTGTGGGTAGCATTGTGACAGAGGGTACAGACACAGTTGTTCAGTGAAGTATGGAGAACATAAAAAGATGATATTCAGATATCTTCACAGGAGACGATGTCTGGAAGGAAACTACAAAATCGAGATTGACCACAAGGTGGAGCCAGTGAAACTACCTAAAAGAAGTGTTCCAGTCACAATGATGAAGCCATTGAAAGAAGGCAGAGCAGCCTTCAGGACAGGAGGATTATTACACCGGTGGAGAAAAGATCCCGATTGGATAAGCAGCCTTGTGATTGTGAAGAAACCAAATGGTAAACTGAGAATATGTATAGACCCCATACCATTGAACAAGGCACTAAAGAGAAGTCACTTTCCTCTACCAACAATCGATGCATTCTTACTGGGCTTTTTTAAAAGAAAGAGTATTCACAGTGTGTGATGTCAAGAATGGTTTCTGGCACTTACAGCTAGAAGAAGAGTCAAGCTATCTGACTACATTCTCTACACTGTGTGGCAGGTACAGATGGTTGAAGATGCCGATGGGGATTAGCCCGGCACCTGAAATGTTCCAAAGGAAATTGAGCCAAGAGCTGGACATTCATAGAAAAGTGTGACGTCTGCAGGATGCAAAACAACTAAAAGAGACACTTTGTCCACATGAGCTGCCTAGCCGACCATGGGGAAAAGGTAGGCACAGACCTGTTTACCTTTGACAAAAAGAGATTATCTGATTACTTTCCAACTTCTGGGAAATTGACTACTTACCTGTCCACTACTGTGATGCGCAAGGGATACCAGACATCTGTTTCTCTGATAATGGACCTCAGTTTTCCTCCCAGGATTTCAAAAGATTCCGTGAACTGTAGGAATTCAAACACAAGACCTCGTCACCTGATTACCCTCAAAGTAACGGGAAAGCATAGTCAGCTGTGAAGGGGAGGCAGGTAGCCTAGTGGTTAGAGCGTTGGACTAGTAACGGAAAGGTTACGAGATTGAATCCCCAAGCTGACAAGGTCAAATTCTGTTGTTCTGCCCCTGAACAAGGCAGTTGACCCACTGTTCCTAGGCCATCATTGAAAATAAGAATTTGTTCTTAACGGACTTGCCTAGTTAAATAAAGGTAATAAAAAATAAGACGGCAAAACATCTGATGCTGAAAGCCAAAACAGCAGACAAAGACCCTTGCCTGGCTATAGCGGATCATCGCAATACACCTTCGCAAGGACCGAACGCGAGCCCAGCTCAAAGACTGCTGAGTAGGAGAACCAGAACACCTACCCATAAGGGACAGTCTTCTACAACCAGAGATTGAAAAACAAAACAAGGTCTGATTCAAAACCAGAACTAGTTCTGTACGATGGCGGGTGGCCTAAACTGCGTCGTATGCCATTACCTAGAGCAAGTTGTAATCTTAACTGGCACATTTCGAACAATGCTTTTGTGAGGCGCAGTCGGGAACTAGTTCTGTACGATGGCGGGTGGTGGGATCGATAAACCAGAATAATTTGCTGCAAATGAATTACTTAAAAATCATACAATGTGATTTTCTGGATTTTTGTTTTAGATTCCGTCTCTCACAGTTGAAGTGTACCTATGATAAAAATTACAGACCTCTACGTGCTTTGTAAGTAGGAAAACCTGCAAAATCGGCAGTGTATCAAATACTTGTTCTCCCCACTGTACATACAAAATACAAGGTCAGTACCAATATCAATGTAAATGGATACTGGTGATAGCTGAGGTAGATATGTACATCAGGGGTAAAAGTGCCTGAGAAGCAGGAAAAATCTAATAAATAGTAGCAGCAACGTACAGTGCCTTCAGAAAGTATTCACACACGTTGACTTTTTCCACATTTTGTTGTGTTACAGCCTGAATTTAAATAGGATTCAATTGAGATTTTGTGTCACTGGCTTTCACGCACTATGCCATAATGTCAAAGTAGAATGATGTTTTAAGACATTTTTACAAATTAATGCAAATTGAGAAGTTGAAATGCATTGAGCCAGTAAGTATTAGACACCTTTTGTTATGGCAAGCCTAAATAAATCCATGAGTAAAACTGTGCGTAACAAATCACATAATAAGTTACATGCACTTTGTGCAGTAATAGTGTGTTTTTGAATGACTACCTCATCTCTGTACCCCACACAAACAGATAATTGTAAGGTCCCTCAGTTGAGCAGTGCATTTCAAACACAGATTCAACCACAACAACCAGGGTTGAATCTGCCTCACACTGAAGGGCACCTATTGGCAGATGGAAAAAAAGAAGCAGACATGAAGCATGAAGTTTTTAATTACACTTTGGATGGTGTATCAATACACCCATTCACTACAAAGATACATCGTCCTTCTTAATTAACTCAGTTGCCAGAGAAGAAGGAAACTGCTCTGGGATTTCACCATGAGGCCAATGGTGAATTTAAAACAGTTACAGAGTTTAATGGCTGTGATAGCAGAAAACTGAAGATGGATCAACAACATTGTAGTTACTCCACTATACTAACCTAAGTGACAGAGGGAAAAGAAGGAAGCTGGTACAGAATAAAAATAGTAAAATAAACATGAATTCTGTTTGTAATAACGCACTAAAGTAAAACTGCTAAAAATGTGGCAAAGAAAGTACCTTTATATCCTAAATACAAAGCCTTATGTTTGGGTCAAATTCAACACATCACTGAGTACCACTCTTCATATTTTCAAGCAAGGTGGTGACTGCATCATGTTATGGGTATGTTGTCATTGGCAAGGACTAGGGAGTTTTTAGGATAAAAATATACCGAATAGAGATAAACACAGGCAAAATCCTAGAGGAAAACCTAGTTCTGTCTGCTTTCCAACAGACACTAGGAGACAAATTCACCTTTCAGCAGGACAATAAACTAAAACACAACGCCGGTTATACACGGGAGTTGCTTACCAAGATGACACTGAAAGTTCCTGAGTGGCCTAGTACTTAAATCGTCTTGAAAATCTACGACAAGACTTGAAAATGTCTGTCTAGCTATGATCAACAACGAATTTTGGCAAATATTGTGCAATCCAGGTGTGCAAAGCTCTTAGAGACTTAAGGTGCTTCTACAAATGATTGACTCAGGGGTGTGAATACTTACAGTGCTCTACGTAATTATTGGGACAGTAAAACATGTTTTGTTGTTTTGGCTCTACTCCAGCACTCGGATTTGAAATGATACAATGACTATGAGGTTAAAGTGCAAACTGTCACCTTAAATTTGAGGGAATTTTCATCCATATCGGGTGAACCGTAGAGAAATGACAGCACTTTCTGTACATAGTCCCTTCATTTTAGGGGACCAAAAGTATTGGTGTGTATAAAAGTAGTTAAAGTTTAGAATTTGGTCATATTCCTAGCATGCAGTGATTACATCAAGCTTGTGACTCTACGAATTTAGATGCATTTGCTGTTTGTTTTGGTTGTGTTTTAGATTATTGTGTGCCCAATAGAAATGAATGGTAAATAATGTAGTGTCATTTTGGAGTCACTTTTATTGTAAATAAGAATAGAATGTTTCTATACTTAACTAAAATATAAACACAACATGCAACAATTTCAACAATTTGACTGAGTTACAGTTCATATAAGGAAATCAGTCAATTTAAATAAATAAATTAAGCCCTAATCTATGGATTTCACATGACTGGGCAGGGGCGCAGCTGTCTGGGTGGCTGGTGTCAGACGATCCCGTAGCTGAAGAAGCCAGATGTGAGGGTCCTGAGCTGGCGTAGTTACGTGGTGTGCGGTTGTGTGGCTGGTTGGACGTACTGCCAAATTCTCTAAAACGACGTTGGAGGCGGCTTATGGTAGAGAAATTAACATTATATTCTCTGGCAACAGCTCTGGTGAACATTCCTGCAGTCAGCATGCCAACTGCATGTTCCCTCAAAACTTGAAACATCTGTGGCATTGTGTTGTGTGACAAAACTGCACATTTTAGAGTGGCCTTTTATTGTCCCCAGCACAAGGTGCACCTGTGTAATGATCATGCTGTTTAATCAGCTTCTTGATATGCCACACCTGTCAGGTGGATTGATTATCTTGGCAAAGGAGAAATGCTCACCAACAGGCATGAAAACAAATTTGTTTACAACATTTTAGAGAAATATGCTTTTTGTGTGTATGGACATTTCTTGGATCTTTTATTTCAGTTCATGAAATATGGGACTAACACTTTACATGTTGCATTTATTTTTGTTCAGTATACATTAATGTGGACACTACCATAATTACGGATAGTCCTGAATTTATCGTGAATAATGATGAGTGAGAAAGTTAGACAAACAATATCATACCCCCCCCCCCCCCCAAAAAAAATGCTAACCTCTCCTGTTATGGTAATAAGGAAAGGTTAGCGTGTCTTGGGGGTGCGATATTTGAATTCAGGCTGTAACACAAAATGTGAAATAATACAACTTGATGGCAGTAGCTAACTACTGTAGCTACAGTGGGGCAAAAAAGTATTTAGTCAGCCACCAACTGTGCAAGTTCTCCCACTTAAAAAGATCAGAGAGGCCTGTAATTTTCATCATGGGTACACTTCAACTATGACAGACAAAAAATCCAGAAAATCACATTGTAGGATTTTTAATGAATTTATTTGCAAATTATGGTGGAAAATAAGTATTTGGTCAATAACAAAAGTTTATCTCAATACTTTGTTATATACCCTTTGTTGGCAATGACAGAGGTCAAACGTTTTCTGTAAGTCTTCACAAGGTTTTCACACACTGTTGCTGGTATTTTGGTCCATTCCTCCATGCAGATCTCCTCTAGAGCAGTGATGTTTTGGGGCTGTTGCTGGGCAACACTGACTTTCAACTCCCTCCAAAGATTTTCTATGGGGTTGAGATCTGGAGACTGAATAGGCCACTCCAGGACCTTGAAATGCTTCTTACGAAGCCACTCCTTCGTTGCCCGGGCTGTGTGTTTGGGATCATTGTCATGCTGAAAGCCCCAGCCACGTCTCATCTTCAATGCCCTTGCTGATGGAAGGTTTTCACTCAAAATCTCACGATACATGGCCCCATTCATTCTTTCCTTTACACGGATCAGTCGTCCTGGTCCCTTTGCAGAAAAACAGCCCCAAAGCATGTTTCCACCCCCATAATTCACAGTAGGTATGGTGTTCTTTGGATGCAACTCAGCATTCTTTGTCCTCCAAACACGACGAGTTGAGTTTTTACCAAAAAGTTATCTTTTGGTTTCATCTGACCATATGACATTCTCCCAATCTTCTTCTGGATCATCCAAATGCTCTCTAGCAAACTTCAGAAGGGCCTGGACATGTACTGGCTTAAGCAGGGGGACAAGTCTGGCACTGCAGGATTTGAGTCCCTGGCGGCGTAGTGTGTTACTGATGGTAGGCTTTGTTACTTTGGTCCCAGCTCTCTGCAGGTCATTCACTAGGTGTGGTTCTGGGATTTTTGCTCACCGTTCTTGTGATCATTTTGACCCCACGGGGTGAGATCTTGCGTGGAGCCCCAGACCGAGGGAGATTATCAGTGGTCTTGTATGTCTTCCATTTCCTAATAATTGCTCCCACGGTTGATTTCTTCATACCAAGCTGCTTACCTATTGCAGATTCAGTCTTCCCAGCCTGGTGCAGGTCTTTGGTCTTGGCCATAGTGGAGTTTGGAGTGTGACTGTTTGAGGTTGTGGACAGGTGTTTTATATAGTGATAACAAGTTCAAACAGGTACCATTAATACAGGCAACAAGTGGAGGACAGAGGAGCCTCTTAAAGAAGAAGTTACAGGTCTGTGAGAGTCAGAAATCTTGCTTGTTTGTAGGTGACCAAATACTTATTTTCCACCCTAATTTGCATATAAATTCATTAAAAATCCTACAATGTGATTTTCTGGATTTTTTTTTCTCATTTTGTCTGTCATAGTTGAAGTGTACCTATGATAAATTACAGGCCTCTCTCATCTTTTTAAGTGGGAGAACTTGCACAATTGGTGGCTGACTAAATACTTTTCTGCCCTACTGTATATTGCCAGCAAGCAAAATAATTGCAAACGGGTTAGCATCTAAATACTAGCACGTTAGGAACATATTTCCTCCAATGAAAAGGTGCCTCATTCCCAAAACACACATTTTCTGGTGACTTGTGGGCAGAGTGCTGATGACGTCTCCCACTGTATGCACTTTTGGTAGCCTGATTGCATCCAGACTGAGGAGAAATCTGCACAAAATGAGTCCCTGACCACCTCCTGAGGTCAGTCAGATCTGAACACAATCAAACCACAAAGCAACTTTTGTGCATCTAGACCTGTCTTTTCAATGTGATCTTCGTATTCTGATAGCAGAAGTTGCATGTAAGTGTCAAGTGTAGACACGGCCTGATATGATTGTATCCCGCAGTATGAGCCTCTTGTCTTCCTACCCTAGGCTGAGTTAGCAGTTAAGCCCTGGGCTCCACTTTATCAACTCAGATCACCCCTCTTGGTCTATCTCTACTTGCCACAGAGGTTAGCTCACTCCTTCCTACTGTTAACACTTTATGGGTAGTTTGTGACAAGATATACTATGCGTCAGCAGGGGCTATTTTTGTGTACAACACCAAATGAGCAATCCATTATTTATTAATAGTCTGCTCTGCACTATTTTAGCGCGGCCTGGCTCTTACTACATGTTATTTCACCTTTCACGCTGAATAAGTTCAGCCACGGGGTATAATAGCGGCAGGTCCTCCCTTTCTAGTTGACCAAACAACAGCCTCACGGGTGAGTCACACTCTCTAAGTCCCAGGTATAGGGTTTCAGCTAAGACTAATTTCATGAAATGAATTCTTAGCTGAAAGCAGGGGTTCAGCACTTTGTCATTCAGTGCTCCTTTTGTGTGTTTTTGAACCCCCTGAACCTGTAGTTGTTATAATGCTACATTTCTTCTTCAGCACTTAATTCATCAAATAATTTAACTAGTTATTGACAACCAGTAACACTTTTTTTTGGGTTCCACAGTTTCATAATTGATGGATTGTATTGTTTTTTTTATATACCAATTGCAATGCAGTAGCTTCTAAACAATAGTACTTAAGTTATTTTCTTACCTTACCCAATAAATTATTTTAACTTATAATACAACAATCATCAAAATAAAAGCTAGACTGTCAGGGAGAATTGAAAATTCATAAAACAATTAATTTAGCAGCATTGATTTTGTTATTATGTTTGTGCAAAATAACACAGCATTAGCTATGGCAAAATGTGTAGAACTGCAGGAAATTAGATTTAAAACCTTAACAATTTCTCTTAGCTTCATGGAGAAATTTGTAGAACTGCAGGAAACTGGCTTAAATATAAAATAAAAAAAATAGCAAATGTATTAAATTGAAAACTGAAATATCTTACCTACATAAGTATTCAGAACTTTTGCTATGAGACTCGAAATTGAGCTCAGGTGCATCCTGTTTCCATTGATCATCCTTGAGATGTTTCTACAACTTGGAGTCCACCTGTGGAAAATTCAATAGTTTGGACATGATTTGGAAAGGCACACACCTGTCTATATAAGGTACAACGGTTGACAGTGCATGTCAGAGCAGAAACCAGGATTGTGTCGGGGCACCGATCTGGGGAAGGGTACCAAAACATTTCTGCAGCATTGAAGGTCCCCATAAACACAGTGGCCTCCATCATTCTTAAATGGAAGAAGTTTGGAACCACTGAGACTCTTCCTAGAGCTGGCCACCCGGCCAAACTGAGCAATCGGGGAGAAGTGCCTTAGTCAGGGAGGTGACAAAGAACTCGATGGTTACTCTGACAAAGCTCTAGAGTTCTTCTGTGGAGATGTGTGGACCTTCCAGAAGGACAAGCACCTCTGCAGCACTCCACTAACCAGGCCTTTACGGTAGAGTGGCCAGACGGAAGCCACTTCTCAGTAAAAGGCACATGACAGCCCGTTTGGAGTTTGCCAAAAGGCACCTAAAGGACTCTCAGACCATGAGAAACAAGATTCTCTGGTCTGATGAAACCAAGATTCAACTATTTGGCCTGAATGCCAAGCGTCACATCTGGAGGAAACCAGGCACTGCTCATCACCTGGCCAATACCATCCCTAATGTGAAGCATCGTGGTGGCAGCATCATGCTGTGGGGATGTTTTTCAGCGGCAGGGACTGGGAGACTAGTCAGGATCAAGGGAAAGATGAACGGAGAAAAGTACAGAGAGATCCTTGATGAAAACCTGCTCCAGAGCACTCAGGACCTGAAACTGGGGGTGAAGGTTCACCTTTCAAAAGGACAACGACCCTAAGCACACAGCTAAGACAACGCAGGAGTGGCTTTGAGACAAGTCTCTGAATGTCCTTCTGGGGCCCAGCCAGAGCCCGGACTTGAACTCGATCGATCATCTCTGGAGAGACCTGAAAATAGCTGTGCAGCAACGCTCCCCATCCAACCTGACAGAGCTTGAGAGGATCTGCAAAGAAGAATGGGAGAAACTCCCCAAATACACGTGTGCCAAGCTTGTAGCATCATACCCAAGAAGACTCGTGACTGTAATCGCTGCCAAAGGTGCTTCAACAAAGTACTGAGTTAAAGGGTCTAAATACTTATGTAAATGTGATATATACATATATATATATTTTTATCAGTTGCAAATCCTGTTCTTGTTTTGTCATTATGGTGTATTGTGTGTAGATTGAGGGGGAAAAAACAATTTCATCAATTTTAGAATAAAGGAATTTCCCCCTCAATCTACACACAATACACCATAATGTAATAAAATGTTGGAAAAAAGAGAAGGGGTCTGGATACTTTCCCGAATGCACTGTAACATCTGTTTTTTTGTGTTTTGTTGCTGTACATTTTATCATACATTTTATTTTATTTGGGTTGGTAAAAAATCTGAGTAGTGGGTAGATTTTTTTGATATTTATTTTATGCCCTGGTAATTACCGTATTTGGAAATATCCACGGTATGATCTTTCAATACCTTCAATAACGTTGAAACTATTTACTTGTAGCTACTTTTTAAGTAAATACCTGCAGTAAACTTGAGCAATACGTTAGGCAATAAAGCCGATCACATTCTTCATTTCACTGGTCACACGGTCTTTGTTTACAAGCACACAATGACCAGAGACCAGGAGCCTTGAGTCACAGCATGCACCTGGTGATCTAATTACAGTATGAAATTCACAACTAAATGTTTACCAGCTAGATAGCTTATAACTAAGTTAATGGTTTAAAATGTGCTAAATGCTCTGCAGTTGTGCATTTGGTTTGCTAATTCAGTAGCTTGTTATCTAGCTAGGTAAGTGGTTTGCTTCTTACCTGCAATTAGCTTGAATTCTCGTATTTTATTTTTTCTTGTGTTTCTCATACCTATATTATTACGTATATTATTTCCTTTATATTATTTCCTCTCACCTTGATATTGAATACTGCATTGTTGGGAAAGAGCTTGCAAGTAAACATTTTACTGTACTGTTTCACACCTGCTGCTGTACCCTGTGCACGTGACAAATACACTTTGAAACTTAAAATGTGTGTGTGTGACTTTGTGTCTGTGTGCGAGAGAGTGTCGTGTATATTTGTGCAGTTGTAACGGATGTGAAATGGCTAGCTAGTTAGCGGTGTTCGCGCTAAATAGCGTTTCAATCGGTGACGTCACTTGCTCTGAGACCTTGAAGTAGGAGTTCCCCTTGCTCTGCAAGAGCTGCGGCTTTTGTGGAGCGATGGGTAACGATGCTTCGTGGGTGACTTGTTGATGTGTGCAGAGGGTCCCTGGTTTCACACACATCAAGAGAACATCCCTGTGCATCCCTACTGCTTATCTGGCAGACTTACTAAACACAAAAGCTTAATTTGTAAACTATGTCTGAGTGTTGGAGTGTGCCCCTGGCTATCCTGGCTATTCTGGTTTGCTTAATATAATGAATGTGAAATAATTTATACTTTTACTTAAGTATATTTTAGCAATTACATTTACTTTTGATACTTAAGTATATTTAAAACCAAATACTTTTAGACTTTTACTTAAGTCGTTTTTTACTGGGTGACTTTCACTTTTACTTGAGTCATTTTCTATAAATGAATCTTTACCTTTACTCAAGTATGACAATTGGGTACTTTTTTTCACCTTTGTGTGTGTGTGTGTGTGTGTGTGTGTGTGTGTGTGTGTGTGTGTGTTTACGTAGAGTGCTGTGACCATATGAATTTGAGAGTGGTTATGTTTCTCCATCCCCCAGCTGTTTACCAAAAGTGTCAAGGCAGTCATTTTGTTGTTGTAATGAATCCCGGATTGCCCCTTTAAAACCACACCAAGTTCTATAATTGCAGGGGTTGTGTCCCGTTTTTTTTTCAAGACAGTACTCACTAGTCATAATCAGATCTCCAATCTCCTCTTCAAATGACAGTCATCTCCCCTTCCTTCACTCCAAAAACGGTATGCGCCTCTTTCTCTTCTATGACGGTAACAGCCTCCTCTTTCATTATGAATGCGTCTTCCTCTTCTTTCACAGAAACGTTGTTATCTTCTTTCATTGTAACAACCTCACCCTCTACCTCTTTCTTCACTGTGACATCCACCTTGTCCTTCTCTTCTTCCTCCTCTTTAAATGATAGTCATCGCCCCCTATTTCACTCCAAAAACTATACAACCTCACCCTCTACCTCTTTCTTCACTGTGACATTATTCTCTTCCTTCACGACAATGTTCGTTTCAGTACTCTGCTGCCTGTGACTGGAACGAACTGCAAAAATCGCTGGAGACTTTTATCTCCCTCACCAACTTCAAACATCAGCTATCTGAGCAGCTAACCGATCGCTGCAGCTGTACATAGTCTATTGGTAAATAGCCCACCCATTTTCACCTACCTCATTCCCATACTGTTTTTATTTATTTACTTTTCTGCTCTTTTGCACACCAATATCTCTACCTGTACATGACCATCTGATCATTTATCACTCCAGTGTTAATCTGCAAAATTGTAATTATTCGCCTACCTCCACATGCCTTTTGCACACCGTGTATGTAGACTCCCCCTTTTTTTCTACTGTGTTATTGACTTGTTAATTGTTTACTCCATGTGTAACTCTGTGTTGTCTGTTCACACTGCTATGCTTTATCTTGGCCACGTCGCAGTTGCAAATGAGAACTTGTTCTCAACTAGCCTACCTGGTTAAATAAAGGTAAAAAAAAATAAAAAATAAAAAAAAATGTTGAGCCACATACCCCCTTTCTCTGTCCAGAAGCTTTCTTATTTAACAGGAGGGGAGTAGCTTAATGAGCTCATGGTCGGGAATGTCAGCTAGCTATTATTAGCCACTAGGCTAGTGCTAATTTAACGAGCCAGCAAGCTGACTAACAACAACGTAAATATGAAATGAAATGGGGTAACTAGTAGATACGAGACAACTGTGTTCAAAACACAGTGTCTAATATACTCAGGAAGAGTCTAAAGAGCTTGAATCTTTAAGCTATTTTGGCTAGGAAGCTACCGAGGTGGAGGAGACTAGTGTTATACAAAGATGACGTCACGTGTGTATGGTAACGAGGAAACCTTCAAAATAAAAACCCGCATTTCAAATCATTGCAATGCGGATAGATTTTTAAAAATATATATATTGCATTCATGTCTCCTCTCCTTCATTCAGATGGTGTATGAGACAAAGGCTGATACTGGGTCTGTAGTAATCTTTAGTATTGTACCGTATTGTTTATAAGCGTGGAAATCTACCCTGCCGCATGAGCATGCTTTTGCGGCACAGTAGATAGCGCGCCGGACCTCGGGCTCGAAGGTCGAGGGTTCGAGACCTGCTCCCTGCCTGTTTCATTACACTATTATACAGTATTGCACAATGTTTACCATTGATGGTATTGGTATATGTTGGCTTAATAATTTTTCCACAAGGAAAAAGTACATTCATTCACGTTTCTTCTCCTTCAGATAGTGAATGAGATCAAGGCTGATACTGTAGGTCCCATTCTATGCTATCATACAGTATTGCACAGTGTATACTATAGACACAGTAATATTACACTGTTGCCTTCTTTTTCCAGTATTCCAGGCTGAGTTTTCTTGGTCACAATAGTTGATTGGTCACAATAGTTTTATTATATTATTTTAGTTTATGTGTCAGGGGGCTAGGGTCAGTTTGTTATATCTGGAGTACTTCTCCTCTCTTGTCCGGTGTCCTGTGTGAATTTAAGTATGCTCTCTCTAATTCTCTCTCTCTTTCTCTCTTTCTTTCTCTCTCTCGGAGGACCTGAGCCCTTGGACCATGCCTCAGGACTACCTGGCATGATGACTCCTTGCAGTCCCCAGTCCACCTGGCCGTGCTGCTGCTCCAGTTTCAACTGTTCTGCCTGCAGCTATGGAATCCTGACCTGTTCACCGGACGTGCTACCTGTCCCAGATCTATTATTTGACTGTGCTGGACATTTATGAACATTTGAACATCTTGGCCATGTTCTGTTTCCCATGGAAACTCACGTCTCAGCTCTATTACACTGAGGGTTTCAGTGTATAGCTGTGTTTACTATAGTTCTGTTGCACTACTTTACAGTACCGACAGTAACTATCCCTTAATTGGAAACTGACAGCTCTATTACACATTAAAAGAAATCACAGTGTGCAGCCAGGTTTACTATAGTGTTTCTGTTGCACTACTTACAGTAGGCTACATACAGTAACTATGCTAAACTGAACAAAAATATAAACACAACATGCAACAGTTTCAAAGATTTTACTGAGTTACAGTTCATAAGGAAATCAGTCAATTGAAATACATTCATTACGCCCTAATTTAGGGATTTCACATGAACTGGGAATACAGATATGCGTCTGTTGGTCACAGATACCTTTAAAAAGAAAGGGACATGGATCAGAAAACCAGTCAGTATCTGGTGTGACCACCATTTGCCTCATGCAGCGTGATACATCTCCTTCGCACAGAGATCAGGCTGTTGTTTGTGGCCAGTGGAATGTTGTCCCACTCCTATTCAATGGCTATGCGAACTGGCTAGATATCGGCAGGAACTGTAAAACGCTTTCGTACTCGTCGAACAAGAGCATCCCAAACATGCTCAATGGGTGACATGAGTATGCAGGCCATGGAAGGAATGGGACATTTTCAGCTTCCAGGAATTGTGTACAGATCCTTGCGACATGGGGCCATACATTATCATGCTGAAACATGAGGTGATGGCGACGGATGAATGGCACGACAATGGGCCTCATGGTATCTCAATGCATTCAAAAGCTTTTTGCGTATGGAACATTTCTGGAATCTTTTACTTCAGCTCATGAAACATGGAACCAACACTTTACATGTTGCGTTTATATTTTTGTTTAGTGTGAGTATCCTAGTTTCCCTTGGAAACTCACTTTTCAGCTATTACACTGCGGTCTTGCACAGTGTGAAGCTGGGGTTGCTAGTTTCCTTTTGTACTCACAGTTAAGACAGTAACTATCCTAGTTTCCCCTGGAAACTCACATTACTGCTCCATTACACTGCTGTTTTTCACACAGTGCGTAGCTGGGTTGGTGCTCAATAATTTTTAATGTTACACTACTTTACAGTACATACAGTAACCACCCGCAACTCAGCTCTATTACACCGGGGGTTTCAGTATATAGCTGAATTTACTATAGTTCTGTTATATTACTTTACAGCACAGACAGTAACTAGATTACACTGTGGATCTTAGCAGTGTGTAGCTGGGGTTGGCATATTCTTTTGTTACACTGCAGGGTATACACTACCCATCTCTTCTTCCCACAAAGAGAAACTACCATTTCCAGTAGGGCTTTTCACCTTGAGAAATGCGAGGCCCAAAGGCCAAAATGAGAAGTATGTTGAGTCCCCGTGAGCACTGAATATTATAATTTGTTTTACCTTTATTTAACTAGGCAAGAAAGCTACTGGACTGGAGTCTACACCCTCAGGTGGTGTTACAGCTTTGGGACAGGTTCGGGAGAGCACAGATGAACCTGTTTGCATTTCAGGAGAACACTTATCGCTGGTTCATGATGTCGGACCCTTAAGAGTCTGGATGCCCTTGCTCATGACGTGCCCAGCAACAACTCTTTACGTTTTCCCACCATTTCCCCTGATCACAGCTATGCTAGACAGGGTCCTTATGATTGGCCACCAGCTGCTCTTGATTGCTCCATGCTGGCCAATACCACCAGCCTTCTGTTTTCTCTCCTCTCGGGGACCCCATGGCAGCTGCCCCTGAGGCCTGACCTTCTCTCCAGGCTGAGGGGAGGGTTTTCACAGTCACTGTGGGCCGAGTGGCATCCACAATGAGAGTGTATTTTGCCGCTATCTCGACATGCCATGACGAAGGCCAAGAGGGACCCATGGCTGGCTACCCGTTGCTCTCCAAATTTATGATGGCAGTTCGATGTCTGTGTCCTGCAATGGTTCGCTGGGTGCCATACTGGAACGTTGACGTGGTGCTGTGAGCGCTTGTCAAGCTGCCCTCAAGCTCAGAGTGTCGATGACTTTGAAACACCTATCCACAAAGGTGGCATTCCTGTTGGCTATTACCTCCACTAAAGAGGGTGAGTGAACTTCATGTTTTTTCAGTGAGCACTGAATGTTTTTCCGAATGGGACCAGACAAGAGGAGTGTCCAGACTAAGGTCTTAACCCCTCATTGTTGCCATGGGTCCTGTTTGACAGACATGTGAACCATCCCTTATATGCTCCTTCTGTGAGCTGGGTGTATTTTTCCCCAGGTGTGCTGTGCCAGGTCAGGGCCTTGGACACTTATATTAAACAGACAGAGGCAATACGACAGTTTGATCGGATATTTGTTTGCTATGGTGAGAGAGTTCTGGGCCAGATCCTATTGATACAAAGTCTCTGCCGTCTGCTGTAGAGGCGCATTCTACTGGAGGAGTAGCTATATCGTAGGCACTTCTCCAAGGAGTTCCGCTCAATGGCCAGTAGGGCATTGTTTAACACCTTTTTCTAGGTACTATCGGGTCATTGTTGCCCCCGCCACTGAGGTCGGAACTGCTGTGCTGGGTGCTGCTTCCGCTACCCTGAGTGGGGACGGAGGGACATAGCATCTATGACTGCCCTGAGCTCAGTCCTACCGGGACTTTGCTCTCTAACTGGCCCTTATCTAGTTCACAGATGAATCTGGTATTGTCATACCATATTGGAATGATCCAATATAGTGTTACATAACGAAGGCTATGTATGTAACCACAGTTATCTGAGCTATTGGATCACTCCAATCCTCTTTGTCTGTGATCTACGAAAAAGACATGCGGTGGAAGTAGCGCAGCGGCAGCTATTTAAGTGGGTCAGCCCCAGCACGACCCGATACAAGGGACTAATCTGAAATTCTCGGAATGTATCCTGCCGTATCAGGCGGATACCATATTGGAGTGATCCAATAGCTCACATAACCGTGGTAACATACGTAACCTTTGTTTGTGAATTGGACCTCCTCTTCAGATGGCAATCAAACTGCATCCAGTTTTGGTGGGGGTTTACCCTGAGGAAAAATGGCTAGTGCGAGGGCCGAGGGGGGGGAAAATCAACGTTTGAACTGTAGCCAAATTGTTGTTGTGTCACGATGGGTGGTTGTCCATTGGATTATATGTCACGCTGGAAGCGTGGGTAACACAAGTTGAGAGAAGTATATTTTATTTCCAGACAAAAAAATGTATTTTTCATTTATTCCAGTATAGGGCAATCTACAGTTGCTACATCCATTTTTGGACTCATAAATGGGTAGGTTTAATTTACACAAATACATGTTCCACAATGGAGCACTTTGACGGTTTACAATAGAGAACACTGAATTGCAGTGCAGCTTACGTAAGATAAACAAAAACATTTAAATCTGAACAACAAGCCCGTCTAGTGTCAGTTTAAAAGCACAACTAATGACGGTATTGGACTTTTTCTGTAGCGTTCAGTGTTATATCTTTTATTTATTCACTATGCAGATTCTGTCTCAAAACCTTTCTTAAACGGAAGCAAATTAAACTAAACGGGGAGGGACCTACCTGAATTTGTCCAATAGAAACTCTAGTTTTAGGTGCAAAACGCAACTTTTTGGACTAATGGTAGGCTAGCGGTTCAGAGCGTTGGGCCAGTAACCGAAAGGTTGCCGTTTCGAATCCCCGAGCTGACTAGATGAAAAATCTCTCTATGTGCCCTTGAACAAGGCAGTTAACTCTAATTTCTCCTGTAGTCTCTGAATAAGAACATATGCTAAATAATTTAAAAATTATATATATATATTGTGTTGACTGTTTTCCCGTAGTTGCCCACACTCCCTTGTCCTTACTCTGGATTTCTGATCCCTTGTAGGTCAGCTGGATACATTTTTTTTCGACCTCTGCAGCTTGAGACCAAGTTTCAGACAAAGCTCCTCACATCTCTGTTGCAATGAATGATATGTGGGCCGACACATTGATTCTTGAACAATATATCTTATAAATGGATCTTAGCTTAACTGTACCCCCATTAGAACCCAACATATACGTTTGTTTTACTCCAACGTTTGTAACCAAAGTAAATGTAATGAACAAAGCACCGTGGTCCTACAGCCTCAAGACATGGTTAAACCTATCATGTTGATATCATGGCGGGTCAGTCCTTGCATCCATACCCTTGTATCCATACCTCTATGAATTTGAGAGTGGTAACATTTCTCCACACCCATCCCTAAGCTTTTTACCGAAACGGGGGCGGGAAGAACCCTTTGTTTTTGTTTCACTGTGGATCGCCCCAGTAGCCCTTTTTCTGCAGTCAAATGACCTAGTGGCCTCGTGGGTGGAATTGTATTCATATTTTGTATGTTTTCTATGTCAAACGGTTTAGTTATATATTCAGTCTTCTGTGATGTATATAACGTGTAATATTGGGATGCAAACTCAAAATGTAACACATTTCAATTCTATATCTGACGTGGTACAGGTGTCTTCTTTTGTTTAGGCCCAGGACCATGTGTCTGATGTATCTACTTTGAAACAAAAGTATACTTGATTAAGGCTACCAAGAAACACTCTGTGTGACCCACTGCAGCAAAAGGTAGCATAATATTATATGCAAATGTACAAAGAGAAGCATGTGTTGATCAGTGCAGATTCTTAATGAGCAAGAATTTGAAAAATATACCATACCACTGCATTCAAGGCAAATGATTGATTCAGTCAAACGAACAGATACTATAAGCAGCCAGGACCCAAACGACTATCCATCTTCTTGTTTAATGTAGGATATCATCTGGCCAAGATATACATGGAGCACGGAGCCAGTGCATTTGTCAATACGGAGCAGATAATGCAATGCAGGGCATTAGAGCTGCTTCTGTGGTTCCTTGCTTGGTCAGCAAGCCGACGTTTCGATGGAGCTAAGCTGTGTTCTTGGAGAATCCATTCTGGTCGAGGCTGAGCTGAGCGATACGGAGTGATGTGAGGCACCATAGCATACGCATACCGTGGACCCAGGCTCCGGTACGTAACCAGATTGATTCGATTATTCATGCGTTTATTTATCCTATGCTCCTGTAGACTAGCCTACATAAAACATTAACGGATAAGTTCAAACAAATATTACATTAGGTATTCCAGTCATTTAGCAGACGCTCTTATCCAGAGCGTCGTACAGGAGCAATTAGGGGTTAAGTGCTTTGCTCAAGGGCACATTGACAGATTTTTCACCTAGTCGTCTCAGGGATTCAAACCGGTAAACTTTTTGGTTACTGGCCCAGATAGCACGTGATTTTGACACTGTTGTGCAATAATTCACCACGATATAAGAGTATTTAATATAAGGCATGATGTTGTACACTATAGAACTATAATTATTCTATTTATTATAATTCTATGGTTGTAAACCTAGTCTGATGGTGGGCAATTTATGCTATTTAAGGAGATATAGCTGATTCCAGGTCAGGTCTGTGTAGGTGGGTGGGTGGTACAGCAGCTCAGAGCTCCGACATGGCTCCCCAGGGTAGCATCATTAGGGGAAATGCATGCAGAGGGAGACAGGGAGAGAGGGATAGAGCGATAGAACGATAGGGTAGTGCACTCCAAGAATGACAAGTATGTCCTGAAGCCGCTGAAATGAAACCCCCAGCACTGTTTTTCTAATTACAGTGGGCAGTGGGGCTTAGCATTACCCCCCCCCCCCTCCTTTCCCATCAGACACACACATGTGCTACAGTGAGTGCTCAATCATACCCTCACAAACAGTAGGAGCCATGTAGGCTACAGGGTCAAGCTGCCCTGCTTTTTAAATCCCCCTCGTTGTTTTGCTTTTTCATCAGTGGGTTTAGTACCCTTTCAGTCTTAAAGCAGCCACGCCACATTGGCTCTTTGCAGTCCAGCTGAAATCTGTATCTAACAGACACACAGCTGTGCGTGTGTGTGTGAGATCAGAACCTCAGCACTCTCATTGGACCGGCGCTGAGGAAGTGGGTGTGTCCACACAAGCTAATCTGACCCCGTCAGAGCAGCAGTGCTGGTGTTGTGAAGTACTTTCCCTTCCTGTACATTCAGTCCTCTACATTCAATTCAATCATTCCTATGCCTCTGCACCAGACGCTACAGGTAAGCGTGAGAGAAAGGCACAAAGAGAGAGACACACACACAGGGAGAGGAGAGACTGACTGAAGCAATGTGCTGGACTTGGACTTGAGTTCCCATCAACACTTCTGAAGCGGACAGCTGGGAAAATAAGAACCTGCCTTGGAGGTAAGAATATTGGAGAGATTCCTTGCTTCATTCATCTCCTTCTCCCACCCCTCTTCTTTCCTCTCTTCTGCTGGTCTCGGTCTGTTTCCTTAACTGCTACTATCTCAGTCCCCTCATTCCTCTCTTCTTCTTTTCTCCTCGCATTGTTTCTATCTCTGGCCCCCCCCCCACTCTCCTTTCTTCCGGTTCTCTGATATCGTGTTTTATTCTCTCCTTGGGGTTTTCAGACTTTCTGAATGTGGTAATAGGATGCCGCCACACACACACACACACACACACACACACACACACAGCGAGAGATTGACTGCACGCCGTGTAACTAGTATGGTCTGTCTTTATGGTCTATTAGAGATTTTTACCGTCGTTGTATTCCATATTCTATCCCATTTGGCGGTTGGCCGCGCTATGTTATAGTTTACAGTCCTGCTGGGCTGGCTAATGTCTTACAGCTGGCCCTTCTCTCAGCCAACCAGCCTGACACAGTCACACATGTAGCCATACAGGGCAGTGGGGATGGAGTGGGAGAGGGAAAGAGAGATGGGGGGGGGGGGGGGGGGGGGAGCGAGAGAGAGAAATGGAGATGGAGAGAGGTAGGTAGGTGAAGTTGAACGGAAAGAGAGAAAGCGAGGGAAAGAGATGGAGAAAGAGAGAGAGAGAGCATTGCACTAGGCTGGGCTTTATCTTGAGTGCATCCTTTGCTTGGCTGCTCTTTTATAACCTGCATTTATTCACACAGCAAGGCTCTTTCCTCCTGTCTGGTTAGTGAGTCTGTGAGTGAGTGAATGCATCGTCCATTGTCATCTTCTCAGGCAAGGAACGTTCAAGGCAAAACGTTTACATTCTATCTGCTCTCGGCACGGGCTGCCTCTCTACCTCGAATGGCAGAGTGATGCTGAGTTTGTGTTTGACATACATTTTAAAGTGAAAAATCTCAGCATCACTCTGTTACCGTGGAATTGCCCTACTGTTGTTGTTTCTGTGAATGTGGCTATTTTGGTGCGTGTGTTCGTATGTGTTTGTGTCTGTAGGCCTATTTATCTTTGTCTGTAAGGTTGTTTTGGTTTATGTGTGCAGTGGTAAGAAAAAGTATTTTCAAAGATCAAAGTAAAATTTGATCTGATCTTCATCTAGGTCACAAGAATAGATAAACACAGTCTGCTAAAACGAATAACACACAAACAATTATACGTTTTCATGTCTTTATTGAACACACCGTGTAAATATTCACAGTGCAGGGTGGAAAAGTACTATATGTGAAACCTTGGATTTAATAACTGGTTGAACCTCCTTTGGCAGCAATAACCTCAACTAAACGTTTTCTGTAGTTCAGGATCAGACCTGCACAATGGTCAAGAGGAATTTTAGACCATTCCTCTTTACAAAACTGTCAGTTCAGCAATATTCTTGGGATGTCTGGCGTGAACTGCTCTCTTGAGGTCATGCCACAGAATCTCAATTGAGTTGAGGTCAGGACTATGACTGGGCCATTCTGTTGTCGATGTTTTGGGTCGTTGTCCTGAAGCATCACCCAACTTCTGTTGAGTCCCATGTCTTGATAAACTTGGGAATTCATTTTTCTGTCAATGATAGCAAGCTGTCCAGGCCCTGAGGCAGCAAAGCAGCCCCAAACCATGATGCTTCCTCCACCATACTTTACAGTTGGGATGAGGTTTTGATGTTGGTATGCTGTGTGTACCTTCCCAAGCAACTCAACTGTAGTTTCAGCTGTCCACAGAATATTTTGCCTGTAGCACTATGGGTCATCCAGGTGCACTTTTGCAAACTTTACACGTGCTGAAATGTTTTTTTTTTCAACAGCAGTGGATTCTTCCGTGGTGTCCTCCCATGAACACCATTCTTGTTTAGTGTTTTATGCACTGTTGACTCGTCAACAGAGATGTTAGCATATTCCAGAGACTTCTGTAAGTCTTTAGCTGACACTCTAGGAGTCTTCTGTGCAGTGCTCTTGCAGTCATCTTTGCAGGACGGCCAGTCCTAGTGAGAGTAGCAACAGTGCTGAACTTTCTCCATTTATAGACAATTTCTCTTACCATGGACGGATGAACATCAAGGCTTTTAGAGATACTTTTGTAACTCTTTCCAGCTTTATGCAAGTCAACGATTCTTAATCTTAGGTCTTCTGGGATCTCTTTTGTTCGAGGCATGGTTCACATCAGGCAATGCTTCTTGTGAATAGGAAACTTAAATTTTGCGAGTTTTTTTTATAGGGCAAGGCAGCTCTAACCAACATCTCCAATCTTGTCTCAGTGATTGGACTCCAGGTTAGCTGACTCCTGACTCCAATTCGTTTTCGGAGAACTCATTAGCCAAGGGGTTCACCTTCTTTTTCCAACCTACACTGTGAATGTTTAAATTATGTATTCAATATAGACAAGAAAGAATACGATCATTTTTGTGTTATTTGTTTAAACACACTATGTTTGTCTATTATTGTGACTTAGATGAAGACCAGATCAAATTTATGCAGAAATCCAGGTAATTCCAAAGGGTTCACACACATTTTCTCTCCACTGTATGTAGAATGCGTTTTGCATTTCTGTTTGTTTGCGCGGTTTTTATTGTAGTTTACCAGTGTGTGTGTCTGTGTTAATGATTTTCTTTGTGTGGTCACCGACAAGAAAGCTCTGTTCGTAGAACTAATTTTGGTTTAATTACAAGTTGCAACGGTGGAGACACCTTCAGCACCAGAAGCCAAGAAAATGAGAAGTCTCTTATACAGTATATTAATCACACGGCACCGAAGGTTCTGTAAATGCCAGCACGGGAGGCTTGTAGGAAGCCACAATTACAGCTGTTACAGAATCACAGTGTCACAGATACATTATCAGTGTCCTCAAATCCAGTCTGGAGTCAAAACCTTTAACCATAACCTTCAACACTGGCAGACATTTGATGCTGCCAGTTAAACAGGTCAACATAGGACCATCAGTACATAGTCAAAACAGATCATTGTAGACCATGGGTGTCAAACTCTGGCCCGTGGGCCAAATTTGGCCCGCGGGGTAATTATATTTGGCCCGCGAGACAATACCAAATTACTACTAGAGCTGGCCCGCCGGTATTATACAGCGCATTCACCACTAATACTACGAATCCCATAATGCTCTGCTGTTTTCGCGCGCCAATCAGGACAGGACCCAGAAACGCTCTCTCCTCTGTGACAGTAGTCATAGCAACATAGACGCTACAACTGTCAGCGAGCTAACCCTTCCCAAAAATGGCGAAAAGAAAGGCAGAAAACAGGAGCTTTCTGGACAAGTGGGAGGCAGAATATCTGTTTACATATGTAAAAGACAAACCTGTTTGTCTTGTTTGTGGAGTCAATGTGGCTGTAAGTAAGGAGTACAACATTAGACGACACTATGAAACGAAACACCATGACAAATACAAGGACCTGGACATGACTCAAAGGAGCCAGAAAGTAGAGGAGATTAAAAAAAGTTTGGTTTCACAACAGAATATGTTTAAAAAAGCCACATCACAAAGTGAGGCTGCTGTAAAGGCTAGTTATATAGTGGCAGCAGAGATCGCAAAATCAGCCCGGCCCTTTAATGAGGGAGAGTTCATGAAAAAGTGCATGATGAAGGTTTGTGACCTCGTATGCCCAGAGAAAAAACAAGCATTTTCAAACGTGAGCCTGAGCAGGAACACAGTAGCTGATCGCACATGTGATCTTGCCACCAATCTGTATGACCTGCTGATGGAAAAGGGAAAAGATTTTGTTGCGTTCTCCCTCGCTGTGGATGAGAGCTGCGACGCATCTGATACTGCTCAGCTGTCAGTCTTCATCCGTGGAGTGGACTCAAATCTGTGTGTTACGGAGGAGCTATTAGGATTCAAATCAATGCATGGCACAACCACAGGAAAGGAAATCTTTGAGGAGGTTTCCAAATGTGTAACTGAAATAAAGCTGCCGTGGGATAAACTCGTTGGATTAACGACAGATGGTGCGCCAGCGATGTGCGGTAAAATGAGTGGACTGGTGGGCATGGTTCGGGAGAAGATGAGAACTGTGCAGGTGAACTGTGCAGGTGAGCTAACTGTTTACCACTGCATCATACATCAGGAAGCACTGTGTGCCAAAGCCCTAAAGATGGAACATGTTATGACCACAGTAACACAGGTAGTTAACTTTATAAGAGCCAAAGGTCTAAATCACCGCCAGTTTAAATCTTTTCTGGAGGAGTGTGGTTCGGAATACGCAGACGTGCCGTATCACACAGAGGTGAGATGGCTAAGCAGAGGAAAAGTACTGAACAGATGTTTCGAGCTGCGTGAGGAAATATGTCAATTCCTGGAAACCAAAGGGAAGGATACAGCAGAGCTCCGGGAGCAAAAGTTCCTGTGTGAGCTGGCCTTTCTCTGTGACATCTCGAGCCATCTCGATGCGCTGAACCTGCAGCTTCAGGGGCGGGGGCGCATCATCACAGACATGTACGCTGCAGTGAGGGCCCTCAAAACTAAACTGTGCCTGTGGGAGAATCAGATGATGCAAGGAAACCCTTGCCATTTTCCCTGCTGCCAATCCATAAAAGCGCAGATCTCTACCGCCGTGTTCCCATGCGCACAGTTTGCTGAAAAACTCAGTGTTCTCGCCGCTGAGTTTAGCCGGCGATTTGCCGACTTCGATGCCCAGAAATGCAAGTTTGAACTGCTTAGTAATCCCTTCGCAGTTGATGTGGAAAATGCACCAACCAACATCCAAATGGAGCTGATTGAACTCCAGTGCAACGACACGCTGAAGTCAAAGTATGATGCTGTGGGCGCCGCACAGTTTCCACGGTTCATCCCTGACACAATGCCTCAGCTCCGCACCCAAGCTGCTCAGATGCTCTCCATGTTCGGCAGCACTTATCTATGCGAGCAACTTTTCTCCTCGATGAAGATGACCAAAACAACTCACAGGAGACGTCTGACTGATGAACATCTTCGCTCGATACTGAGGATTTCTTCAGCTCAGAGCTTGAGCCCAGACATTGATGAACTAGCATCCAAGAAGAGATGCCAGGTATCTGGCTTGGGCACATCAGATTAGACCAGTGTGCAATAATTAACGTTTTCTTTATGCACTTTTTCTTGCTACAAGGCATGGGCTTGAATGGTTGATTGATTTATTATCATTTTATTTGTAAAATTATTAGCCAGTGGAAAAAGTTTATTTTGGTATTTAAATCAGAAGGCTGCAAATAGAAAAGAGGCATACAATTTTTATTTAAATTTTATTTATTTAATAAATGAATGCCATTGATGTGTTTTTTCATTTGAAATTCGATTTTGCATGTCTCCACTATTAAATTATATATTGTATGGTAATAAGCGATGCTTGTTCCATATTCAATGTTAAAGCAAAACTTGTTTGGGTCCATATTAAAAGGTTAATTTGTTCAATGTTGGCCCGTGACTTTGTTCAGGTTTTACATTTTGGCCCACTGGGTATTTGAGTTTGACACCCCTGTTGTAGACAAACAAGTGAAAACGACTTCATTCAATTTCAGTTTAAGAAAAAAATCTATGGGATGACGTTGAATCAGTATGGAAAACTGGTTGGATTTGCAAAAATCCATCAACGTAAAAGGGCCTTGCGTACTTTTAACATAAATCCCAATGCATGGTGAATTATTTTGTTGATTTGCTTTAAAATTCACATTAGCTGACAACTCCAACCAAATGTAAGTCAAAACTAGATGTTGAACGTCCGTGCCTACTGGGACGTCATCCCGCATTGCAATTTAGTTTATTACGTATCAACAGTAAATTAAATACAGGAAAATAAATAGTCAAACACTAGTAGAACACCTTTACCAGCCCTGTATTAGTGGACAGATATAGCCGTCTGTAGCGTGGGCCTCATTTTATTTTACCGCGCCCTTGGTGGGAAGCTTCGTATACATGGTGCTTGTGTTTGTCCTATAACATTCCTATCTTACACACACCTGGACTTGTGGAGGTGCATGGTTGCCTGTGTGTGCCCTATCACTGTTGGCCAAGCGCCTAACACCTCCAGATGGTTCACATTCTCCAGACTCTGGCTCCCGCTGAATATTACTGTAGCTCCCACTGAGACATATATCAACCTGTAGCATGGTATGTGCGTGTGTGCGTGTGTGTGTGTAGGGATTTCAAATTGTTTTATATTCACAGGATGACTAGAAAAAAGCCAATTTTCTCTCCTTTCACTTACTAGCTCCAGTAGGGCTAAGGAGATTGAATGCCTCTTAATGCCTGCTTGTCTCGCTTCGGGGAGTCAAGCAGCCCAAAACCCCTGGGTGTCAGTCATCAAGGCAGGCAGACAGTCAGGCAGGGAGAGAGGCAGAGAAAAAGCCTCCCAGGAATTTCAGAGAAAGTACAGATCATAACTAAGAAAAAATGCCTTGGGATAGTAATGGGTTAATAATGGGATAGTACGACTTCATATAGATGTCCTTAGATGTTGTTGTGGCTTTGTATCATGTTATTGTGCTGGTGTTCTTCCGATAAGCCCCAAAGTTGTTACTGACCATGTATCGAACTGTGAACACCTTTGGGCCTGGAGTTTTCCTGACCACATGACATGACTTGGTCCTAATTCCTGATGGCACGCTATGTTCCTCCTGTCATTGTTGGAGGCAGTGGGGTTGTGCTCCATCAGGGCTGTTGTCCGGCTGAGCTCACGGTTCTAGCTGTCCTCTATTATGTTCCTTCATAGTAAGTCTGGGAATCATACTTTCCGTGCTCTGCTCTGCTCTGAGGCACTCACCCCAGGCACATCTACTAGAGGGATTTTAGCCCTGCCTCGCAGTGGACTGTACTCTACCAATGTAGAATAGCATTGCAAGGCTACATTGTCACTAGCTTGCCTTGCAGTGTGCACTATACTCTAATAATAGAGATTAGCAGCCCAACATTGTCACTGGAGCAACAATAGCAACACAGAGCTCTAGTACCAGTACATTTCCCTCTCAGGAGACTGAACAGATTTGGCATGGTTCCCCAGATCCTCAAAAGTTTCTACAGCTGCACCATCGAGAGCATCCTGACCGGTTGTATCCCCGCCTGGTATGGCAACTGCTCGGCATCTGACCGTAAGGCGCTACAGAAGGTAGTGCGAACGGGGCTAAGCTTCCTGCCATCCAGGACCTATATAATCGGCGGCGTCAGAGGAAAGCCAATAAAATTGTCAGCGACTCCAGGACTCCAAGTTATAGACTGTTTTTCTCAGCTACTGCACGGCAAGCGGTACCGGATCGCTAAATCTAGGACCGAAAGGCTCCTCAACAGCTTCTACCCCCAAGCCATAAGACTGCTGAACAATTCATAAAATCGCCACCGGGCAATTTACATTGACCTCCCCTCCCCCTTTTGTACACTGCTGCTCCTCGCTGTTTGTTTGTTACCTATGCAACTAGCCTGTACCCCCACACACTGACAAGGTACCGGTGCCCCCTGTATATAGCCTCGTTATTGTTATTCTTATTATGTTACTTTTATTATTACATTTTATTTTAGTCTCCTTGGTAAATATTTTCTTCTTCTTGAACTGCACTGTTGGTTAAGGGCTTGTAAGTAAGCATTTCACGGTGAAGTCTACACTTGTTGTATTCGGGGCATGTGACAAATAAAATGTGATTTGATTTGATTTAGCTGTACAGTGCATTCGGAAAGTATTCAGACCCATTGACTTTTTCTAAATTTTGTTACAATACAGCCTTATTCTAAAATTAAATCTATATTAAATCTAATGTTTTCATCATCAATCTACACACAATAAATACCCCGTAAAAGATAAAGCAAAAACAGTTTTTTAGAAATTTGTGCAAATGTATTAAAAAAAGAAAACAGTCATTCTTTATTTACATAAGTATTCAGACTCTTTGCTATGAGACTCGAAATGAGGCTCAGGTGCAGTTTCCATTGATCCTCCTTGAGATGTTTCTACAACTTGATTGGAGTCCACCTGTGGCAAATTACATTGATTGGACATGATTTGGAAAGGCACACATCTGTCTATATTAGGTCCCACAGTTGACAGTGCATGTCAGAGCAAAAACCAAGGCATGAGTTCGAAGGAATTGTCCATAGAGCTCCGAGACAGGATTGTGTCGAGGCACAGATCTGGGGAAAGGTACCAAAACATTCCTGCAGCATTGGAGGTCCCCATAAACACAGTGGCTTCCATCATTCTTAAATGGAAGAAGTTTGGAATCACCAAGATTCTTCCTAGAGCTGGCCGGCCAGCCAAACTGAGCAATCAGGGGAGAAGGGCCTTGGTCAGGGAGTTGACCAAGAACCCGATTGTCACTCTAACAGAGCTCCAGAGTTTCTCTGTGGAGATGGGAGAAACTTCCAGAAGGACAACCATCTCTGCAGCACTCCACCAATCAGGCCTTTATGGTAGAGTGGTAAGATGGAAGCCACTCCTCAGTAAAAGACACATGACGGCCCGCTTGGCGTTTGCCAAAAGGCACCTAAAGACTCTCAGACCATGAGAAACAAGATTCTCTGGTCTGATGAAACCAATATTGAACTTTTTGACCTGAATGCCAAGCGTCACGTCTGGAGGAAACCTGTTACCATCCCTACGGTGAAGCATGGTGGTGGAAGCATCATGCTGTGTGGATGTTTTTCAGCAGCAGGGACTGGGAGACTAGTCAGGATGTAGGGAAAGATGAATGGGAGCAAAGTACAGGGAGATCATTGATGAAAACCTCCTCTAGCGCACTCAGGACCTCAGACTGGGGCGAAGGTTCACCTTCCAACAGGATAACGACCCTAAGCACACAGCCAAGACAATGCAGGAGTGGCTTTGGGTGGCCCGAGCAGAGCCTGGACTTGAACCTGAACATCTCTTGTCAGACATGAAAATAGCTGTGCAACGACGCTCCCCATCCAACCTGACAGAGCTTGAGAGGATCTGCAGAGAGGAATGGGAGAAACTCCCCAAATACAGGTGTGCTAAGCTTGTAGCATCATACCCAAGAAGACTCGGGCTGTAATCGCTGCCAAAAGTTATTCAAGAAACAACTGAGTAAAGGGTCTGATTACTTATGTAAATGTGATGTTTTCTTTTCTTTTTTATAAATGAGCAAAAATGTCAGAACCTGTTTTTCTTCGTCATGGGGTATTGTGTGTAGAATGATGAGGGGGGGGGGAAACAATTTAATACATTTTAAAATAAGGCTGTAACATAACAAAGTGTGAAAAAAGTTAAGGAATAATTTCCGAATGCACTGTATATATTCTTTGTGGACATGCTCCATAGTGGGTGTGTGAGTTGGAAATGTCAGCTGGGCAAGGGTCACCGTAGTTTGGCAAGGGTTAAAGCATTTCCAGGGGGCAATGAGGGATGGACGAATGGACGAGGGCATGCGGGTGATTGCTTGTCCTTTGTTTCCTGCCTGGGTAGGACATTTCTCAGAGAGTGGGCTGAGGAACAATGGATGAGCTCACTTTAAAGTTGGCCCCCAGAGTCTTAATACTGATCTATAATTGGTTCCTATTAGCGGACAGGAAAAAACAAGCCGTGAGAGGACTGCAGAATGGCCATGGGACTGTGATTTTCTTAGTGGAACCCTCCAAGACCAACTTCCTGTTGGAATCTCCTGTTGGAGCTGGAGGAGACCACTCCCTGCAGCTGTAGCCACTAGGACAGTGTTAAGTGTGTATTGTGTTTGAAGGGTCCAGTGTGTGTCTGAGCACTTGTGTGTGTGTATTTGGCTGTGCGACTATAGTCCCTTGGGACCCGGGGTCTGCCCTGACAGTTGACTGGAGTGTGAGGTGTTCAGAGGAGAGGTGTTCCTCTCCCCGGAAAGACCTGCTGCCAGAAGCACTGATCCTATGGGGGCACAATACAAGAAAACAATTTCCAATCCCCCATATACACTACCCTTCAAAAGTTTGGGGTCACTTAGAAATGTCCTTGTTTTTGAAAGAAAAACACATTTCTATGTCCAGTGTCTGTGTTTTCTTGCCCATCTTAATCTTTTCTTTTTATTGGCCAGTCTGAGATATGGCTTTTTCTTTGGGATGCTGGGCTTCTAGACAGAGTTGCAGAGTCGCCTCTTCACTGCACTGTTGACGTTGAGACTGGTGTTTTGCGGATACTATTTAATGAAGCTGCCAGTTGAGGACTTGTGAGGCGTCTGTTTCTCAAACTAGACACTCTAATGTACTTGTCCACCGGGGCCTCCCACTCCTCTTTCTATTCTGGTCAGAGCCTGTTCTGTGAAGGGTTGCGTTGTGCAAGATCTTCAGTTTCTTAGCAATTTCTCGCATGGAATAGCCTTCATTTCTCAGAACAAGAATAGACTGACGAGTTTCAGAAGAAAGTTATTTGTTTCTGGCCATTTTGAGCCTGTAATCGAACCCACAAATGCTGATGCTCCAGATACTCAACTAGTCTAAAGAAGGCCAGTTTTATTCCCTCTTTAATCCGCACAACATTTTTCAGCTGTGCTAACATAGTTGCAAAATGATCAATTAGCCTTTAAAAATAATGAATTTGGATTAGCTAACACAACGTGACATTGGAACACAGGAGTGATGGTGGCTCTGTATGCCTCTGTATGCCATAAAAAATCAGCCGTTTCCAGCTACAATAGTCATTTACAACATTAACAATGTCTACACTGTATTTCTGATCAATTTGCTGATATTTTAATGGACAAAAGAATAGCTTTTTATTCAAAAACAAGTACATTTCTAAGTGACACCAAACTTTTGAAAGTTACTGTATATATTTGTAAATATACAGTACCAGTCAAAAGTTTGGACACAGCTACTCATTCAAGGGTTTTTTCTTTATTTTTACTATTTTCTACATTGTAGAATAATAGTGAAGACATCAAAACTACAAAAAAAAAACACATATGGAAACATGTAGTAACCAAAAAAGTGTTAAACAAATCAAAATATATTTTATATTTGAGATTCTTCAACGTAGCCACCCTTTGCCTTGATGACAGCTTTGCACACTCTTGGCATTCTCTCAACCAACTTCATGAGGTAGTCTCCTGGAATGAATTTCAATTATTAGGTGTGCCTCGTTAAAAGTACATTTTTGGAATTTCTTTCCTTCTTAATGCATTTAAGCCAATCACCTGTGTTGTGACAAGGTAGGGGTGGTATACAGAAGATAGCCCTAGTTGGCAAGAACAGCTCAAATAAGCATAGATAAATGACAGTCCATCATTACTTTCAAGAACTTTGAAAGTTTCTTAAAGTGCAGTCCCAAACCATCAAGTGCTATGATGAAACTGGCTCTCATGAGGACCACCACAGGAAAGGAAGACCTAGAGTTACCTCTGCTGCAGAGGATAAGTTCATTAGAGTTACCAGCCTCAGAATAAGCTATTAACTGCACCTCAGATTGCAGCCCAAATAAATGCTTCAGAGTTCAAGTAACAGACCCATCTCAACATCAACTGCTCAGTGGAGGCTACGTGAATCAGGCCTTCATGATCGAATTGCTGCAAAGAAACCACTACTAAAGGACACCAATTAGAAGAATGGACTTGCTTGGGCCAATAAATACAAGCAATGGACATTAGACCTTTGGTCTGATGAGTCCAAATTTGAGATTTTTGGTTCCAACCGCCGTGTCTTTGTGAGACGCAAAGTAGGTGAACGGATGATCTCCGTATGTGTAGTTCTCACTGTGAAGCATGGAAGAGGAGGTGTGGTGGTGCTTTGCTGATGACACTGTCTGCGATTTATTTAGAATTCAAGGCACACTTAACCAGCATGGCTACCACAGCATTCTGCAGCGACAGGCCATCTCATCTGTTTTTTGCTTAGTAGGACTATCATTTGTTTTTCAGCACAACAATCACCCGAAACACATCCCCAGGCTGTGTAAGGACTATTTGACCAAGAAGGAGAGTGATGGAGTGCTGCATCAGATTACAACAATCGCCTGACCTCTACCCAATTGGTTTGAGATGAGTTGGACCGCAGAGTGAATGAAAAGCAGCCAACAGGTGCTCAGCATATGTGGGAACTCCTTCAAGACTGTTGGAAAATCATTCCTCATGAAGCTGGTTGAGAGAATGCCAAGAGAGTGCAAAGCTGTCATCAAGGCAAAGGGTGGCTACTTTGAATAATCAAAAAAATGAACCCATTTTTAGTTAATACATGATTTCAAAGTTGTGATGTCTTCACTATTATTTTACAATGTAGAAAATAGTAAAAATAAAGAAAAATCCTTGAATGAGTATGTATTTCAACTTTTGATTTGTACTGCATATTTTTTTATATACACTTGAAGTTGGAAGTTTACATACACCTTAGCCAGATACATTTAAACTCAGTTTTTCACAATTCCTGACATTTAATCTTAGTAAAAATTCCCTGTTTTAGGTCAGTTAGGATCACCACTTTATTTTAAGAATGTGAAATGTCAGAATAATAGTAGAGAGAATGATTTATTTAAGCTTTTATTTCTTTCATCAAATTCCCAGTTGGTCAGAAGTTTACAATTTCTCAATTACCATTTAGCATTGCCTTTAAATTGTTTAACTTGGGTCAAACGTTTCGGGTAGCCTTCCACATGCTTCCCACAATAAGTTGAGTGAATTCTGGCCCATTCCTCCTGACAGAGCTGGTGGAACTGAGTCAGGTTGTAGGCCTCCTTGCTCGCACACTCTTTTTCAGTTCTGCCCGCAAATGTTCTATAAGATTGAGGTCAGGGCTTTGTGATGGCCACTCCAATACCTTGACTTTGTTGTCCTTAAAACGTATTAATGCTAAGGGGAAGTATTTTGACGTCCGGATGAAAAGCGTGCCCAAAGTAAACTGCCTGTTACTCAGGCCCAGAAGCTAGGACATCTACATGTAATTGGTAGATATGGATGGAAAACACTCTAAAGTTTCTAAAACTGTTAAAATAATGTCTGTGAGTATAACAGAACTGATTTGACAGGTGAAACCCCGAGTACAAACCATCCAGGGAAAACCAATTTATTAGGAACCTGGTTGCAGTTCCTAGGGCTTCCACTAGATGTCACCAATCATTAGAAATTGGTCAATGTTTTTCTTTTGAGAGATGAAGAAGTAGTGCTGTTCTTTGTATGTGTCACTCTGAAGGTCCCTAGTCTTTTGTTGCGTGTGAACAGGAGCGTGCTCCGTGTTATTTTTCTTCAGTATTGGAAACAGATCATCCCGTCTTACATTTGATTGATTATTTACATTTTGGAATACCTGAGGTTGGATTAGGAACGTTGTTTGAAATGTTTCGACCAAGTTTACAGGTAACTTATTAGATACTTTGTAGTCATGTTGGGCGAGTTGGAACCTGTATATTTCTGAATCAAACGCGCCAAATTGGGGATTTTGGGGATAAAAAGAAGGAATTTATCAAACAAAACAACCATTCATTATGTCACTGAGACATTTGGGATTGCAAAAAGAAGAAGATCTTCAAAGGTAAGGCATTTATTATATTGTTATTTCTGACGTTTGTGTCGCACCTGCCTGGTTGAAAAATGATTTTCATGTGTTTGTACGCAGGACGCTGTCTCAGATGGTGTGCATGGTGTGCTTTCGCCGTAAAGCCTTTTTTTATATCTGACACAGCGGCTGGAATAACAAGACGTTAAGCTTTATTTTGATGTATTACACTTATATTTTCGTGAATGTTGAATACTGATATTTTTGTTGTTTGAATTTGGCCCACTGCATTTTCACTGGATGTTGTCAAATCTTGGCACCTGAAGGGATCACTAAGAGGTTTTAAGCCATTTTACCACAACTTTGGAAGTATGCTTTGGGTCATTGTCCATTTGGAAAACACATTTGCGACCAAGCTGTTGTTTCAATATATCCACATAATTTTCCTACCTCATGATGCCATCTATTTTGTGAAGTGCACCAGTCCATCCTGCAGCAAAGCACCCCCACAACATGATGCTGCCACCCCCGTGCTTCATGGTTGGGATGGTGTTCTTCGGGTTGCAAGCCTCCCCCTTTTTCCTCCAAACATAACGATGATCATTATGGCCAAACAATTCTACTTTTGTTTCATCAGACCAGAGGACATTTCTCCAAAAAGTACAATCTTTGTCCCCAAGTGTAGTTGCAAACCATAGTATGGCTTTTTATGGCAGTTTTGGAGCAGTGGTTTCTTGCTTGCTGAGCAGCCTTTCAGGTTATGTCAATATAGGACTCGTTTTACTGTGGATATAGATAATTTTGTACCTGTTTCCTCCAGCATCTTCACAAGGTCCTTTGCTGTTGTTCTAGGATTGATTTTAAAAATGCCCACAATCATTAAGCTAGGTAAGAGATTATTAAATATGTTTAAGTGATAAAACGGAACTAGGTCCATGGTAATTCAATAATCAATATAGTGTTGCCAACCCGAGCCGCCTTCACGCCCGACCCCAAACAGTCTAGTCAATAACTCAACTCTCTCCCCAACACAACTTCCTTCCCATCTTTTTTTAATATATCTCAAGGGAAAGGTTTGGAAAACAAAAGTTGAATGAAAACTACACATTAACACACAGAAACAGTACACCCTTAGTATTTATCATAGCATAGGCCTATTAGTACTGTAAAGCTCTTTTTACTTCAGCACAATATAAATGGGTCACCCCCTCCTGACCCTAGGGGGTCCACAGCCCTGTAGCTCCTCAATCCAACACAACCCATTCAGCTTTAGGATCTTAGTGAAACCTTCATGATTGGTTTCAGGTGTGTTAGGCCAAGCCCAGGGTGACAACTGTACAGATCCCCATGGCCAGGACTGAGCAGCCCAGCAGCTAGGGATTGCCTATATCTCCTCTGGCGTGGGCATGTTTTCAATACAGACTCCTTTTGTCATACAGTAGTCCATATAAGGCATCCAAATCTTATCTTAAAACAAATCGAGTGGTACTGTACTTAATTTGACATTTCTTCCATACATTGTGGGAGGATAACCAACCTTCTAATTAATGGAAATGCATTTATGAGCCACTATAAATGTTAGGTTAAACAGTTTCTTCTCATAGCCGTCTCTAGTATCAACATTTCTAAGCAATCAAAAATAGGGAGAGGAGAATCTGTAGACATGCTGAGATAAAAGAACATAATCTTTGCCAGAATTCAGCCAGCCTTCACAAGACCATAACATATTCAAATATGTCCACTTTTGTGCTTTATACCTCCACCAGAATAATACAATTTCTGAGTGCATGATATTCAGTTTCACAGGCATATAGTACGTTCTATGGAGGGTCTTAAACTGGAGTAATTTATGTCTGAGATTATATGAACATGACTGGACATTCTAACATGTCTGTATCCATTCATCATCATCAATAGCGTCTCCTAGGTCTTCGTCCCATTTTTGTTTTACATGTTTTGTGTTATCGGGAAAAGAGTGTATCAATCGTTGATACAGTTTGGAAATGAACATTGGAGGTTTGTCAGACTGCCTTAAAAGGCATATGGCTTGTTCAGTGTTTGCTGGATAGGGAGAATAAAGTGTTGTATCTGCATGTCACGTCTACTCCCGCTCCTCCCCTCCAGCGTTCGACGTTGCCGGTACTCTAACCACTAGTCCTGGGATCCATCATTACGCACACCTGGTATCAATCATTGCGCGTACCTGCACGTCAACATCAGGCACACCTGGACTCCATTACCTCACTTATTAACCCCCCCTATATCTGTCACTCCCTTAGGTTCTTTCCCAGTCAGTATTGTTTAGGTGATTCATGTCTATACGCTGCTTGTGTTTGTTCTATTGTTCGACGTTCCGTTTCTTATTAATCTCACCACCTGCACTTGCTTTCCGATTCCCAGGGTATACGTTGCACTGCAAGAACTCACCTCCGTCACAGACTCATCTTCCCTGGCTGCCTGACTCTGCTGAGACCCCTGTCACCATGTGATCCTCCTAGAATTAGGCAACACAAAGAATTACATTGGTGTACAGTTATACATTATATTACCCAAGAACATAATAAATGGCTAAAAAATGTAAATCATCATTATTTCCAGATCCCAGACTGTTGTCCTGTAGCTACTGTAGGGCCACCCATCAATTCAAGATGGAACTTTGTATCATTCACTGATATTGTTAAAACTTCTTTGGGACTGGGGGGCAGTATTGAGTAGCTTGGATGATTAAGGTGCCCAGAGTAAACTGCCTGCTACTCAGGCCCAAAAGCTAGAATATGCATATAATTAGAAGATTCGGATAGAAAACACCCTGAAGTTTCTAAAACTGTTTGAATGATGTCTGTGAGTATAACATAACTCATATGGCAGGCAAAAACCTGAGAATAAATCCAACCAGGAAATGGGAAATCTGAGGTTTGTAGGTTTTCAAGTCTTTGCCTATCCAATATACAGTGTCTATGGGGTCATATTGCACTTCCTAAGGCTTCCACTAGATGTCAACAGTGTTCAGAACCTTGTTTCAGGCTTCTACCGTGAAGGGGGAGCGAATATGTTTGAAAAAGGGGTCTGGCAGAATGCCATGAGCTAAGTCAGGTGCTCGGCCGTGAGAGTTAGCTGCGTTCCAGACAAAGGAATTGTCTGGTTGAAACATTATGGAAGATTTATGATAAAACCATCCTAAAGATTGATTCTATACATCGTTTGACATGTTTCTAGGAACTAATATAACTTTTTGGACTTTTCGTCTAAACTAAACGCTCGCGCATTATGCATCTGGATTACTGGGCTAAACACGCAAACAAAAAGGAGGTATTTGGACATAAATGATGGACTTTATTGAAGACTGGTCTTTCCTGGCTGTTTGACCCTGTTGGGACCCATTTCACCATCGGATCCTGCTAAGATAGGATGAGCATATTGTTGTGTACTGACTGCATCCCACGGGATGCCTGCGAGACCTGCAGGTCCCGACAGATCATTGCGGCGCGGTCACCACAGATTATTTTGAAACGGTCTTCTTTCTGCTTTGTGTGTGTTAGCCTAACTATTGTATTTAAATCACACATTTGTTCACATTATTCACACACTCAGAATTCGCTGCTTCAACTTCAGTAGCCTAACTCTCCTGGTTGGGCGTGCGAGTTCAAGTGCGCCTAGTGTGTGTGGTCTGCCTACATGGGCGGAGAATCACATGGTAGTTAACTTGAATATGAAATTAACTTAAATATGATTAGACTGTAGTTTACTACAGTGTCTGTAAATAAATATTGATAGTGAAAAGAAGCGGAGGGCGCTTAACCAACTTGAGTCTAAGTTAAAAAACATGTTTTAATCATGATTGAATAGGAAAAGGCACAAGGTTAGGTTAGCGCACATAGGTTAGGCTACTATGGTGACCATAGGTTAGGCTACTAGGGTGAGCGAGCGTTGTGCCTTTTCATTTTCAATTAGTATTGAAGCCAGTTGTCTCTGGCTGCCAATCATCCTCCTAAAAACTAGGCTATATCCTATAGGACTATGCAAAACGTAGCAAGTGTCACTGTCATAATTCTTGCTGTTTCCAGTTCAGTAGCCATACCTGTGAGATCAGGTGTGCATGTGGTCTCAGTTAAATAGAGTAGGGTATAGCCTATGTAGAGAAGCACGGGACACTTATCTTTGAAAGGAAATGTACTTCCTAAATAGGCCTATGATTAGACTATAGTTTACTACATTGCCTAGAAATAGGCCTAAATATTGGTCACCCATATTTCTCCATCTGAAAATCTTCCCACTCCTAAAAGATAGGCTATAAAAATTGCTCAAGAGAAAGTGCAAGTTTCTCCAACTCTGCTCTCTTCAAACTACATTCAGCATATTGATTGATATGGACCTGTGATACAATGTAAGGGCCATGTGAGAATCTCTTGGGACCAGTTCTTGCGGTACCGGGTGGGAGTCGGATTGAAAATCAGCAGATGTGGGCGGGAGCGGAATGAAGAAATCGGTTGGGGCAGGGGGCAGGGGGCAGACCTCTACTGTGCACCATGACACTGAAGCCTGTAACTTTAGAGCTGTTTATTACTGTTTATTACTGTTTATTACAGTATTACTGTGTGTGAAAAGTAGGGAATTAGCTAGGGAAACAGATCAATAGCGTGACATACTGACTAATATAACTCACATTGCGCTGAAAAAACATCAGAATATCAATCTTCAATCGTTTGACCGATGGTTTCATCGTTTGATTCAGGTCTAGTTTGATTGAGGCAAAAATAATAGCTAATATAAGCCAACTTTTGGCCAGCTCTCTATCTCTAACGGTACATCAACTGGCGAAAGCTTGCCAAGTTCATTTACTTCTGAAACGTGACAAAACTAAGTCCATACAAACAACTGCTGTTAGATAGTAATAATAGCCACCTTATATCGCTACCTGACAGATAACTAGAGGCTAGAGCTGACCTGGTTGTGGTAGCTACTCACTAGCATAGCTTATAAATATACCTCAGTCGAGAGGAGATGAAACATTAGCTAACATTACATGTCAGTTACAATACTAGCTCAGCACTGCAAATAAACACTTGTTTTTTATTAAGTTAAACAGCAGTTACCTTGCCAGCTACATCAATCAACTAAAGAGTAGCCAGTTTCTGTTCCTTTTACAACTCGGTGAAAGAGTGCAACGCGTACACTGAACTATGCTCAACTCTCCCGTGCTGGTCCAGCCAGCCTTCCAGAAGCTTTGCCTTCACACAACCTGTCAGCCCGCTCTGTGGTGTCCGCGTGGTCCTAAATCCAGTCATAAACACTCCAAACAGCCTCGGAGGTGTCTGCATGGTCTTAAATCACACTTTTGCCTTGTTTTGTATCACATTCCAATGATACAACTGGGAGGGACATAAATACATATTTCAGAATGTGGGGGGACATGTCCCCGTCTCCAGTGAAAGTTGCGCCCCTATGGGAAACTGTCGACCACAGCTATGTGAGAGAGTAGAAGAGGCTATATTTACCACTGTGGCTTTTTAGGACAATAGTGTGTTTGAGTAGTTTGGCTGGGCTTGTTTTCCACTTTCTTACATTCAGTCGTTTTGGAATTCCTTCAGTCATTCTTCTGGTTATCACTCCTTCTCCCTCTGTCTCTCCTCCTTTGTCTCTCTGTCTCACTGATCCCCCCCCCCCCACCCTCTGTTCCCTTCCCTCCTCCACCTCTCCTCTATCGCAGTAGGTCAAAGGGGTATGTGGAGGCCCCTGTAGTGCCCTTGTGGTGAGGGATAGTGTTGATGTCTTCGGGTAATTAAAGCTGTAAAACATAACATGCTCCACTTCACTACTTCTGCTGTTCTCTCGGGACAACAGAACCGTGCACATGCATTTCTAATCTGATGACTTGCTAACTAATAAAAGTTTTATCTCTCCCATCCGCAACTATAGAGGAAACTTGAGTTTATTGCCCTTTCTCTCATGCGTCCTCTGCAGTGGCTTTGGGTGATAATTGTGTTCTGAGGGCCTAAACATATGCCTACCAATCCTCTGAGAATCCAATGAGAGATGTGAGAGGAGACGGAGAAGAGCAGAGATAGAGTAGGACTTGAGCAGAGAAAGAGGGGGAGAGGGAAGGGAGAAGATGAAAGAGAGAAACTGGTGGGGTTTAACTATTTACCATCTTTCAAATTCTCCCACTCTGCGAAGACACTGCAAACGGTTCGTAGGGAGCAGATTGATAGAATGTGGATAAGCTGAAGCTGGGCAGTAGATCAACAGATGGGGCCGTGTTTGGCTGCCATATATCAGGTCCTCTCTCTCTCTGTGTGTGAAGGCAAGCCAGCCGGGCCCAGGCATGGAGGATAGCCAGTCACTCAGTGGGTATACTATGTACTGTATGTAGTGATGTAGTGTACACACAGGCACAGAGAGCCATGGAAAAAGGAGAAAGAATCCAGTTGGGAGTAGACCAGACCAGACCACACACACAAGTTTGAATTGTTATTAGTCATACATACATGGTATACACTGTACAATTAAATGTTTACTCGCAGGTTCCTTCTCAACAATGCAGCAACAATAAAAAACAAGAAAGATTAGGATATGAGCTTAAAGTAAATGGCTCAGTAGAATAGAATGAACGTTTTAGCATGAGTCTAATACAGGAAGGCTCAATTTATAGTCCAATATTTACACATGTATCAGAAAAAGGGGGATTGAGGGGAAAATTGTGCAGTATTAGCAATAATAAATAATATTCTGGTAGCAGGAATTGTAATGTGTGTGTAGCATGGATTGTGCTTCCAGCTCCAACAGTGCAGTAATAATACCTAGAAATACAATACGCACAAATGAAAAGAAACTAAATTGTGAAATATCAGAACGAGATATATCAGAATGACCTGGCCTCCACAATCACCCGACCGCAACCCAATTGAGATGGTTTGGGATGGGTTGGACTGCATAGTGAAGAAAAAGCAGCCAACAAGTGTTCAGCGTATGTGGGAACTCCTTCAAGACTGTTGGAAAATCATTCCTCATGAAGCTGGTTGAGAGAATGCCAAGAGTGTGCAAAGCTGTCATCAAGGCAAAGGGTGGCTACTTTGAAGAATCTCAAATATAAAACACATTTAGATTTTTTAACAGTGACAAAGGTTCAGGGCAGGGTACTGTGCGGGGCTGGCTAGTGGTGACTGTTTAACAGTCTGATGACACTGGAGATAGAAGTTATTTATCAATCTCTTGGTACCAGCTTTGATGCACCTGTACTGCATCAGCCTTCTAGATGGTAGTGGGGCAAGCAGGCCGTAGGTCAGGTGGTCCTTGATGATCTTCTTGATCTTTCTGTGACTCCCGGTGCTGTAGATGTCCTGGAGGGCGGGCAGTATGCCCCCGATGATGCATTGGGCTGACCACACCACATTCTGGAGAGCCTTGCAGTTGCGAACGGTGCAATTGCCATACCAGGTGGAGATACAGCCCGACAGGATGCTCTCAACTGTGCAATGCTCTTGCACCTTCGTCACCACACTGTCTGTGTTAAGGAACCATTTCAGATCATCAGTGACATGCACGCCAAAGAACTTGAAGCTTTAGACCCTCTCCACTCCCCGTCAATGTGGATGGGGGCGTGCTCTCCCTGCTGTCTCCTGTAGTCCATTATCAGCTCCTTTGTTTTGTTGAAGTTGAGTGAGAGGTTATTTTCCTGGCACCACTTCACCAGAGCTCTCACGTCTACTCTGTAGGTTGTCTCGTCATTGTTGGTAAGCAGGCCTACCACCGTTGTGTCATCAGCAAACTTGATGATTAAGTTGGAGACGTGGGTGGTCACCCAGTCACGGGTGAACAGAGAGTACAGGAGGGGGCTGAGCACGCACCCCTGTGGGGCCCACGTGTTGTTGCCTACTTTCCCCTCTTGGGATTGGCCCGTCAGGAAGTCCAGGACGTAGTTGCACATGGAGGGGTTCAGAACCAGGGCCCTGAGCTTAGTGATGAGCTTGAAGAGAACTATGGTCTTGAAGGCTGAGCTGCAATCGATGAACAGCATTTTTACATAGGAATTTCTCTTGTCCAGATTGGAGAGGGCAGTGAGCAGAGAAATTTTTATTGCGTCATCCGTGGATCTGTTGGGGTGGTATGCAAATTCCCTAGGTTGATGGGTAAGGTGGTGGTGATATGGTCTTTAAATAGCCTTTCAAAGAGCTTCATGATGACAGAAGTGAGTGCTACGGGGCGATAGTCTTTTAGTTCAGTTACCTTCGCTTTCTTGGGTACAGGAACAATGGTGGACATCTTGAAGCAAGTGGGGACAACAGACTGGGATATGGTGAGATTGAATACATGTATATCTGTAAACACTCCAGCCAGCTGGTCTGCACATGCTCTGAGAATGCGACTTGGGATGCCGTCTCGGCCGGCAGCCTTGCGAGGGTAAACATGCTTAAATTACTTACTCATGTTGGCCATTGAGAATGAGAGCACACAGTCCTCATGAGCTGGGGGCCTGCGTCAGCGGCTTGATGTTGATTTCCTTGAAGCGGGAAAAGAAGGTGTTTAGCTTATCTGGGAGCAAGCAGTCGGTGTCCATGACTTGGTTCACAATCCCTTTATAATACGTTATTGTCTGGAGTCCCTGTCACATACATCTTTTGTCTAAGCCATTGAATTGTGACTCCAATTTGTCCCTGTACTGGCATTTTTGTGTATTTGATTTCCCTACAGAGGTCAAAGCTGGTCTTTTTGTACACGTCCATGTTCCCAGTCACCTTGCCATGATTAAATACAGTGGTTTGTGCTTTCAGTTTTGCGCAAATGTTGCCATCTGTCCACAGGTTTTGGTTTGAATAAGTTCTAATCAACAGAGTGGCAACAACATCCTCTATGCACTTCCTGATGAACCCAGTCACCAAGTCAGTGTATAGGTCAATGCAATTCTCAGAGGAAACCCAGAGCATTCCCCAGTTTGCGTGATAAAAACAATCTTGAAGCATAGATTCTGATGAGTTAGACCAACATTGAACAGTCCTTACCACGGGTACTTCCTGTTTAAGTGTTTGCCTATAGGAGGTGGAGTAGCAGAATTGAGGTGTGATCTGATTATCAGAAGGGAGGATGGGGTATGGCCTTGTAGCCGTCCCGGAAGGGGGAGTAACAATGATCCAGAGTTTGTGATGTGCGTGTAGCACAGGAGATGTATTGATAGAATTTTGTTAGCGTTCCCCAGCTACAATAAATGTTGCCTCAGGATATGCGGTTTCCAGTTTGGACATAGTCCAATGTAGATCCTCGAGAGCCGCCATGTTGTCGGGTTGAGGAGGGGATGTATATACAGCAGTGACAATGACCGAAGAAAATTATCTCGGGAGGTATTGCGGTCGGTATTTGATGGTGAGGTATTCCAGATCAAAAGAGCAAAAGGACGTGAGTTCCTGTACCACAATCAAACCATGTCCACCTGATGGAGGGAGAACCCTGCTGGCTGAATGGATGGGGACAATATATCCAGAGAGAGACATGACTCTGTAAAACATATTATGTTAGTCGCTGATGTCTCTCTGTAAGGAGATTCTTGCCCGCAGCCCATCTACTTTATTCTCCGGGGACTGAATGTAATGTACATGGAAGCAGTGGATGGTATGCACGCCGCCTGAGTCTGACTAGGGCCCCACTTCTTCTTCTTCTCCGGTGTTGGCATGTTGATCCAGGTCAGGGAAGTCAAATTTCTGCTGGAATGTCTGGTGAGGGACCACAGATCTAATGTCCAAAAGTAATTTTTGTCTGTACGTAATAATACAAGAATCGTTCTGGGCAAATAATGTCATAAATAACACACACACACACAAAAAATACTGCAAAGTTGGCTAGGAGCTGGAAACACAGTGAATGTGTCTATCGGCACCATCTCGTTGTGTGTGTGCGCATGTGCGTGAGCGTGCGCGTGCACGAGTAAGTGCATGTGTGCTAAGGTGCGAAGAGTCAGTGCAGGTGGTCAGTCCCATTCAAATGTTGAGCAGTCTGATGGCTTGTAGAGCCTGTTCGTATCAGACCTCATGCTCTGATACCGTCTGCCCCACGGTAAGGGAGGGAACAAACTTGATGATGGGGTTGGTGTCGTGGCAAAGCCACGCAATCACGGGTAAACAGGGAGCACAGAAGACGGCTGAGAAACACACCTGAGGGGCCCCCGTGTTAAGAGTTGGTGTAGAGGTGTTGTCGCCAATCCTCACAGCCTGTGGTCTGTCTGTCAGGAAGTCCAGGATCCAGTTGCAGAGGGTAGTGTGCGGACCCAGGGCTCTGAGCTTGGTGACGGACTTGAGGGGGAACAATAGTGTTGAATGCTGGACTGTAGTCAATGAACATCATTCATACATAGGTGTTCCAAACACACACACACACACACACACACACACACACACACACACACACACACACACACACACACACACACACACACACACACACACACACACACACACACACACACACACACAGTCCCGTGGAGCTGAGATGCAACAGCAGTACGGGTGTTCTATAGCTTAAGCAGGACTTCCGCATCATACCACAGTCAGCTCCCTGAGTAACAACACTGCTGCAGCATGGCTAAGCCAACTGAAGCACAGTGTGGTGTGGACGGGAGAGACATTATGGCCTGCGAGAGTGACTGGTCGATGTGTGTGCGCAAGTGTGTACACCTGTCCTGCTGCCACACCTCAGCTCCACGGGACTGGCTGGTTTGTGTGTGTGCATGCTTGTGTGTGCATGCGTATGTGTGCATGCGTGTGTGTGCATTAGTCAGAGTGTGTGTTTGCCCTGCACTTACGTCTATTTATTGAGGCCTGCACTCTCCCTGTCTCTAACATTTCTCTCTCCCGCAAGCCGTTAAGTGTGTATGTGTATGCGTGCGTGTGTGAATCATTTTAAGAGCTCTGTTTCGACCTCTTCAAGCTGTTAAAATAGTGAGTGAACATTCAATCGAGCAATTTGTGCTCTCCTTATTTCATATCCGTTGCAGAGAGAGCCCACATACACAATATAGGTATGCATAAATTGTCTCTTTATGGTCACAATAGACAACATTGTATTTATAAGAAGCTCCATGGAGTGGTGTTTTCATGTAGCTATTTATTAATCCAAATATTGGTGTGTGTTGCTCTGTCTCTGTTCTCCCCAGATACAGCGATAGAGGGAAGAGGTAGGAGGGGCTACTGGTAGATAGGATCATACGCAGCCAATATGAGATCTCAGAGAAAGAGGGTGGGACAGAGGGACAGAAAGAGATATATGTATGTGTATATAAATATATAGAGAGAGAGAGCGGAGAGAGACAGGAAGTGATAAAAAGGAGGGAGGGAGAGAGAGAGAGAGAGAGAGAGAAATATTGCATCTGGGAATATGGTGGCAGAGGTCAGTGTGCGGAGAGAAAGATAGAGAGTGAAACGTAAATGATAATGAAAACGCTTCCTCACACTGATGCCCCATGGTAACCCAGCCCTGTTGTTGGCTGTTTTGAGGGGTCAGAGGTCAGCTATGGGTCCTATAGATGTTCAATCACATCCAAACTCATTATCATTACTCCCAACCATACCTGAGCCCCGCACCATTTGGACCTAACCCTAAAACTGTCTCTCCTGAGGGTTGGATAACCTGATCCACACTGCCAGCAGTACAGCATTGTGTTGTGGCACAGATATGAAAGTGGTCACTAATGCTCAGTTGTTGTTGTTGTTACAGATGATTTAGCAATCCTCTGCATTGTCTACTGTGGCTGACTGGCTATACGCCTCTTCAGTCTTTCTCTCTCTATGGATGATCAGTCTGGCTGTCGGCCACAAATACAGATTATGTCCAAATCATATTGCTCTGGACTGTCAGCGAATATGAAGCGCATAACAACCCAATTTGTCGGCTGAACAGTGGAGCAGATGGCTACTGATTATTGTCTCATTGTGCCAGTTTGGTTCCTTTGACTTCTACATCTGGAGACATGACCCATCTTTATCGGTTTCACTGAAACCTTTACTGCAGTTAACTTACCTCCTCCCTATGGGCTGAATGGTTGTTGTTGGTTATCAGGCCTACAAATGTGGTGTCGTCTTCAAAGTTGGCGATGGAGTTGGTGTCGTGCAGCTGTGGGTGAACAGGGAGTACAGCAGAGGGCTGGGGAAGAAACACCCCGGGATCCCCTGTGTTAAGGGTCAGTGTGGAGGAGGTGTTGTTGCCAATCCTCACAGCATGAATTGCCTCAATGGGATGCTACAGTTTGATATTTATTTGTTGTTTTTCGACTGTGACCAATGCTCCATCATGGCCGTCCAGTTCTGTATCGTAAACAGATACCTAGAGAAAATGTATCTTCCGGAGTCGTGTCATTCTATCAGCCAGCGTTGTCTGTGATTCTGCTGCTGTGGATTTAAAGGTTTGAGCTGTAATCATCGACCAGGAATGCCTCACCAAGCGGGCCTCACACCAACACTGATGCTAACAGATGGGCAGTAAATGGGTTGTGAGAAATGGTGTTCTTCAATGAGGCACTTTCTCTTCACTGCGTTAACAGGAGGTTATTTTGGTCTTAAATGCACTCTGTCTCCCTTTTTCCTTCTAATTCTAAACCTCTACTTTTCCTTCTAATTCTGAACCTCTACTTTTCCTTCTAATTCTGAAGCTCTACTTTTCCCCTCTAATTCTGAAGCTCTACTTTTTCCTTCTGATTCTGAACCTCTACTTTTCCTTCTGATTCTGAACCTCTACTTTTTCCTTCTGATTCTGAACCTCTACTTTTTCCTTCTAATTCTGAACCTCTACTTTTTCCTTCTAATTCTGAACCTATACTTTTTCCTTCTAATTCTAAACCTCTACTTTTCCTTCTAATTCTGAGCCTCTACTTTTCCTTCTAATTCTGAACCTCTAAATATTATTATTATTATTTTATAATTTTTTTGAAAAATATATTATCAACATCCACATCAAATTAAATATTTTTCTTGATCAAATAACATGGAAAACAACCACTTTACAAACCACTTAATATACATGTACATTATTGTATTGTACATAGGCTGGTCATGTAGGTTTGTACCTGTAGCTTTACCATCACCATGAAGAAAAACAATGCACAATAGAGTAATTGAGTACATCGAGACATCATCCAGTTTGTGATGATGTGGCTCAGTTGGTAGAGCGTAACACTTGCGATGCCAGGGTTGTGGGTTCGATTCCCACTGGGGACCAGTACTAAAATGTATGCACTCACTACTGTAAGTCGCTCTGGATAAGAGCATCTACTAGGGTGGAAAAGGAATGAATAGACCATTTCAGTTTTTCACGTAGAAATAAGTATTTCAAGAACCCGGAAAGCATATATCAAGCAAGTTTTTTTTAAATATTCCACAAGTATTATCAGATTAACTGTTTTGTACAGAGCCAAAACAACCAATCTGTGCCACTGTCCCAGTACTTTTGGAGCTCACTGTATTTCACCCATAGTAGGGGAAGTAGGGGTGCTGAGGGTGCTGCAGCATCCCTTGAAAAGTAGTGCACTGGGCATTTACTAGTATTAGCAGACCGATATAGACTTTATTTTTCAGCTCCTCCACTTTGGCAAAAAAGTGAGTTGTATCATTAAGAACAGTATTTTACAGGATTCAGTAGTTGGAATTGTAAGAGATGTTGCCCTGCCCCTTTCTCTGTGATTGACATTCACATCAAATCACATGGAAAACAACCACTTGATGTGCAGTATTCATTTAGCATCCTTACAAACCGCTTCATGTAAATTTACCTTACTATATTGTAGGCTGCTCGTCTGGGTTTGTACCAAGGTCCCATGTAAGCTCAGTTGGTAGAGCATGGTGCTTACAACGGCAGGGTTGTGGGTTTGATTCCCAAGGGGGACAAGTAAGAACATGTGTGCCCTCACTACTGTAAGTCACTCTCCATAAGAGAGTCTACTGAAAATGAATGAATAGACCGTTTCACTTTAATTTAAGAAACTGGAAAACATATCAAGCAAGTATTTTATATTCCACAAGTATTATCGGATTAACTGTTTTGTACGGATAATTATCAGACTCAAGTTACAAATGCTGGTAAACACACAGAAACTTTTAGTTTGCATTCTTTCACAAAAGTAGTTCACTGGGCTTTCACTAGTCCTGTATTAGTAGACCGATACAGATGTCTCCAGCGTGGGCAAAAAAATAAATAATTCTGTATCCCTCTCTCCCACCTCTGAAAAAAAGATTGCAGCCCCCCCTTCCCCCAAAACGAATAATGACTATCGCTAATGTACACAGGGAAACAACCCTACATATCAGATCTACCCTTAGTGAGCTTGAGGAATCGGTGAAATCCTAGATTCTTATACACCTTAGGTTTCACACACCTAATCATTGTGAAATGTCTCATATCACATGGCTGTGTCTGCAGTCGTACTATCTACAGTATGTATACCTGGAGCTTTAGCTGATGCTGTGACTTTAGTGTTGCAGTTTGCACCAGGCAGCGTATTTGTCCTAATCAAAGCTGCTGAGTGTGATTGAATGTGAAGCTCCGAGGAGGGCCACATGTCCTCACGCTAAAGCTGTCTGACGTTTACATTTCAGTATGATGCAAGTGGCCCAGCTGCATGTTAATATGGGGAGAATACGCCGTCAAACAGGGAGAGAAAGACAGGGAGAGAAAAACAGGGAGAGAGAGAGCGAGAGGGAGGGAGGGGGAGAGAAAAAGGGAGGGAGGTAAGGGAGAAAGAAGAGAGGGAGAGAGAGACCCTTCCTTCCATAGGATTACCATGTCAGGCAGGATGGACCACTGCTTAGATTGATTAGAAACTAATCCAGCTGGATAAGCCTGTGTGATTATAAATGCGTGGCCGGCTATCGCCGACACTATCCCCGTCGCTCTTTCTCGCTCTTTCGATTTCTCGATCGTTCTCGCTCTCATTCTTTCTCAACAGACTGCAGGACCTTGAAGGGAGGTGACACGTGAGTGGTGGTAACCTCTGACGCACACATTGGATCCTTTTGGAGGGACAAACTGTCCATTTCTCCATGCAGCGCTTGGGTTGCGATTCATGGGAATCTCTTATTCCTCTGAAACGAGAGTGGAAAAGTGGTCCAGTGCTCTCTGTGGATATAGTCCCAGGACTGTTAGCATGGAAGCAGAGGTTTGTGTGGTCGCTGTGTGTTTGGCCGGGGGTTTGGGAACAGATCTGGGAAAAGAATAGACAGGGTGAAACAGAGGATTAGTGGTATTCTTAACCCAACATGTATGGCCTATGGCCTATAGAGGGGGGAGAGAAAGGGGGGGGGGGAGAAAGGGGACAGAGAGAATGAGAGAGAGAGAGAAGGATAGAGAGGAGTTCAGAAATAAGGTTTCCTCTGTTTTCTACCAGGCATGCGGTGAGAGAATATATATATATATTTTTTAAATGTCCAAACTGTTATAGTGCCCTGAATCTCTCTCTCTTCCACAGAACATCCTCTTCAGTCAACTGTACTGCAGGACCAACTGCTCTTTCAATGTTTACCTTCGGCGAGTTCTTCCAGTGTCCTAAACTACTCTCACGCTTTACCCCAATGAGAAATAGAACACCGATTTTGTGTGTGTGTGTGTGTGTGTGTGTGTGCTCGCGTGCGAGAACGCGGTCCCCGGCCGATCTACTGTTTCTATGGGAATGCAGCAGCAGCTTGAGTCTGTCAAGGTTTTCAGATATTATTTGTGGCGGCGGTGAGGAATTCTAGGAGAGTGTTTTTAATGTTAATAAAACAGATGGGTTGGAGAGAACAGGGCCAAATTTGTACTTAACCAAGCAGCGGTGATAAGAGATGTTCAGGAAATTGACCTGTGTGTGTGTGTGGGCGTGCATGTGCGTGTGTGTGTGTGTGTGTGCGTGCGTGTCTTTAAAGAAGCCTAGGCAGCATCCAGCCCTTTGAAGAGCAAGGGGGAGCCAGTGGGGCCTAAGTGGGGTGAACTACTCCCTCCCAGACTCACTAGCTTCCTGTTGGACGTCCTCTCGCTGAACCCCCTCCGTGACCATGAACACACAGCGAATCCTTCAACATCTAGCACACACTACCTTTCCTCCCCTCCATAAATACCCAAACCCAAAACATGTAATGAAGTGCAGAGGAAAATGCATTGGTTTGGCCTTTTTGTTTAAGCCCTCTCTTTTGGCTTCAGTCGAATGAAACTCACCCTAAATTGATCCCCTTCAAGCCAAAGCATGTTCTCCCTCCATTTTTCTTCTTGACCTCTCACTGTGACTTTGCTTGTTGTTGTTGCTGCTGCGTTGACAGTTGAATTCCACTCTCCTTTCATATTTTTGTATTTCTAATTGACAGACCAAGGGTCCAGGAGAGAGAGAAAGAGAGATAGAGACAGAGAGAGACAGTGACAGAGAAAGTCAGAGAGAGAGAGACAGAGACTCCAAGAGAGAGTGAGAGAGACAGAAAGGGAGACAGAGAGAACCAATTCAAAGAGTAAAGGAGAGGTCTGGGGATGAACAGAGGAGTGAAAGGACATCGGGTAATTTGCCTCTACGGCAGGAACAGAATTACAGCACTCAGCAGCTTCAGCACAACCTTTGTGTTTGGACGTAATGAGTGGCCTCTGAAGCCACAGGGCGCCTCCTAAAATACACCAATTACAGTGGAGCAACCCTCGGGAGGTCCCGCTGAACTTCTAATGCTCTCTGTGTCATGGTTAAATGTGTGTGTGGTGGGTGGGTTGGGATTTTGTTCTATGTGTATTTCTGTGTGTGTTTGTGTGCAATCAGTTGATGTGTATGAGAATATGAGTGAGTGAATATAAGTGTGCATAAGTTGTGTGTGTCTTTGAGTGTGTGCTTATAGCTGTGTACTGTATGTGCCCCCCCCCCACTTCTCTATATGCCTGTGGTTTTTCAGTGTGTGTGTGTGTGTGTGTGTTTCCCAGTGTGTCTGCCTGTTTCTCAGTGTGTTTTGTGTGTAACGTAAGCAGCTCAGAGGAGACCCATCTGTGGGGGGGAGAGAGAGAGGCTGTCTGGTCATGTGACCACCCTGCAGTAGATAATTAACAGACACCCTCACCAGAGGACCCGGTGTCTAACCACACACTCCCCAGGGACTGACTGTGCTGTGCTGTGCTGTGCTGTGTGTGTGTGTGTGTGTGTGTGTGTGTGTGTGTGTGTGTGTGTGTGTGTGTGTGTGTGTGTGTGTGTGTGTGTGTGTGTGTGTGTGTGTGTGTGTGTGTGTGTGTGAACCCTTGGGTTGTGTGTAATTTCTTCCAGGAGAGGAGAAAAGAGTGAGGTGGAAGAGAAGAGAGAGAGAGAGATATCTCTCCCCTGCACTGGGAATACTCTTCCTTTGCCTCAGTATCTGCCTTTCTTCCCCTTGCAGAATCAGAGAGAGATAATGTGAACTGTCCTTGGGAATAATGGCATCACACTTCCATCTGTCCACCCATACTGCATCATTTACATTTTCACAGTTTATCACTTAAACTGTATAGTCAATCAGAATCACAATAAAGGCATAATGTTTGAACATTTGCCCCCATCCTCCCACACTACCATCATTCTAACAGAAAAACAACCACACTCTTGTAATGTTAGCAGTGGCGATTTTAGCATGTCAATCTAAAACTCAACCATTCCTTTTTATGGATGCCAGCGAAGCCACAACACAACGATAAACAATACATCAAATGCACTATAACGGTGCCCACAAACTGTTAGGGTCCACATAAAGCTCTTCCGACAGTGTTGCTTTCCTTTCAGCACCACGGAGTGAATCCTTACCACCGCCACACCTGGCTATCAGCGGAGCCTTGTCTGGCAGCCAAACAGTTTCTTTCTGCCTCATTTACAAACCATAGCTGATATGGCTGACTTGCTTAAATAAATGTGTTTGTTTTTTTACGGACTCCTTGTGGATTTCTGTAACTCGATAAGCACCGCATTGTCCTTCAATAACAATGAATGTTGACACGATGAGTGTTGACTTTTGAACCATACACAAACATTATTACATTTTATGTTCAGTAAATTCATAATATTTGTTCTTATGCCATTAAGCATGTAGCTCTAAGTATAAGCAAGTGCAGGCAAAAGAGCTGTGACGAGGTAGGCTTGTTCGTTCAGCACTTTTGAAATGGACAGCGGCGGAAATTCAGATAGATGTTAGTTCAGATAAATTCAGCAAGATGTTGAGGCCTTAACTTTACTCTTCTTTAAGTCACCACAGACAGAGAGAGAGAGAGAGAGAGGCGGACTCAGCACTTAGCCTACCATTAGAAGTATTTTCATTATGCGGTCTAAAAAAGGAAGGGAAATACAATCACACGGATTCACTTTTATAGACAACATATCGACGCACAAAAGGCTCTTTTTTTTGCGCAAACAGAAACATCTCTTGCGATATGAACTGAAATGACATCGGCCTATTACTGAACTTTTTGTTGAACAAAAATATTTGAATGGGAAGAGACTGTCACCGACAAACGTGGTTACAGACCCAACAACATCATATAGTATCCCCTCTTCGTGGAGAAAAGCACAAACGCTAACTATAAAAACACAGAGTAAGAAAAACAGTGACACAAATTATTCTAACGATGAGAGGATAAGAGGCCAGCTGTAATTTCCATGAAGACATGAGCGAGCTGAGATGGACGTAGTTTGTATGCCTAGCTATTCGTTCAGCCACACAATTTAACGCATGCTATAATTCTGGCAAGAACCTGCCTATTTTTCTCCATCTTTTTTTGGTTGTGATGGTCTATTTGCCATGTCTAGCTGAGCCACCATGTTTGATTTTCCCAGTAATCCGAGTTTAACAGCACAATTCCCATGTTTTGAGACCCTTACAGACAGATGTTTTCAAATCCTTATACCCAGATTTGGACCACACACCCTCTCCACCAAATAGCAGGCAGGCGAAGCAAATAGGTATTGCTTGGCGACACTCACGGTTAGCCACTGACTTCTTCCAAACCACTTATTGTTGAATTTGCGATTTCTGACACGTGTAAATGTTTATGGGCGATTGAGCACCAAGACGTTTTATCTCTAATTCATCTTCATATGACAAGGGTTGAAAAGGATTTGCCAGTAGATTCCTGACGTGATTCAGGATGATGACTGCTAATCTAGCTAGCTAGCTAAGAATGTGAAAATATGATGTTGACATGATGAGTCCAATCAAAGCTACGGGAGATATAAGGTGATTTGAAGTCATTTTTATATGCGGCCAATGACCATTGAGCCTTCTTGGATGGCTGTATAAATCTATGGCATGCCTATCTCTCTCGTAGATTCTGCGGTAAAGTAGTGTCCCCATGAGTGACAGAACAGAGTCAGTCATGGCGCAACCAGAGAAGATGAACAATGCCTTTGCTCTGTGCTTTCGCTGGCTGCCCCTCCACCACAGAAAGCACTGAGCTAAAACACCGAAACAGCTGCATTTCAGAGCCGCCTTACTCAAAGAAATAGACCAATTTTGTATGATGCTTTATCAATTCAAGGAATCGTTCATTTTTTACATTGTTTGCTAAACTGATATGTGACAGGAATTAATGCCAGAATTCCATGCAAAATAGGCCTTATTTAATTGCCCTAAATGACGGGTCGCCACTGTGTTTGAGTATGTTGTTGAGTGTGTGTGTGTGTGCTTTTGTGCATCATGCCTTTGAGTGACACGTGCGTGTGAGTACTTACATCTAAAGTAGCAGCCACTACAGTCGTAGAGTATCTCTCTACATAGTGCAGATAAAGCAGCATGCAAATTGTTGCCAGAAACACTTCCCTGTTATAATGAGTCCAGGAGATGTTGGCTGATTCAGGGCCAGTCTAAACTCTCCCCAGCTGTACAAATTGTATCTGTCTCTGTACTGTTGAGAGGAACCGTAGAGGCTGTGTAGTGGTGATGGGCAGTGGCACTCAATGCTGGGAAAGAGGAGCCACGATAAAACACAAGGCAGAGCAAACAGTAGGGAGAGAGTGAGAGAGACAGACAGACAGACAGACAGACAGACAGACAGAGACAGACAGACAACAAAAACTACTGTCCCTTTGCCAGGGAAAGAGAGGGGAGGTTGCCAGAAAGACAGTGTGCTAGCAGTGGGTCAGAGGGAATGTATGTGAGTGACTGTGAGAGAGAACAGAAGGGAAGGGTGACAGAGTACTCTGCAGGTGACAGCGCCAGACCTCATCACTCATGTATTCCCTGAGCAGCTTCACATCATGTAACATACAGTTGCAAGAAAAAGTATGTGAACCCTTTGGAAATGCCTGGATTTCGGCATGAATTGGTCATAAAATGTGATCTGAACTTCATCTAGGTCACAACAATAGACAAACACAGTCTGCTTAAACTAATAACACACAAACAATTATACGTCATGTCTTTAATGAACACACCGTGTATACATTCACAGTGCAGGGTGGGAAAAGTATGTGAACCCTTGGATTTAATAACTGTTTGACCCTCCTTTGGCAGCAATAACCTCAACCAAACATTTTCTGTAGTTGCGGATCAGACCTGCACAACGGTCATGAGGAATTTTGGACCATTCCTCTTTACAAAATTGCTTCAGTTCAGCTATATTCTTGGGATGTCTGGTGTGAACTGCTCTCTTGAGGTCATGCCACAGCATCTCAATCGGGTTGAGGTCAGGACTCTTGACTGTGCCACTCCAGAAGGCATTTTCTTCTGTTGAAGCCATTCTGTTGTTGATTTACTTCCGTGTTTTGGGTCGTTGTCCTGTTGCATCACCCTACTTCTGTTGAGTTTCAATTGGCGGACAGATAGCCTAACATTCTCCTGCAAAATGTCTTGATAAACTTGGGACTTAATTTTTCCGTCAACGATAGCAAGCTGTCCAGGCCCAGTGGCAGCAAAGCAGCCCCAAACCATGATGCTCCCTCCACCATACTTTACAGTTAGGATGAAGTTTTGATGTTGGTGTGCTGTGCTGTGCCTTTTTTTCTCCACACATAGTTTGTGTGTTCCTTCCAAACAACTCAACTGTAGTTTCATCTGTCCACAGAATATAGCCCTGTAGATCATCGAGGTGCACTTTTGCAAATTTCAGAAGTGCAGCAATATTTTTTTCCGACAGCAGTGGATTATTCCGCGGTGTCCTCCCATGAACACCATTCTTGTTTAGTGTTTTACGTATCGTAGACTCGTCAAAGGAGACGTTAGCATGTTCCAGAGATTTCTGTAAGTCTTTAGCTGACACTCTAGGATTCTTCTTAACTTCATTGAGCATTCTGCACTGTGCTCTTGCAGTCATCTTTGCTGCGCGGACACTTCTAGGGAGAGTAGCAACAGTGCTGAACTTCCTCCATTTATAGACAATTTGTATTGCTGTGGACTGATGAACATCAAGGCTTTTAGAGATACTTTTGTAACCCTTTTCGGCTTTATGCAAGTCAACAATTCTTAATCGTAGGTCTTCTGAGATCTTTTTTGCTCGAGGCATGGTTCACATCAGGCAATGCTTCTTGTGAATAGCAAACTCACATTTTGCGAGTTTTTTTTATAGGGCAAGGCAGCTCTAACCAACATTTCCAATCTCGTCTCATTGACTGGACTCCAGGTTAGCTGACTCCTGACTCCAAATAGCTTTTGGAAAAGTCATTAGCCAAGGGGTTCACACACTTTTTCCAACCTAAATGTAAATGTTTAAATTATGTATTGTTATTGTCTATATTGAATACAACAATTTGTGTGTTATTAGTTTAAGCACACTATGTTTGTCTATTGTCGTGACTTAGATGAAGAGCCGATCAAATTTGATGACCAATTTATGCAGAAATCCAGGTAATTCCAAAGGCTTCACATATACTTGTTCTTGCCTCTGTATTTAGTTATATCAAACATATATTCGTATAGACTCCCATGATACAGAAATGACATGACCTACTGGAGACCTACCGCAGATGTACTGCATGTGTTTGTCTAATGGTTTAGACTGAGACGTCTCTGTGTAGTGTTACAAATTGGCGGAGACCAGCGGCAGCACTAACAAAATGAAATGGTTCCGTAATGGTGACAGTAGTCCTACATGTTGCTATGTTGAAGTCTTCTTCAAACACTGTGCTTAACCAGAGAAAAATGTCTTCTCCGTGAAGCAGATGCAATCAAACTGATGACCCCGTGTCTACATGTATTCACAGAGACAGAGATTTAAAAAAAATGTAAAAAAAGAGAGACTTGAGTTGTGTTCATTAAAAACATTTACAACTTTTAAAATCGTTTCATGGCTTGACATCCCGATCAATCACTTTGTAAACGTTGGAATTTGATGTCCCCTTCCTGGAAAGGGTCGTTAATACATTGAGCAATTCATGGTAAAACTAAACATTGTTTGGGTAATGTCATAAAGCAGCCGTTCATTTGTCAGGCCGGCTGGCACTTACAGATGAATGTGTCGTATTTATACATCAGCCTTCGCCTCAGCCAGGCCAATCAGGAGTTCATTCCATCAGTACCTCATTGCACCATTTACCAAAAAAGACACCCCAGTGATATTACTACGTGATGGATTACTCCCACCAGCAAAAGAGTTGACAATCTATTTTCCTCAGAGAAACCGTTCATTTTTCTTCCTTCCTACATTAACATATTCCACTTCAGCAGCAATGTGATGCAATAAAGACCAAAGCGGTTGTTAGTTTCAGATCAGTTTGGCTGAGGGCGAGTCAGAAAGGGCTGATCATTTTAAAAAGGGAAGCAAAGAAAGAGGAGAAAGAACTTCAAAGCCATGGCAGAGATAATGGTTCTCAGTGGGAAAGACTGTTGCCAAACATATTCTACTCATTACTGAGGAAGAGGGTGCGGGAAGAGAGGGGAGGGGAGGAAGAGGCTGTAAGGGTGAGTGGAAATGTGTTATAAGTCATTAGTGTAATATTTTATAGCCAAAATAATATCATGCTGGTATACTAGACTCAGTGGTGGTGCTAGGAGGTTTTCTCTGGAGGAGCTAAAGGGGGTAGCTTGGTCGACGCATAGGGGGTGCTGACAATTTATGGCGTTCATGCAAGCGTGTGTGCGCTCAAGCGAGCTGCATACCTTTCCTACAACAAATGTTCGGCCATCAGTGCCATGAGTGTTGCAACTTCATTGGGATAAACCCGAAGGTACACAAATGCCATCACAAAGTGTGTCCCCAAGGACGCATAGACATATCAGCACCATGGACAGGTAATGTGGCTTGGCAGCTGTTAGAGCCCGTGAAAGTCGGATCAAAGATTTCAGCAACTGACATCTTCACTCAGAGTCAGATGAAGAGAGAGCAGCTGGAGTAGCAATGTTCTCTGGGTGTGATCCATGTCTCCATCATGGCCAAAAAGTCAATGGACTGAAGGGCAGCATAGGCTGAGGTGAACTCTGCATTTTTACCGCAGATCGGCAGTTCCCAGCTGCCAGAGACCAGGAATTTCACATGGGTGTGTGCGCGCAGGGTACACTAAATTAGGAGGGTTGCAGCCAAGGGGTGGGGAGCATCTGCAAAGCCTACAGGGAGAGGAACAAACAGGTATAGAAAACAAAGACATAGTTGCCAAAGTTACAAACGAGCTCTAAAAATAATTAGGTAAGATACTTAAGCAAGAGAATGGTGAAGAGCCTTCCTCTCTTTCCTTCCTCAAATAACTCGGTGGAACCGTCTTTGTTTCTGCGACGGTTTTATTTTTGTCACGAGACCGCCGCTAACAGCGGCCTCTGAGAAAACCGGGGAGACAGAAGTACTAACACTAATTGCTCATTGCCTTGCAAAGGTGAGGAGCACACCTCCAAGTACTAATTGCCTAGGAGAAGAGAAACCACTCCCCCTCCAAGACAGCCACTGATGACCAAAACAACAACAATCACAAACTGCCCTGTCCCTTAATCCTGGTTGATGTGTGAACAATCATCTGCAAGTTCATAGCAGTCAGCATTTCACAAACCAAATAGGCTACTGGGAAGACAGGCAGGACTTAAAGTAGATGGCCCTGTCTAGCAAAAAGAAAGTACTAGACAACAGACAAATACAACAATTTTACGTATCACTCCTGGAGATATCAGGAGTCCTGTAGCCATAGAATGAAGCACACTCAAATAAAATTGTATTTGTCACATGCGCTAAGGTGTAGACCTTAGTTACAACAGTGAAATGCTTAGTTACAAGCCCTTAACCAACAATGCAGTTAAGAAAATCCCCCCCCAAAAAAAGTAAGAGATAAGAATAACAAATAATTAAAGAGCAGCAGTAAATAATAATAGTGGGGCTATATACAGGGGGTACCGGTACAGAGTCAATGTGTCAATGTGCGGGGGGCTGAGATGAGATGGAGCCTGAAAATCTGGTGATGTACTCAGAAAAGAGTATAGACCATCATACCAAGGACTTCAACGCTCCAAAAGTGGCAGTATCAATACATGCTGAGTGGAATGGGCATATTCGGTGGCTGTCTTAAAAACGTTTGTTTTTGGTCCGGTTTTTATTTCCTGGATTGAGCTATTATACAAACCCTCCAAAGCATCTTTACGAACAAATGGACAGATCTCTGAATCATTCAAGTTATCAACAGGGACGCGACAGGGATGCACTTTGTCTGGTTATTTATTTTCTTTAGCCGCAGAACCCCTAGAATCAATAATTCATAGCTCAATCTGGGGCATAGAGATTGGTGATGAACATGTGATATCATTGTATGCAGATGACTGTTAAGAGATATTTAGAACTCATGCGTGGAAAGGTTAATGATAACACCTTCAAGTCCTGGTTCCAACGTGGCGTCATGAATTTTGAACATGTGTACTGTAATGGATATTTATTATCATTCAATCAACTACAAGAAAGATTTGGATTATCCAAGACCGATTTCTTGAAGTTCCTAAAACTCGGAAATCGCATTCAATTACCAACAGAATTTGGATGAACGTAAGGCACCTAGCATAGACAAAATACTGAAAGAAGCTGTTACGCCAAAGAAGTTGATTGCCAAGTTATATCTAGTTGATTGAAACGTTAACTGATGGTTCAGAACGTATAATGAAAAATGTGGTTATATGACCCATGTGTGGCCCACCTCCTCTCCAGCCAGTCATTTGTATTTTCTTTTTATTATGGATCCCCATAAGCTTCTGCCAAGGCAGCAGCTACTCTTCCTGGGGTCCAGCTAAATGAAGGCAGTTATACAATTTTGAAAACATTACAATACGTTCACAACAGATTTCACAACACGTTAAATGTGTGCCCTCAGGCCACTACTCTAATACCACATATCTACAACACAAAATCCATGTGTATGTGTGTGTATAGTGCGTATGTTATAGTGTGTGTATGCATGTGTCTGTCCCTGTTTTTGTGTCTCTTCACTGTCTCCACTGTTCCATAAGGTGTATTTTTAAATCTAATTTTTCTACTTGCATGAGTTACATAATGTGGAATAGAGTTCCTAGTAGTCATGGCTCTATGTAGTACTGTGTGCATCCCATAGTCTGTTCTGGACTTGGGGGCTGTGAAGAGACCTCTGGTGGCATGTCATGTGGGGTATGCATGGGTGTCCGAGCTGTGTGCCAGTAGTTCAAACAGGCAGCTCGGTGCATTCAACATGTCAATACCTCTCACAAATACAAGTAGTGATGAAGTCAATCTCGCCTCCACTTTGAGCCAGGAGAGATTGACATGCATATGATCAATGTTATCTCTCTGTGTACATCCAAGGGCCAGCTGTGCTACCCTGTTCTGAGCCAATTGCAATTTTCCCAAGTCCCTCCACAAGACTGAACAGTAGTCCAGGTGCGACAAAACTAAGGCCTGTGGGACCTGCCTTGTTGATAGTGCTGCATTATAATGGACAGACGTCTCCCCATCTTAGCTACTGGTGTATCAATATGTTTTGACCATTACAGTTTATAGTCCGGGTTTACTCCAAGCAGCTTGCTCAATTTCCACATTATTCATTACAGGCTTTAGTTGAGGTTTAGGGTTTAGTGAATGATTTGTCCCGAATACAATGCTTTTTGTTTTTTTCTTTTATATTTAGGACTAACTTATTCCTTGCCACCCATTCTGAAAGTGTTAAGTCATCCGCATACATAGACACTGTCACGCCCTGATCTGTTTCACCTGTCTTTGTGCTTGTCTCCACCCCCCTCCAGGTGTTGCCCATCTTCCCCATTATTCCCTGTGTATTTATACCTGTGTTCTCTACTTGTCTGTTGCCAGTTAGTTTTGTTCATCAAACCTACCAGCGTTTTTTTGCCTTGCGCCTGTCTTGTCTATAGTTCCTGTTTTTCTAGGTTTTCTGGTTTTGATCTCTGCCTGACCTGACCCTAAGCCTGCCTGCCGTCCTGTACCTTTGCCCCACTACTCTGGATTACCGACCTCTGCCTGCCCTGACCCTGAGCCTGCCTCCCATCCTGTACCTTTGCCCCACTACTCTGGATTACCAACCTCTGCCTGCCCTGACCCTGAGCCTGCCTCCCGTCCTGTACCTTTGCCCCACTACTCTGGATTACCGACCTCTGCCTGCCCTGACCCTGAGCCTGCCTCCCGTCCTGTACCTTTGCCCCACTACTCTGGATTACCGACCTCTGCCTGCCCTGACCCTGAGCCTGCCGTCCTGTACCTTTGCCCCACTACTCTGGATTACCGACCTCTGCCTGCCCTGACCTGACCCTGAGCCTGCCTGTGTACCTTTGCCCCACTACTCTGGATTACCGACCTCTGCCTGACCCTGACCCTGAGCCTGCCTGTGTACCTTTGCCTGCCCTTGTTCGATTTAATAAACATTTGTTACTTCAATACTGTCTGTAAAGCCATAACGCATATGTTTTTCCAGCAGCAGACTGATCGATAATGTCAAAAGCCGCACTGAAGTCTAACAAAACAGCCCCCGCAATCTTTTTATCATACATTTTTTTCTCAGCTAATCATCAGTTATTTGTGTAAGTGCTGTGCTTGTTGAATGTCCTTCCCTATAAGCGTGCTGAACATCCGTTGTCAATTTGTTTACTGTAAAATAGCATTGTACCACGTAAAACACATTTTTTCCCCAAATGTTTACTAAGGGTTGGTAACAGGCTGATTGGTCGGCTCTGAGTCAGTAAAGGGGGCTTTACTATTCTTAGGGAGTGGAATGACTTTTGCTTCACGCCTGGCCTGAGGGTCCTACTGTATCACACATTGACCACTGAGGGTTCCCAATGTTTGCGGGGGGCCACATTAACATTCCAGCTGTTAATAAGAGGGCATTGTTCTGCACTGTTTGCGTGAAGTTGTGGTCTGTTGACTCCTGGAACGTGGACACGAAGGTGGAGCTAGTGAAGAATCACATTGTCTGTCTTTCATGGATCAATGTATCGCCGAAGTTCTATGAACTTGACAATGACATACACACTGGGTTTCCGCCACTTCTGAATCCCCCAGACGAAGTTCGGCCCACATTCGTTGTCAACGGGAGCATGAGGAGGAGTAATGCACAGGAGATTGTGGAAAGGTGAGTGGTGCGAACCCTGCTAGCGGGGCGATAAAGTAGAGCTTACGCAAATTGCACGCGCCCACCGCTGCCGTTGTCCAATCAGGTGAGGAGCAAATATTTACTTGAAAATCTTCCGTTCGTGAAATATAGTTCCAAAAAAACATGGAGCCAAGAGCTGGAAGTGAGCTCAAAAAGAACGATGGAAAAGTGGAAAAGCTTTGCGGTAGCTACTGACAAAGAAGAACATAGAGGCGAAGCAGCTGCTTTAGAAGTGGGATGCACTGTTGAGCTGTGTCCCAAGGGGTTCCTGCTGATTTTACGAGATTCTGACAGCCGGTTAAATGGGGTCCCTTGAGAAGGCAAGAACAAGATGTATGTCAGGAGAAGTGCAGTATTATCGCAAGGAGACGTATACTTGGAATACAGAGGAGGAATGGAGGGAAAAGGGGAGGCAGAGGAGGTCTTAGAGAGAGAGGGAGGAAGAGGGTGAACTTGAGTCGGTTAAAAATGGCGGGAAAAGGGAGATGGTTTGTGAAAGAACAATGGTAAAAAGTGTAAGCAGAGTGAGCTGAAGACAGGAGGAGAAATGGAAGTGAATGAGGGTGAAGTGTCGGAGGTGGTAGGTGTGGTGAAGTTCTCGGGAGCCCGAGGCTTGCACCGAGGTTCAGGATAAAGATGAGTCTGTGACAGTAGGAGTGAAGTGTTTGAGAAAAGTGGACCCTTGCCTTTTGGCTGATCCATTTGTGGTTTCAGGGTGGGTGAAAACAGAGTTGGGTGCAGTGGAATCGGTGAGGGTATCCAGAAGTGGTCGTGTGATAATTGACGCAGACAGGGTGGCGTGAGTGATGAAACAGAAGAGTCGTTGTCTGTTCTTTTGAATTTTGATGTTGAGTCTTTGCCCGACAAAGTGATGTTAAGATATATAAGTTATCGTGTACGAGCTTTTGTGCCAAATACATTACGTTGCTACAGGTGTTAAACTTATGTGGCAGGAGATTCCTAGGTGTGAGAAGTGTGCAGAAGGGCATGAGACAAAGGAATGTGTAGCATTGGGGAAAGTAGTGGAATGTGTTAATTGTAGGGGTGCCCATGTGACTGGGAATCAGAAATGTCCCGTGCGAGAGAGGCAGGTTGAGGTTTCCAGGGTCAGAGAAGTTGTCATATGCTGAGGCCGTGAAGAAAGTAGAAGGAGAAGGATCAAGGGGGAGGGATCCTGAGAGGAGGGGTGTGAGTAGTAGATCTGTACCAGTACAGAGGGATAGGCCAACAAGTGATATATGTTTCAGTAAGATTGGATTTATAGCAATGGTTATCAACTGTACTGCAGGGATGGAAGGTAAGTCGCTGAAAATTGAGGTTGTGGCGGCAGCTGTAGAGAGGTATTTGGGTGTGAAAGACTTGACATCAGAAGAGTTACAGGGTGTGTTAAGTGGTGGTGTCCCATCCTTTCAGGCTGTAGGCCTGAAGTAGGACTAAATAGATTTAAATAGTGGAGTAGGTTGGTGTTATTTTTTATTATTATAAAATAAAAAAAATGGTGAGTGTAGTGTTAGATGGTAGGGTATTTGTTTATTTTATTTTTTTCAAGCAAAGTATAAGAGAGTTGCACCCCAGTCTAGTAGGTGACGGTAATGCAACATTTATTGGATGCCAATCGCCATTAAACCTCGTCGAACAAGAAGACGGAGTTTAAAACCAATCATCGCTGTGTCTGGTTTTCCAAATCGTTATGATTTTGCTTTGCTAGGATACATCAGCTTAGTGGCATGGAGGAGGATTGCAGAGATTGTTGGCGTTGATGGCGGATGAAGAGAGAACAAGTTTGCTTGTGCTGCTAGCTAGCTGTGAACATCAAGCAACCTAGACCTCAAAACTATGATCAAAGTCAACAAAGGATTAGAAATCACCAGTAACACTAATTTTAACATTGTAAATGATACACTAAGCATGCCTTTCCCATGTAATATGCTACCAATTGGATGATGGTATCTTAACATTATGATTTTCATATATTATAGCTTATGGCTCTTTCATTATACTGGTGTCATGACATTGATGATTATAGCTCACTCCCTGCAAAATACATTGGCCTACATGCACATGAACGGGTAAAGGAAATTGTGGCTTTGACTTGCAAACATTGTTGTGCAAATCTCCTTTTACCCATAATCAACACCAACATCTCTGCAATCCTCCTCCATGCAATTGACCTGTTTTTGTCTCTGTATTCTAAAATTAGTTTTTGTCTCTGTATTCTAAAATATTCTCAGCAAATAAACGAGGCTCCCATGCCACATTATTTCCCTTTTTAATATACTTTTTAATTAGCCTACAAATTGCCAGCTCCTTGTTTTCATGTATGGTACTGTACCTAGAACACAAGGGTTGGATTTGCACAAAACAATGTCAGAAAAATCATGTTGAAAATGTCTGATGGTTAGCCTCATATACATTATCTACTGGTATAATTTTAAATGAGAACATATAGCTAGCATCAACATGCAAAGGATGTGTGAGTTTAGCTATTTTCTGCTGCAGATGTACAATGACAAGGGGCACATTGATTGCACATGCCCATCAGGCCAGTTAATTCATCATCATACTGTAGGACTATGGCCACATTGGTGATGCATACCATTTTGATAAGCTGCAAACTGGGTCCACATGGCTGATACCCTGAGACAGAGTGACAATCAAATAAAACCGATTGGAGAGCTCACAACGGGACAAAAATGTCATGTTCACTTGAGAAAGCAACACAGAAACCACAGACAAATTAGAGACAGATCCCCTTTTGCGTCTTTTTATTGCAGGGTTGTGATCTGTGGTGAATGAACATTGACCCTAGTTCATCTTGAAATGTTTTTAAGTTAACAATTAAAACAAGCTTAAACACTTAACTTCAATGAATCAACATTGAATGAATCCAAAAATAATTTCCAAATGTACAAATAATGTAACTTGTTTGTGAATCTTAGACATCTTAGTAAGAAGGCTATTATTACCAAAGCATCATTTTGGGTGAACAAAAAAGTCCATACCAGAGGTGACCAACCTTGCTCCCCTCCCTGATCTACTTGGTGAGCACACTTCTATTCCAGACCAGCAATAATACACAGTATTATCAACTCATTAGGTTTGATAAGTTGAATCAGGTGTGTTAGTGCTGGGCTGGAACAGAAGCCTGCACACCCAGCATCCCTCCAGGAGAAGGATTGGCGTGATACAGTTGTAATACGTTTGTAGCCTACATTGTGTGACTTAACTGTGCTGTTGTGTACAACATTTGCTAAAATACACATGACCAAAAGTATGTGGACACCTGCTCGTCGATAAAAAAACATGAGTTGGCGCATACCTAGAATAATAGTTTGGGTGGAGGTGCTGACTAACGGCGAATAAACTATAAACTATCAAAATAAAGGAAGTCGCACACTCCCAGCAATTTAATGGGTATTTGCCAATGTTTCGGCATCACCTGCTCGTCGAACATCTCAAATCATGGGCATTAATATGGAGTTGGTCCCCCCTTTGCTGCTATAACAGCCTTTATTTTTCTGGGAAGGCTTTCCACTAAATGTTGGTACATTGCTGCAGGGACCTGCTTCCATCCAGCCACAAGAGCATTAGTGAGGTCGGGCACAGTCGTCGTTCCAATTCATCCCAAAGGTGTTTGATTGAGTAATTAAGGTCGAGGCTCTGTGCAGGCCAGTCAAGTTCTTCCACACAAATCTCGACAAACCATTTTTGTATGGACCTCACTTTGTGCACAGGGGCATTGTCATGCTGAAACTCCCCCAAACTGTTGCCACAAAGTTTAGAATGTCACTGTGTGCTGTAACTTTAAGATTTTCCATCCACTGGAACTAAGGGGCCTAGCCCGAATCATGAAAACAGCCCAAGACCATTATTCCTCCTCCACCAATCTTTACAGTTGGTGCTATGCATTGGGGCAGGTAGCGTTCTCCTGGCATCCGCCAAACCAAGATTTGATTGAAGCGTGATTCATCACTCCAGAGAACGTGTTTTCACTGCTCCAGAGTCCAATGGCAGCGAGCTTTACATCACTCCAGCTGACGCTTGGCATTGTGCATGGTGATCTTAGGCTTGTGTGCGGCTGCTCGGCCATGGAAACCCATTTCAGGAAGTTGCTGACGAACACTTCTTGTGCTGATGTTGCTTCCAGAGGCAGTTTGGAACTCGGTAGAGAGTGTTATAACCAAGGACAGACGATTGTTATGCGCTACGCGCTTCAGCACTCGGCTGTGAGCTTGTGTGACCTACCACTTCGCGGCTGAACCGTTGTTGCTCCTAAATGTTTCCACTTCGCAATAGCAACACTTTTACAGTTGACCGGGCAGCTGTAGCAGGGCAGAAATTTGACGAACTGACTTGTTGGAAAGTTGGGCTCCCGAGTGGCTCAGCGGTCTAAGACACTGCATCTCAGTGCAAGAGGTGACACTACAGTCCCTGGTTCAATTCCAGGCTGTGATTGGGAGTTCCATAGGGCAGTTCACAATTCGTCCTGGGTAGGTCGTCATTGTAAATTTGTTCTTAGCTGACTTTCTTAGATAAATAAAGTTTAAACTGTAAATGACGGTACCATGTTGAAAGTCACTGAGCTATTCAATACAGGCCATTCTACTGCCAAGGTTTGTCTATGGATATTGCATAGGTGTGTGCTCGATTTTATACACCTGTCAGCAACGGGTGGGTGAAATAGCCGAATCCACTAATTTCAAGGGCCGTTCACATACTTTTGGCCATGTAGTGTAAGAACACATACAACCCGTGGCATACAAGGTTGTGCCAGCAGTCTTTTGGGACCTTCACTGGGACCGAAACCAGCTGCAGACAGGCTTTCACAGCTCTCCATATCTGAGGACAGACATCACAAAAAAACGGGCTTCATTTTATTAGTTAGACAGCCCTGACTATTATGTCTGTCTCTCTTCATAGTGTTTCTCTCTAGGGACTAAAACTGGAGAATATTTGCATAATGTCATCCCACAACCTTCCCCATCTAACTAGTACACCTACTCCCTTTTCTGACAGCTGGAGCATAAAATCCTTTCACTGCCTTCCATTGCTGTTATCTACAAATGCATTTGGAGCACGAGTTTTTCATTTACAATGATAAGTAGGCCCACATCAAGATAACAAGCTAATATGAAGTTAACTAGCTGATTAAATTTCTCTTAGCAGCAGTACAGTTGGCAAGCTAGCATCATTCTATAGCTAGAGGTCTCCTGATATCTCCAGGAGTGATAAGTATATTTTTTGTCTTTAGTTTTGACTGTCTAATAGTATTTTTGCCAGCTAGGGCCATCTACTTTAAGAGCTGCCTGTCTTTCCAGAAACCTACTTGGTGTGTGAACTTCTGACTGCTCATAACTTGCAGCTGATTGTTGACACATAAAACAGGCTCAAGGGGCAGGGCAATTTGTGACTTGTGTCGTGACTTGACTTTGACATGAATCTGAAGACTGTTATTTATTGAATCAACTAACTATGTGTAATTGTTTTATTAAATTAATCATGCAACACTTAACTCTAGGATCTGGGGAACCACGAGAGCGGTTCTTTAAAGAGTTACCATCTTAAACTCTAAAAGGTATTTACCTATCACATCTATAAACAGTCAACTTATTAATCATAACCTCGTATCATATCATCATTCTGAACAGTCGTAACCTCCTTGCATCTGAGACAACCAGAGCCTTACTTATGATTCAGTACTACACAAATTGGTTTAATTGTTTATTTACTAACTAATTAAATGGGAACACAGGATAAACACACACACACTGCACCGGTTATTGACAGGAGACGTGATACGCTGAAAGCATGTCCCTAGAGGAATGACAACAACATGGATGCTTGTTAAAGAAGAGATGGAGAGGGAGCGATAGGAACAGGGACACAACATTGCCACTTTCAGAAATTACTCTCACCTACAATAACCATATACTCCATATACCTCCGCCCGTTTGAGCAAGAAATCGTGAATGGATTTACGTGAAATGCCTGGGTTCGCTGGGGATCTCTCGGTGAAGGGGCAGCCTTGGAAAGGGGGTTGGGCCTTTTCGCGGCACGGGTGTAAGGCTCTGATTGTCCGAAATGGTTACAACAATTCTTCTACTGTTGTCCTTCTTCGTCATTGTCTGGTATCAGGTGACTTGTTGTGTAGTCCTGAACAGAACTACATAGTTTATTTTTCTTCCATTCGCTCTTGAAGATGCTTCTTTGAAGATAGGCTAGCCAGTCATATTGATGGTTCCCCAGTGGGGTGATAAGAGTAGCAAAATACGATGCTTTGAGCAGAGCAACAGGATGGTCCTACTTAAATTCGCTTTCAAAGCCACCTTACTTAAGACAGCTAATTTGCCGTACCAGTGATCGTCCGGGAGGTGATTTTATCGTCTCCACCTTGGATTGAGATTCAAAGTTCAAACCACTTTAAACATGTAGCTGCCACTTCACACTTTTTCTGGTTCCATGTGTTAATTCGTAACCCATGATTTATACCTTTTGCTCAAAAGGGGCGGTTCCGGATGGCTGGCACGCTCCCTGACCTCACTTTGGGGCGGTGATTACTCACTGTGCAAAGTTATGGAAAACAATTATCTCTTATAGCTTCTCAAATCGCATCCCTTCCTTAAGGAAATACTGTAACTTGGAAAGTACACACACTAACATAGCTAAGGTTTTCATACTATGAGTTGAGCATGTAATATGAAAAATTATGAAAGTGTTTCTGTTAATAACATTTTTAATGACATCACAAAATAACAAACAAAATGACATTAGTGTTCTATAGATTGCCTCTGACCATTACCCACGTTCTACGTTCGAAATATCGTTCCAGTATTCGCTTTTGAAAGTGTTAGAGTTTCAGCGGGAAAATGCACATTGCTTTGATGAATTTTGAGAGCACAGGTCTGGATCTTCTACCTTCAGGTGAATGGGGGTCTGATTGAAGTTATTCATTGCACACGTGATCTGACCTATTTGGATTTTCGTGGTCAGTCATGACACATGTTTTGGTGGCTGTTTTGGAGGTGGAGTGGTTTCTCCGCTCCTTGGCAATCAGCAATTAGTACAGGGAGATGTGCTCTTCACCTCTGAGAGGCAAATAGCAATTAGTGTTAGTACTTCAGTCTTCCCTTGTTTCTCAGTGGCAGCTGTAAGTGGCTGTCGTGTTAGTGGTGATCACCTCGGCAAAACTAATACTGTCACCGGAGCAAAGACCGTTCTGTCGAGTTATTTGTGGAAGGAAAGCGAGAAAGGCTCCACACCGCTCTCTCACTTTACTATCTTACCTAGTTATTTTTAGATCTCATTTTGTAGCTTTGGCAACTATGTGTGTTTTCTATACATGTTCGCTCCCCTGTAGGCTTTACAGATGCTCTCCACCCCTTGGCTGCAAACCTTCTAATTTACTGTAACCTGTGCTCACAAGGTAACAAACAAAAAGCGAGTCGCAGCAATGTACAAGAGCGGTGGGGTATGTCAATGTAAATTGTCCGTGTGGTGATTTTTATGAATTGTTCAGCAGTCTAATGGCTTGGGAGTAGAAGCTGTTGAGGAGCCTTTTGGTCCTAGACTTGGTGCTTCGGTACCGCTTGCCATGCAGTAGCAGAGAAAACAGTCTATAACTTGGGGTCCTGGAGTCTCTGACAATTTTATGGGCTTTCCTCTGACACCGCCTATTAAATAGGTCCTGGGTCCTGGCAGGAAGCTTGGCCCCAGTGATGTAATGGGACGTTCGCACTACCCTCTGTAGCGCCTTACGGTCAGATGCCGAGCAGTTGCCATACCAGGCGGTGATGCAACCCGATAAGGATCCTTTCAATGGTGCAGCTGTAGAACCTTTTGAGGATCTGCGGGCCCATGCCAAATCTTTTCAGTCTCTTGAGGGGGAAAAGGTTTTGTCGTGGCCTCTGTCTTGGTATGTTTGGACCATGATAGTTTGTTGGTGATTTGGACACCAAGGAACTTGAAACTCTCGACTCGCTCCACTAGAGTCCCATCGATGTTAATGGGCGTTCTGTTAAAATAATAAAATACAAAGAAAAACATTTTGTACTAAGAATGTTCCAAAGCCAACCTACTGGGCACAGACTTCAAATCAACGCAATTTAATTGAAATGACATGGAAACAATGTGATTCAACCAGTTTGTGCCCAGTGGGAAGCAACTATCCTGCACCATTCCCAGAAAGTTGTGATAAGGTTGTATGCAAAATAACCATAGGACAACCACACTCTAAGAAACATATGGTTCTCAGAACGTAGCTGACTAACTGACGGACCATCATCTAGGGGAGCCAAACCACCCTACTCCTAGTGAATGTGATTATGAATGACTCATACAAGCCCATAGGGGATGGTCCAACTTCTCTCCTCCTTCTATTTCTCTTATTATTCTACCCCCTTTTCCTCTTCTGTTTTCTCCCCTCCTCTTTTTCATTCTTTGCTCCTTTCCTCTCTCCTCTATTGTGCTCTTTTCCTTTCCTTAGATTGAGTCTTCTCTCCCCTTTTTTCCTCCCCCACTCCTCCTTTCCTCTTTGTGTCGAGGGGCATGTTCAGCCTCCCACTTCTCTCTGTGTGACCCTGTGGAATACATCACACATAAACAACAGACTGTGGTGGGCAACTTTATCTTCCCAGCTCGCCCGGCCCCATTCTTCACGCCTATCCAATATCCTGTGATGCGCTTTGTGTTTCGCTATGCTTAGCGCACTCCCTAAGGGAGTGGATCAGGGGCCTGACTACAAATCCACGTAGGATGAGAGGCACGGAGAGGCAGGAGTAGTGGCTGGTGAGGTAGGGTAGAGAGGCAGGAGTGGCTAGAGGGGGTAGGAGAGTCGGGCGCTGGGGAATACAGTGCCTTGCAAAAGTATTCAGCCCCCTTGAACTTTGCGACCTTTTGCCACATTTCAGGCTTCAAACATAAAGATGTAAAACTGTATTTTTTTGTGAAGAATCAACAACAAGTGGGACACAATCATGAAGTGGAACGACATTTATTGGATATTTCAAACTTTTTTAACAAATCAAAAACTGAAAAATTGGGCGTGCAAAATTATTCAGCCCCTTTACTTTCAGTGCAGCAAACTCTCTCCAGAAGTTCAGTGAGGATCTCTGAATGATCCAATGTTGACCTAAATGACTAATGATGATAAATACAATCCACCTGTGTGTAACAAGTCTCCGTATAAATGCACCTGCACTGTGATAGTCTCAGAGGTCCGTTAAAAGCGCAGAGAGCATCATGAAGAACAAGGAACACACCAGGCAGGTCCGAGATACTGTTGTGAAGAAGTTTAAAGCCGGATTTGGATACAAAAAGATTTCCCAAGCTTTAAACATCCCAAGGAGCACTGTGCAAGCGATAATATTGAAATGGAAGGAGTATCAGACCACTGCAAATCTACCAAGACCTGGCCGTCCCTCTAAACTTTCAGCTCATACAAGGAGAAGACTGATCAGAGATGCAGCCAAGAGGCCCATGATCACTCTGGATGAACTGCAGAGATCTACAGCTGAGGTGGGAGACTCTGTCCATAGGACAACAATCAGTCGTATATTGCACAAATCTGGCCTTTATGGAAGAGTGGCAAGAAGAAAGCCATTTCTTAAAGATATCCATAAAAAGTGTTGTTTAAAGTTTGCCACAAGCCACCTGGGAGACACACCAAACATGTGGAAGAAGGTGCTCTGGTCAGATGAAACCAAAATTGAACTTTTTGGCAACAATGCAAAACGTTATGTTTGGCGTAAAAGCAACACAGCTGAACACACCATTCCCACTGTCAAACATGGTGGTGGCAGCATCATGGTTTGGGCCTGCTTTTCTTCAGCAGGGACAGGGAAGATGGTTAAAATTGATGGGAAGATGGATGGAGCCAAATACAGGACCATTCTGGAAGAAAACCTGATGGAGTCTGCAAAAGACCTGAGACTGGGACGGAGATTTGTCTTCCAACAAGACAATGATCCAAAACATAAAGCAAAATCTACAATGGAATGGTTCAAAAATAAACATATCCAGGTGTTAGAATGGCCAAGTCAAAGTCCAGACCTGAATCCAATCGAGAATCTGTGGAAAGAACTGAAAACTGTTGTTCACAAATGCTCTCCATCCAACCTCACTGAGCTCGAGCTGTTTTGCAAGGAGGAATGGGAAAACATTTCAGTCTCTTGATGTGCAAAACTGATAGAGACATACCCCAAGTGACTTACAGCTGTAATCGCAGAAAAAGGTGGCGCTACAAAGTATTAACTTAAGGGGGCTGAATAATTTTGCACACCCAATTTTTCAGTTTTTGATTTGTTAAAAAAGTTTGAAATATCCAATACATGTCGTTCCACTTCATGATTGTGTCCCACTTGTTGTTGATTCTTCACAAAAAAATACAGTTTTATATCTTTATGTTTGAAGCCTGAAATGTGGCAAAAGGTCGCAAAGTTCAAGGGGGCCGAATACTTTCGCAAGGCACTGTATGTCATTCAGACGTCCAGTAGAGTGACTGTCTGCAGACCAGATCTTGTCCACATGACAGTCTCAGGCCTTGAGAAACAGTCAGGGATACTCTCCTCTCCTCTACAAACCAGAGGTGAAGGGAGAGCCAAGAGAGGCAATCAGACAAACTCTATAGGAGTAACGGATAATAGGTTACATTCTTCTAGTTTAGAAGGCGCTGGATTTGTACCAAAGTAAACTACCCAAACGTTCCCAAGACGAACAGTTTATTTACTTACAAAGCTATTTTCATTGTTATCAGCAATTAGGCATATCCCCCGAGTCTTTCTCAATGTGGTAGAGTTTAAAAGCGGTGCTTTTCATCTGTTGGTGTGCATGACAAAGATGTATGTCCTGGCGGTTGTTGTTTTTTTGGTGAAAAAAACCTTACGCAAACACAGCTCGGACTCCCTTTGGGCAGATAAAGGCAGCTCTTGTTGTTCTGTAAGCACGTCTTATAATCTACAACAGCAGAGACTCTGCTGCAGTAAGGCAGTGAGATCTGGCCTGTAAAACCATATGGCCCTGTGACACAACACTAATCCTACCATGACAGATACAGATTTCTGTCAAATTGTAAAACGTGAGCAGCGAGCATTATTATATAATTGGATTGCATCGTAAGTAGCAGAAACCAAATGAACCTTCTTGACATCCCTGCTTCCTCTATCCATTATGCTGTACATTTTTCTTAGTGGTTATGTAAGTAGAGATTCCTGGGAAATATTTCAACACACACACACACACACACACACACACACACACACACACACACAACACACACACACACACACACACACACACACACACACACACACACACACACACACACACACACACACACACACACACACACACACACACACACACACACACACGAGAGCGAGTAACTTCCTTTTCCTAACCCATGCCAGGAGACAGAGGTCTAGAATGCCTGATTATGTTGACAATAATGTAGAGTATGGCTGAAAAATGGCCCATTTGTTGAGCTCATTATTTGCTGAGGCAAGGTTAACTGCTTTCGTCAGGGGCTTGAACCTACTGTAGCATGATGCCCCTTCACGAACGTGAACAGTACCCCTCAGGTTACACAGTCATCTTGATATGATAATGAGCTGAGCTACATTCTACATGCCACAGGCCCTCTACCCAGGCTTTACTGTCCTCCTCCAGTGATCTGTGTGTCTGCTGGCCATGACTCTGACTTCTGGCTTTTGCGATTAGCGACAGCAGAGGCTGTTTAGTCTCCCGCCTAGACAGAGTGAAGGAAACAGAGGGGGAGAGGGTGGGGAGACAGAGAGAGAGAGAGAGCGAGAGATCCAAAGAGAGAATAATATAATATATGTAATTTCAGCAGACACTTTTATCCAAAGTGACTTACAGTCATGTGTTCATACATTTGACAAATGGCTGGGCCTGGGAATCGAACCCACTATCCTGGTGTTGCAAGAGCCAAAGCTATGAGCCCCAGACAGACAGACCGAGAGAGACACATGGATGGGCAGACTAAAGCAGAGATCCACAATCACCAAGCAACAACCCACGCTGACTAAATCAATGGCATCATGGCTGTCTGGAGCACTTTGTCATCAGACACATGCCCTACACTGACACTGCTGAAGACTGGTAGGATGGGAGAAGGGCTGTGGAGGAAACAGGATGAAAGAGCGAGTGAGTGTGAGAAACAGACAGAGGACAGATGGAGGAAGGGAGGGAGTGAGAAATTAAGTGAATAGATCCAGGCCTACATTCTTTTTATAAGAAAGGCATTGAGAGAGAACTAAATGTGGGAAAATCGACAGAAAAAGTGAATGACAACAAGGACGTGTGCATAAGAGAAAAGGGGATTGAAAAGAACAGAGAAAAAAATCCTTCCAGCTCTCTCTGTTTCCTGTCATAACTGTTCTGTTCCATTTTAACTAGAGGGCTTCCCTGCTTCCCTTCCTGCCTGCACAGTATGTTGAAGACAGACACAGGAGGAGAGAGAGAACAGTTTGAATTCCTTAGGATGAAAATTATTATTATTATTATTATTGTGGAGGGGGTAGACAGACAGTAGTACTGGAGGGGGTAGACAGACAGTAGTACTGGAGGGGGTAGACAGACAGTACTGGAGGGGGTAGACAGACAGTACTGGTGGGGGTAGACAGACAGTACTGGAGGGGGTACTGGAGGGGGTAGACAGACAGTACTGGAGGGGGTAGACAGACACTAGTACTGGAGGGGGTAGACAGACAGTACTGGAGCAGGTAGACAGACAGTACTGGAGGGGGTAGATAGACAGTAGTACTAGAGGGAGTAGACAGACAGTAGTACTGGTGAGGGTAGACAGACACTAGTACTGGAGGGGGTAGACAGACAGTAGGTCTGAAGGGGGTAGACATACAGTACTGGAGGGGCTAGATAGACAGTACTGGAGGGGGTAGACAGACAGTACTGGAGGGGGTAGACAGACAGTACTGGAGGGGGTAGATAGACAACAGTAGTACTGGAGGGGGTAGATAGACAACATTAGTACTGGAGGGGGTAGACAGACAGTACTGGAGGGGGTAGACAGACAACAGTAGTATTAGAGGGGGTAGACAGAGAACAGTAGTACTAGAGGGGGGTAGACAGACAACAGTAGTACTAGAGGGAGTAGACAGACAACAGTAGTACTAGAGGGAGTAGACAGACAGTAGTACTGGAGAGGGTAGATAGACAGTACTAGAGGGGGTAGACAGACAACAGTAGTACTGGAGGGGGTAGACAGACAGTACTGGAGGGGGTAGACAGACGCTAGTACTGGAGGGGGTAGACACACACTAGTACTGGAGGGGGTAGATAGACAGACAGTAGTACTGGGGGGGGGGTAGACAGACAGTACTAGAGGGGGTAGACAGACAGTACTGGAGGGGGTAGACAGACAAGATAACCATTTGGCAGGACAACAGAAGGCTAGTTTGTGTTTGTGTCATGTTCTAATGCCTGTCAGTCATGGGTCAACAAGGGTATCTCTCTATCTGTCCCCCTTCCACTCTCTCTCTCTTTCTCCATCTCCCCCCTCTCCCTTTCTCTCTCTCTCTCTTTAGTTCAGTGTTTCCATTAGCCTGTGTGTCTCAGGAGCAGTGCGACTCAAAGGCGTCCGTTACAACGTAAACAGTCCTTTCCCTCCGCTGGTCTTATCAGCTCCTCACACTCTGCTCTTCCTCAGGATGTCTGTCCACGCAGGGCCCGACTCTGCCCAATCACAGTCCCGCCCACCACTCTGCTCTTTCCTACCTCACTATAGCCGCCGGTGCTTTAATTTCAGCCCTCTTTATACACACTCAAGCACGTACGCTCACACACGCACATGTGAGCACACACACACACACACACACAAACAGTTTGCCGTCCCACGACATGTACTGTGTTTAACAGTACCTCAGCAGTTAATATAAATATTGTTGCTTTTCTTTTGTCCTGGCCATTTTCAATCATACTCTACCAGTCTTTGAAGTCTCCTCTGTCTAACTGGCGCCCTGGCTCTTCACTCGGTCCGCCCAGAACAATGCAGCAATATTTTGTATGTGGACATATAACTGAGATGATGTTAATGTTGTGTCAGGTGAGTATACGCTGTTACTCTAGTTCATGTATCCTATAGTTACATGAAGCCTGTATATGCACTGCAAAAAGCACATTATTTATCTTATTTCAACATATTTGACCTTAATCGTCATATTAAGGTAAAATATCTAGAACAATATTTTGAAATAAGATAAATTACTTGTATTAAGCCTCTTTTTAGGTTAAAATAAGCCAAATTAACTGCCAATGGTGTTAGATAATTTTGCTTTGTACAAAAAAACAAACAAAAAAAAAAGCGCATTTTAAGTGAATTATCACTAAATGTAAGGTATTTAGGCTTGCTTCCATTTCACTTTTTGTGGACCTACTGATAGTCGGTGTAGTGAGTACCACTAGAGCCTGTTATTACTTCACTGTGGAGACCCAGGAGAATCTGCAAGCAATATCTGGTGTGTGTGTGTGTGTGTGTGTGTGTGTGTGTGTGTGTGTGTGTGTAAGACAGAAAGTGAGAGAAAGAGTGTGTTTGTGTGCGTGTGTGTGCGTGTGTGTGTGTGTGTGTGTGTGTGTGTGTGTGAGACAGAAAGTGAGAGAAAGAGTGTGTGTGTGTGCGTGTGTGTGTGCGTGTGTGTGTGTGTGTGTGTGTGTGTGTGAGACAGAAAGTGAGAGAAAGAGTGTGTGTGTGTGCGTGTGTGTGTGCGTGTGTGTGTGTGTGTGTGTGTGTGTGTGTGAGACAGAAAGTGAGAGAAAGAGTGTGTGTGTGTGCGTGTGTGTGTGTGTGAGACAGAAAGTGAGAGAAAGAGTGTGTGTGTGTGTGTGGTGTGTGTGTGTGTGTGTGTGTGTGTGTGAGACAGAAAGTGAGAGAAAGAGTGTGTGTGTGTGCGTGTGTGTGTGCGTGTGTGTGTGTGTGTGTGTGCGTGTGTGTGTGTGTGTGTGCGTGTGTGTGTGTGTGCGCGCACGTGCGTGTGTGCGTGTGTGTGTGCATGCATTTACTACACGTGTATCTGATAGGAACGGGGTAAAGAAAAGAAAACATGAGAATGGAAAAAGAGACAACAAGCATTCCATCCGCACGAGCTGAAACTGATAAAAATAATCATGCACTGGGTTGCCTATATATGGTGATGAGATGTTTTTCAGCTCACCGGGGTGAATGGTTTACAATACGTTGGGCATGCTGGACCAGTGAAGCACACACACGTGAGTGTTAGACTAAGTGCAGTGGAGACTTCGATCTCAAATACTTGGAGCGTTTGCTTTAGCCTGCCTGGAGTGCCAGGTGGGTGAGTTTGCATTGTTGGGCATTTGTCATTGGTTCCGTTGTGTACAGGCAAACTCAATAAAGCACCGCTAAAAGTATTTGACATGGTTTTCTAGTATCTGAACGCAGGTCTAGTGCAGTGTGCATTGGGCTTCTGCTGCTGAGCTGTGGTGAACTGTACTATGTGTGTCAATGGGCTGTGAGTCTGCCACTTAAAACCTTTTTTAGATACGTGGCAGCATCCCTCACAGCCACGTGTTATTTCAACATTTTTATAAAGCTGTTTTATAAAGCTGTTTATAAAGCTTATTGTCATATGTAGTTTTTATTTTTTTCATACACAATGACTCCAATGTTTTCTTGGTTTCAATGTATTTTTCTGAGGCTTCTGTGCGCACTGTGGGCTACACAGTAGGGTTTAAGGTTGCGGTATTGTAGGCTACCTACCGCACAGCATGGGGTTTAGGTACAGTCAGTAAGGAACGCGTATCTATAGAGTCCATACAGTCCTTGTACATTCACATACAGTCTGTAGATCATGGGTACTCTGTTTTTGCCAGTGGGTGAAAGTCTAAAGATAGCATAACCCTATACTGTGTCCATACACGGCTACAATATATACTACACATGTGCATGTTTTGAAAGCAGACGTGATGTCTTACTGCATTACATGCATCAACAGATACGGGCACAACGTTCACATCTCTGTACAGACAACCATCTCACAGCGTAGACTCCCAGCGCGCCTTTATGGTTCTGCCTGCTGCATCTATGTCTGTGTGACCCATTTTCGGGAACAATCCACTGATAAATTGCAACCCCCATGTTCTCCCCCAAAGGAAACGGGCCCTCTGCGCGTGCGTGCGCGTGTGCATATATGCAGAACTAGCTCTCACAGTCTCACGTCACAATTAGACATTCATCCATGCTTCTCAAGCGTCAAATTTCAAGGTGTTTAAGGTTAAGTTCAGGCATTAACTCTTGCAATCTTAAGGTTAGGCATTAACTCCGAATGGTTAAGGTAAGAGTTAAGGTTTGGGACAGGCTTAAAAATAACTTTCTATCGCTGGAGTCGGAACTCGCAACCTTTGGAATCAGAAGCAGATGCTTACGCCCATCCGCAGTGCCTACAACAGCGCTCACAGTTGCGCCTAGTGGCAGGTTTTCACATCCTCAGACATGAATGGACGTTGGATACTGACTTATATCAGGGGTGGCCTGGCTGGTACATTATGTGTGTGTGTTTTTGTGTGTGTATGTATGTATTTATGAGGAGTCTGGGGACTGTGATAGTATATCTGGTGAGCTTGTGAGACAGAAAGAGGGAAACTTGTTAACGTGTGTGTGGTGGGTGTGGGTGTTTTACACGTGTTTGTATTGGTGTGTGTGTGTGCTCCAGTGATCCCACTGGGCAAAAACTGGTTGAATCAACGTTGTTTCCATGTCATTTCAACAAAATGATTCAATGTGATGGCGTTAAATCAACGTGAAACACTGATTGGATTTGAAAACAGTCATCAACGTCAGGGAATTTAGTATTTTTTTCCACCCACATTTGAACCTAAATCCCTTGTTTCTTTCATTTTCTTTTTAACTTTACCTAACAACAACCAAATGTAAATCGAAACTAGACATTGAACTGACGTCTGTGCCCTGTAGAACGTGATCCAGACTGTCTGTCTGTCTGCTGGGCATGGGGGGGGCCTGCTCTCGATTCCCATTACAGAGGAGAAACTGTAGAACGTGATCCAGACTGTCTGTCTGTCTGCTGGGCATGGGGGGGCCTGCTCTCGATTCCCATTACAGAGGAGAAACTGTAGAACGTGATCCAGACTGTCTGTCTGTCTGCTGGGCATGGGGGGGCCTGCTCTCGATTCCCATTACAGAGGAGAAACTGTAGAACGTGATCCAGACTGTCTGTCTGTCTGCTGGGCATGGGGGGGCCTGCTCTCGATTCCCATTACAGAGGAGAAACTGTAGAACGTAATCCAGACTGTCTGTCTGTCTGCTGGGCATGGGGGGGCCTGCTCTCGATTCCCATTACAGAGGAGAAACTGTAGAACGTGATCCAGACTGTCTGTCTGTCTGCTGGGCATGGGGGGGCCTGCATTACAGAGGAGAAACTGAGAGGGAGAAAACTGCCAATGATTCACAGTTCTACCGGTAGCTCTGTGTGTGTGTGTGTGTGTGTGTGTGTGTGTGTGTGTGTGTGTGCGTGCGTGCGCGTGCGTGTGTCGGGCAGTACTGTTACGTAGGGTGTTTCCAAGTAATCCTGAAGTAAGTTCGGTGCCTACTTCAGTTTAGTGTACCAGAGTTTAGTTGTGAAATACAGCCTCGGCCAGGTCTGACACAGGCAGAGCTGCCTGATATATGGTTCTCACTTCTGTGATTAGACAAACCATGGCCAGACCTCTAAATCAAAATGGGAGCAGGGAAATGGTTCTGTCCAGATGGATTTGCTTATAGGCTTAAAGGTTTATTGCAATTAAGAATTAGAAGGATAGAATGAAAAATAGTCCACTCCAACCACAGGTTGTTGTTTTTTTAGCTGAGAGTACAGTACAGTAAACAGCTTAGAAAATGTGCTGTGTAAATATGGAAGTGTGTCGATATTGACATGATCCTTTCTGTGACTTGTTTATGGCAATTTAATTATATCCTAAATCGCCTTATTTCTCCTGCTATTGCCAGTTTTATGAAAACATCCTGCGTGAGCAGCATCGAGTGCATGCACGCATGCGTTTTGGGTGTGGGTGTGTGTACTTGTGTGTGTGTGTGCGCCTGTTTGCGCACATGAGTGCGTGCGTCCCTCTCTGTGCACAACGCCCTTTATAATAAAGGTGGCTTGGGAATTGTCTTTAGGATTTGCTCACATCCCGCCTGAAGAATTTATGCCGGGGGAAGATAAGAGATACTGTAGTCCTGTTTAATAGAGCCTTGTTTAAACGGCAGTGTGTGTGTGTGCATTTGTGTGTGTGTGTGTGTGTGTGTGTGTGTGCGTGTGTGTGTTTGTGTGTGTGTGTGTGTGTGTGTGTGTGTGTGTGTGTGTGTGTGTGTGTGTGTATTTGTGTGTGTGTGTGTATGCGTGTGTGTGTGTATGTGTGTGTGTGTGTGTGTGTGTGTGTATTTGTGCGTGTGTGTGTATTTGTGCGTGTGTGTGTATGCGTGTGTGTGTGTATGCGTGTGTGTGTGTGTGTGTGTGTGTGTGTGTGTGTGTGTGTGTGTGTGTATTTGTGTGTGTGTGTGTGTATGCGTGTGTGTGTATGCGTGTGTGTGTTAGGGTTGGGCCGATATGATTAAATGTAATATTGGGATATTTGACATAAACAATATATCTTGAAGTAAAAGACAATAACTTCTTAAAACTTTACAAATCAATACTCTCCAGTTTTATTAGTTAGACTCTATCCATATGTGGAAAATTAAGTCTAAATGAATTAACTAAGCATTATCTTGTCACCACACAAAAATGATTTAATGAGAATGTGACGATAATATTTTAAATAAGCAAAAAAAATGGCGGTCTGGTATGATTCAGTCATTAACGGCACAAAACGATTATATCGGATATCACATATTTGCTGTAGAAGAGGTATCCCCAAGTATCGCCCAACCCTAGTGTGTCTGTGTGTGTGAGGTTGTGAGTGATAGGGCTGTGCTTAACAGATAGCGCTTAAACATTGACTCCTGGCCCGACAGTAATGATTAGACCGGTGAGTGGTGGGGCGGCCATACTTCTCAAGACCAGACAGCGAGATGATGGGGAGACGGTAAGAGAGTGTGTGGGCCAATTCTCTTTCCAGGGGAGGGGAGGGGAGGGGAGGGGGGGGGGATACATTCCTTTACAGAAGAACAGCTCACAAACACACGCACTGTAGCGGTGTTGTTTGGCTTGTGTGTTCCTGGGTATTATTCTTTCCTGGTCTTATTTTCCTGGGCCAGCTCATCGCTGTAGGCAGGCAGAGGGTGATCAATCCTACACAGAGCTGCTGCCTGACTATCGCCTCTCTCTCCTTTCCTCTCAGACCCCAACCAACACCTTTCTTTTCCTCACTTCTTTTTTTTTTCGGGTGGGTGGGTGTTGGGTTGAAGTTGTGAGGGAGGGAAGGCAGCGGTAGTGTGTACAGACGGCAGAGAGGAAAGGAGTTGAGGAAGAGAGGAACAGAGGAGCTGGCTGCATAGCAGGTGAGAGGAGTCCCCTCGCTCTCCGTTATTCCCTGTGACTCACCTCCTTTTATCTCTGTTTCAGTCTATTTTCTCCCTCTCTTCCCTTTGACAGTCCTGTCGATTTCTCTCTCTCTCATCTCCACTCTATGTACGCTCTCAGTCCCCCTCTTTCCTTCCTTTTTCTCTGTACCCTTCTTTCTCCACCCCCTCCTCCTCTCCCTCTGCGGGGTACGCGGGGACGCGATGCTCGGAGCAGCGCAGGTGAGAGATGTGTGTGTCAGGCTGTGGAGTGTGTGACTCTTCCACATGCCTGTGTGCGCTAGGGATCGTCTGCGTGTGTGTTTCCGGTTTGCTCTGTGTCAAGTCAGGCTGCTATGATAGCAGAGAGGGGTGGCTCGTTTTAGTGTGTTTCTGCTGTTCCTGTTAGCCGCTGCTGCTGCTGCATTGCAGGAGGAACAGGCAGCCTCTGAGCTCATGTTTCTGGGCTGAGCTCACATACACTAATACACTAATTAACATGCAGTCGGTTTACCCTTACTGGTAACCAGCCAACTAATTTGCCTGCATTTGTGTGTGCGTATGAGAGTGTGCCCCTGTGTTTGTGTGTATATGTGTGTGTGCATGTAGGTGTAAGTGTGTGTGCGGAAACATGGCTCTAGTGTGTGAATTTAGAGAGTGTTGACTCCCTCCTTATTCAAATGGAGGTGCCTGCTCTGCTCCACACTACATCAGTGCTGCTGACTGTTACCATGCAGACTTTTACTACCTGGGGTCTGCTGGCTTTTGTGTGTGTGTGTGTGTGTGTGTGTGTGTGTGTGTGTGTGCGTGTGTGTGTGTGTGTGTGTGTGTGTGTGTGTGTGTGTGTGTGTGTGTGCGTGCGTGTGTGTGGCACGTAATCTGCGTGTGTGCACGTCTGTGTGCTTGAAAATGTGTTTGTGCATATGTGAATGCTTGTGTTTGTTTCTGTTTGTAAATGTGATGTGTGCATTCATGTGTGTTGTTTTTTATGTGCAGAAGGGAGTGCAGGGGATCTGATATAATTTGACAGTGCTGTAATTGATCCAGTCTAATGTGACATGTGCCCAGCCCTTCCTCCTCTCCCTCCATCCCTCGCCATCCCTCTCTCCCTTCTTTATCTTTCTCTCCGCCTTATTGTAAAAGGACCTGTAAGTAAGTCACTGTTAGTCTATACCTGTTGCCTATGAAGCATGTGCCAAATACAATTAGATTCTGTCTCTTTTCTCCACACACAACCCAACTTTGTCATCTCTCCTGACAGCAGTCCCTTCCCCTCTTTCCTTCTCTCTCTTCCTCCCCCGTTCCCTCCATCCCTTCCCCCTCATCTCTTTGCCTAGGAAGCCAGCTCTAACAGGCCGACAATTTCAACATATACTGTAGGGCTAGCCCTGTGGCGCGCTAATTAGAGGTAGCTTTCCCTCAGAAACCCCCATTTCCCTCTGATGGCTAGGTACACTAAGGGTTAGCCATTATGCTAAGTCTGCTAGGCTGGGATAGGGTAGCCATGGGGCTGGGTGAATAAATAATTGATGTTTGTGTTGTTCTTTATCTCTAATGAAAGTGGGCGGCTGGTCTCGCACAAACACACACAGTATAATGTATTACTCCATTCCAGACAGAGAGATGGAGATTTTGTCTGGTCTCTCTGTGGAGTCGATGTGTTCTGTGTTGTGTCATCTGGAGGGAGAACTCCAACTCTGGCAGCTTATTAGAAGAAACCAATTTGGCTGTCCACATGCCCAACCCTCTATTTCCTGCTTAAGTTGCAGACGATTCTTAACAACAAGCAACGAGAACGTTCCAATGAGAAATGTTGAGTAAAGACCCCCTGACTCCTGGATGTGTGTGTGTGTGTACTGTGTGTATGTACGTTTGTGTGTGTATGTTTTGTGTGTGTGTGTGTGTGTGTTTTTGGGGGTGACCAGCTATGTCCACTTTCTCAGGGTTAAGTCGAGGTAAACACAGATAGTGGATATGTGAGGGAGCTGATCAAAGACGTTCTAGAGCTGTGCACCTGGTACAAACCGATGAGAAAGTCCCAGATGTTGTGTTGTTGTCTCGCTCAGCCATTCGTTCGGCTGCCGTTTGCAATTTCTTGCCGCTTGTTCAGTGGGTTTGTTTAGTGATATGACGGCGCAGCTGTCCTCTCCCTCTTTCTCTCTCACCCACCTCTAGACTCATCTCTCCCATCTAATTTCCCCGTCTCTTCTCTTCCTCTCTTGCGTGTGTTATTGTATTAATGTAATTCAATCTGCAGTGTAGCAAAGGGACTCATAACGACCCATGACGTTCAATTAAGGCTTCGCCCCCCTGTGGTTTGCGGGATCAGCTGGCATTTATTAAAAGGCTGTCAGTAGGAGGTTATTTACTGTAACTGCTATGGTGATGTAACATCCATCATTTCCGGCCAGGCGTTACTATAGCGCATGTCAGTCTTCATATCATCAGGCCCAGTCATGCTTCACTGGTTTTAAAACATGGTGTTTGTAGAATGTAGATCACTCATCTCGTTGAGCGTCATGGAAATAGTGTGTGTTTTCTTGTTTTGAAGAAGCTCACGTGTGCGGTTTTGACGTGGGACCCACGGAAACAGACCTCAACCTGTCCGGTACTCGTGGCCTTGTTAGTCTTATTAACTGTTGTGAGGTGATGGGTCCCCCACTCTGGCCCAGTTTCCTCTGTGCCTGCCTATGTGCATATTGAAGTGATGTTCTACGTGTCACCCAGCAGTGATGCGCATTTGCATCACACCTTTGAACATCACGTCACAGTGAGCTGCTCTCACTTAGCTCAAAGGCCCTCGTCAGAGAGGGGCACCTTTAAAGTGACTTTACTGTCGCCATTAAAGGCTCTTAGATTCCTCAAAAGGAGGTTGATGGAAGTTCAGCTGGAGAGAGAGACTCACTAAGTATCTTCGTCCAGGTCTGGCCAGCCTCTGTTTCTCATCTTCCCTGCGCCCCCCCCTCTCCCCCTCTGTGTGTAATTGCCTGTAGGGTCCGTAGCCTCACACTTTACTCAGTGATTATCAACGGCATTCTTCCGCTCGCAAATGAGCCATTTAGGCCTCCAGGTCAGCGAGCAGAATGCGGATTGCCCAGCCGTCACATTAAGGATTTGGAGTGTCAGGGACAGGGATGCCCCTGCTCCCATGGCGACATCCCGGGGACTAGCTACAGTAGCTGTCTGTGTGGTAGGGGAGTACACTGTCAGTCGGATCCCGTGTTTCAGATGACAGTCGTACAATGTGTCACAGCTCACTCCCCGCAAGTCTCTGTCTCACAGCTGAACTGGAGGCAAGTAGGGCCGATGGCTGTGGATAAAACCATGACTGTACAAGATAGAGACACCGGTGGATAGAAACACATCTGCTCTCGATCCCACATTGCTTTATTGTCAGTGTTTGGGGATTATTTATGGAGTGCTCCAGCTGGTTGTTATGGATACATGATCAGGTTCCTGTGTGGATTGGCTGTCATTTGAATTGATGGCCTTGCCATCCAGTGCGGTGTCTGTGTGCTGTAGTGTATTCCTGTGATACACTCTGATGGCAAACAGCCTACCTCTAATCTAAGCACACAGTCTTTGCCCAGCACCATCGTCCCAGTGTGTACTTCTTACAGACACAGGACATTTGTTGCCGGGCAAAAATATGCTTCCTCTGTTCTCTCCACAGTCATCAAAGCAGAATGTGCAAAGGGAAGATTGCCACTTGCCATTTGTTCATAGACTCAAAAGTGTGAATAATTAAGGGATTTGTGATGGTAGGAAAGGGACTAAGAGATGACAATGAAAGTGCTTTGGAACCTACAGTTTTCCATGATAACACATTTAAAATGACCAAGCAATCATAAGGATTGATACAGGTAGCGTCCATGTTTTTCTTTATCTAACCGTAGTTTATATTGCACTGAAATTGATTCCCGCCTGCCGGGTTCAAGACCACACTCAAACTCTCATTAAATCAATGCACCCGGCTAGTAACTGTATCCTCCTAAGGAGCAGATATTTTGTAACCGGAACAAATTAGCATGGCAATTGTGTGAATGTGTGCTTATTTGCTAAATTGCTTTGGCATTTATGTTTTGCTGTCGAGTTAACGTAGCTATTTAAAATGGGTTCAATATGGAAAGCCCACTTAAGGCTGTGGGAACGTTCTAGCCTGGGCTGTGTGTTATTCGTATGATTGGATATTACATTTAAAATCTTTGCATAAGCCTCTAAAAGTTTTGAAATCTCAGTTGTTTTCCCATCCCTGTTGCCTCACCCAAAGCCCTCGTAAAAGAAAACAGGGGCTCTGGTTTCTTGGCAGCTCCAACTGGAACAAACAGCACAAAATGGCACCCAGATGGAACATTTTCCTACTTAGCTGGATGAAACTGTAGCCCCTGTGAGTGTTTGTGGTGGTTTTATATGGCCACCGAGGATCTCTCCCTCTCCGTTAGACAATAACACAGGGGAGAGGTTGTCATTACCAACAAATAGTTATCACGGGTCACTGGTAGAACACAATGAGAAACAGTCGTTTCACAGGCTACGCTACGTTCTTATCTCTTTCCAACACAAATATGTTTAAGACTATACAGAGGTTGTATTAAAACCAGTTGGCCAGTGTCGATATTCAGTGTTATTTCAGTGGCTCACAGACTTCTATTCTCGTTTCCAGGTTGTCAACTCTGACTAGAGAGAAGTAAGTCCATGACCCTGAACTACTACAGCGATGGACAAGAAAAGTGGTAAGTTAAAGCCACATAAAAATACCAGATTACTATAGAATTCCGTAGTTTTTATTTATCAAGGTAAGTTGACTGAGAACACATTCTCAACCTGGAGAAGAGTTACAGGGGAGAGGATGAATGAGCCAATTGTAAACTGGGGATGATTGGGTGACCGTGATGGTATGAAGGCCAGCTTGGGAATTTAGCCAGGACACCGGGGTTAACCCCCCTTCTCTACGATAAGTGCCATGGGCTCTTCAGTGACCACAGAGAGTCAGAACACCTGTTTAATATCCAAAAGACAGCGCCTTACAAAGGGCAATGTCCCCAATCACCACCCTGGGGCATTAAGATATTTTTTGGGGGACCAGAGGAAAAAGTGCTCCTACTGGCCCTCCAACACCACTTCCAGCAGAATCTGGTCTCCCCTCCAGGGACCAACTAGAACCAACCCTGCTTAGCTTCAGTGGCAAGCCAGCAGTGGGATGCAGCGTGGTATGCTACTGTAGTGAACTGTAGTATCCCTCGATCGTGTAGTGCGTACTACACGATCGAGGGACACTGCGCAGGACACGTTTGAGACGCAATCCAGAGCATAGAAAATGCTGACAGCATGGCTTCTAACGAAAACATACCTCCACGCCCGCAGCTTGACAAAACTGGCTCCAGAAGTGAACTATGGGAAAACTTTGATTACAGATCAGATAAGGGCTAGCCTACCAAAAAAACGAAGCAAAAGTTTGCTGATGAGTATTTCTGTCTGTATTAAAGCCCTTTTGTGGGGGGGAAATCATTCTGATTGTCAGGTCCTAGCTCCCCAGTGGGTTGGCCTAGGCCCTCCAAGGCCCACCCATGGCTACACCCCTGACATTCATGTGAAATCCATAGATTAGACTTATTTTCGGTATATGATTACACAAACCAGAAGTCATGTGAAATGCACTTAACTAGACAGCAATACTTCACATTTGTCTGGGCTTGCTAGCAGTAGCCACTAGCACCAGCCAGCAGCCCTGGGCATCCTGGGAAGTGAATGCACTCTTAGAATCATTGAATGCTGTGTAAATTCTATTGTATTTTTATGGTAGACTGCAATATAGAAGTTTCAGAAATGAGCTTCAAAGTATGTAGTTTTGGAACTAAACTATTAATTTAATACATTAAATGAGTTAGCTGTCATGAATTAGAGGTCTAATGTCATTTGACCCAATATTATGGCCATAGATTAGCAAATGAACCCTGATACAGTATGTATCAAATTACATTTTTGAAACAGTTTAAATGTATTTGTACACTTATTTGTACATACTTCCACTATGGTTTTACATATGGAAAATTGGAGGTATTCTGATTTAGTATGGTGTTCATTTTTTGTTGCAAGAAATTGATTATAGAATAGAAGACATTGTATTTGTTCTACCAGTTAACATTGTTCAATGTTTTTTTTAAATTAAGCCCAGTGGTTATTCTGTGACTTTAGCTAATATTTTTTTTTTTTTTTTTTGCCATGGTATCGTTTCAGTATATGAGTATCGTTTCAGTATATGGGTATCGTTTCAGTATATGAGTATCGTTTCAGTATATGAGTATCGTTTCAGTATATGGGTATCGTTTCAGTATATGGGTATCGTTTCAGTATATGAGTATCGTTTCAGTATATGGGTATCGTTTCAGTATATGAGTATCGTTTCAGTATATGAGTATCGTTTCAGTATATGAGTATCGTTTCAGTATATGAGTATCGTTTCAGTATATGGGTATCGTTTCAGTATATGGGTATCGTTTCAGTATATGAGTATCGTTTCAGTATATGGGTATCGTTTCAGTATATGAGTATCGTTTCAGTATACGAGTATCGTTTCAGTATATGAGTATCGTTTCAGTATATGAGTATCGTTTCAGTATATGGGTATCGTTTCAGTATATGGGTATCGTTTCAGTATATGAGTATCGTTTCAGTATATGGGTATCGTTTCAGTATATGAGTATCGTTTCAGTATATGGGTATCGTTTCAGTATATGAGTATCATTTCAGTATATGAGTATCGTTTCAGTATATGGGTATCGTTTCAGTATATGAGTATCGTTTCAGTATATGGGTATCGTTTCAGTATATGGGTATCGTTTCAGTATATGAGTATCGTTTCAGTATATGAGTATCGTTTTGGTATCGAGTATCGTTTCAGTATATGGGTATCGTTTCAGTATATGGGTATCGTTTCAGTATATGGGTATCGTTTCAGTATATGAGTATCGTTTCAGTATATGAGTATCGTTTCAGTATATGGGTATCGTTTCAGTATATGGGTATCGTTTCAGTATATGGGTATCGTTTCAGTATATGGGTATCGTTTCAGTATATGAGTATCGTTTTGGTATCGAGTATCGTTTCGGTATCGAGTATCGTTTCAGTATATGAGTATCGTTTCAGTATATGGGTATCGTTTCAGTATATGGGTATCGTTTCAGTATATGAGTATCGTTTTGGTATCGAGTATCGTTTCAGTATATGGGTATCGTTTCAGTATATGGGTATCGTTTCAGTATATGAGTATCGTTTCAGTATATGAGTATCGTTTCAGTATATGGGTATCGTTTCAGTATATGGGTATCGTTTCAGTATATGGGTATCGTTTCAGTATATGGGTATCGTTTCAGTATATGGGTATCGTTTCAGTATATGAGTATCGTTTTGGTATCGAGTATCGTTTCGGTATCGAGTATCGTTTCAGTATATGGGTATCGTTTCAGTATATGGGTATCGTTTCAGTATATGGGTATCGTTTCAGTATATGAGTATCGTTTTGGTATCGAGTATCGTTTCGGTATCGAGTATCGTTTCGGTATAGAGTATTATGATCCTTGGTATCCACGTCAAAACTCTGGTATCGTGACAACACAACATCTTACCGTCCAGAGGCGGTGTATACAGCAGAAAATACACTCGTATCACCCATGGATCAGTTCATTCCTAAAACATTGTCCATTGAGCCTGACAATTAGCCACCATGCTAGAGTTGCAAATGCCTAGGAATGCTAGTCCCGGGGGTTGTGTATCACGTTCAGCCAATAAGGTTGCAGCAGTCTGTTGTCTACCTCTGGCTGAACGTGGGGGCGCAACATCAGGAAGTTGCATTAGCCACTAGTATGGTAGTGGGAAAGGGTGTTTCAAAGTAAGCATATTTTGGACAGTAAGATGAAACGACAATGTCGCCATCTGCCAGACTTCGGGATAATTATTTTGTATACGGTGTAGAATCCTACTACTGTAGTATCCCTCGATCACGTAGTGTTTGATCGATTAGACCACTAGTTAGCTTTTGTCGATGCCGTTTTGATTTCAACTTGCTGTCCTTGGGGAGCTCATGCTGTGGATTTCCTCTGAGGTTCCCCCTCAATCATGTGGTGCTAACTATAGAATGTTGTAGAATACTATACTCCACACGAGTATACCCTTAATTGATTTGGACTATTTAAATGTTGATATAATGCATTTAGACATTTGTGAAGCATAACACTAAAAAAGTGTCAAATGTATTTCCATTGTGGTCCTAGTTCAAACATCAAACCTGTTATCCATTTACAGCTAACCCACATGAAAATAGTACAGTATACTATGGTCTAAATACCGTAGCATACCATAGTGTTCACTAGTTTTTTTTGTGCGTATTTACTGTAGTATACACTAGTGTTTTCATGGACATTACTAGTATAACATACCCCAGTTAATGTTTAATGACACATGAGTAACACATTAACAAGAGTACATCAAAATGACTTGGATGCTACTTCCACTAGCCTTCTGAAATGGTGCTTTCACAGAGATTCAGCGAACCAACTTCGTGAGATTACCAAAAAGTGACAAGCAATACTGTACTTCCGATGGTAGAAAACAAATAACAGCTACGCTGCATTTACACGAACAATAGATTTTAGAAATACAAATGGACTTTACTTAAAGACAGTCCCCTTTTTGGAGGGTGCTGCCAATAACTGTCTGGACCTCAAACCAGCAAAGCCTCTCCAAACAAACCAATTGAAAACAAAAGTACATAGCAATGGCTTTACACAATGAACATATTGAATATTGCCACATAAATAAGTGCCCTGGGCAGACTCAACACATACCATTCAGAACAATTGACCACATCCCAAACATTTCTTCAAGACAGTATGTCACAAAATGGTTACACACACACACACACACACACACACACACACACACACACACACACACACACACACACACACACACACACACACACACACACACACACACACACACACACACACACACACACACACACACACACACACACACACACAGTGCTTTAATACATTTCCTGCATGTCCTCCCCTAATAAAACATTCACAATATTCTTCAGTTACATGATTGTGACTGGTTGAGGTTAGGTGAGGGTTGTGGTGATGCCGACCTACTGTGGGACTCCAGTTAAAGAGCTGGCAGAGGCAGAGATGTAGTTCCGTTTAAGAGTCTTTATAGATTCAGGTAATGGAGATGATACATGGCAGGGAATGATTTACAGTCGCTGACATGGGACTTGTATTGAATTGAGACTTGGTTGGCATTGTATGGAATAAGGTTTATCTAAAAGGAGACCATGGTGCGAATAATAATGGGCAATAACAGCAATGAATATACATAATTCGATTGTCTGTTAATCAATGGCAATATGCAAATGAATTAAGCATAAAAATGCGTTGTGCATAAATATAGCAGCAGTTAGCCAGAAAGGGGGGTGCAATAGCATGCAGCATGGTAAGATGAAGATATAGCAGGCTAATTTATCCATGTCTACATAGCATAGCAAGCAAACAAAACAACTAACAGAAGTAGGGAGCTTAGCAATAAAGCACCTACTGTTAGCATAACTGTTAGCATAACCAAGGCAATGCACATAACCAAGGCAATGCACAAAAAGCATAACATTTATTACCGTGTCTATTAACACTACAAGTACCAAGAGAACAGATCAAGGGACTCAAAATGTCTGTTTGACTGAGCCGTTAGCATTTCACAGCCACTAGCGAACAATATCTCCTGTACAAAACAATCAATGAGGAGGTAGTCCTCTTCTAATCCTCTGCTGTGAGATAAAACGTCTGTATTTTACATTTCAATGTTATGGTTTGTGAGAGTTGTTTGCCCTGCTCAACTACTCAGCTTCGTCTTGGTGAAGGAACCAGATTGAAAGGAGGCACCCTCGAACCTGCCCGTACCTTGCCATAGAGATGGGTCACGAATACCCTCCCCCACATCCACGTCACCGAGCAGGGAATTGTGAACAAATATATATATTTTTTAAACTGCCAGTTCCTTTTGGTTTTACCAGTATAAATAAATCATCAGCAATCATTAGACCATCAAATACACATACCCAGATAGTGGCTTGCTCTACTCTGACAATCATAAAAATGCTAGGTACATGAAACGATCCTCTTTGACTAGCCCAAGATGTACTCTTAAGGAGCCTACCGTTACTCCTTATTAAGGACAACTTAGGATGTTGGCCAAACAAATACAAAAAGGATAGTGGAAAATGGTGTTTAATAATAAAGAATGTACGCATATTTTCCCTGCAATTAAAGCTAGTTAAGGAGGAGATTTATGCCTTTGAGCCTGAATGGAGGATGCTTTATGTAAGAGTTCACAGGTAACGCGACTGTATCGGCTGCCTAGGTTACTATAATCTTTTGTTTTCTGGTAACGTGTTACCTTCAGACAAGTCACCATTGTGTTCATGAGAATCTCGTCTTTCCGCGTGTTGGTATGGTATTTATGCGTCTGTTACTTCCCCACTTATCATTATTCAGGATTCATTCAGAATTATCCATGGTAGCATCCACATTCATGTAGAAGTATTTCGAAACATATTCTATTCTTATTTGCAATAAACCTGACTCCAAAATGACCCAATACATTATTGACCATTCATTTCTATTGGGCACAAAATACTCTGAAACACAAAACAAACAGCAAATGCATCCAACAAGTTTATTCAGTCAAACGTTTATTGTAGTCATTACGTGCTAGGAATATGGGACCAAATAATTAGCTTTTACTACTTTAATACACATATAAGTGAATTTGTCCCAATCCTTTTGGTCCCCTAAAATGGGGGGGACTATGTACAAAAAGTACTGTAAATACTAAAAGGATCACGCAATATGAGTGAAAATACCCTCAAATGAAAGCTGACAGTCTACACTTTAACCCCAAAGTGCTGGAGTACAGAGCCAAAACAACAAATCTGTGCCACTGTCCCAAAACTTTCTGAGCTCACTGTATTTCACCTATAGTGGGGGAAGTAGGCGTGCTGAGGGTGCTGCAGCATCCCTTGAAAAGTAGTGCACTGGGCATTTACTAGTATTAGCAGACCGATATAGACTTTATTTTTTCAGCTTTTCTTTCAGTGAGTTGTATCATTAAGAACAGTATTTTACAGGATTCAGTAGTTGGAATTGTAAGAGATGTTGCCCTGCCCCTTTCTCTGTGATTGACATTCTAATGGTATCCAGAAAGAACAAAACCCTGTCCTCAAACATTCACATCAAATCACATGGAAAACAACCACTTGATGTGCAGTATTAATTTAGCATCCTTACAAACCGCTTCATGTAAATTTACCTTACTATATTGTAGGCTGCTCGTCTGGGTTTGTACCAAGGTCCCATGTAAGCCCAGTTGGTAGAGCATAGTGCTTACAACGGCAGGGTTGTGGGTTTGATTCCCAAGGGGGACAAGTAAGAACATGTGTGCCCTCACTACTGTAAGTCACTCTCCATAAGAGAGTCTACTGAAAATGAATGAATAGACCGTTTCACTTTAATTTAAGAAACTGGAAAACATATCAAGCAAGTATTTTATATTCCACAAGTATTATCAGATTAACTGTTTTGTACGGATAATTATCAGACTCAAGTTACAAATGCTGGTAAACACACAGAAACTTTTAGTTTGCATTCTTTCACAAAAGTAGTTCACTGGTCTTTCACTAGTACTGTATCAGTAGACCAAAAATAGATGTCTTCAGCGAAAGCCCCACCAAAAAATCTGCATCCCCCCAAAACATCATCGCTGATGGGCTTTGTGTTTTACCCAAGGTCGGACAGTACTGTACAGCATGTTCCTGAATGCATGGGGATGACTGTGAATACTAAAAACTCTCTCTTCATGTTGCAGAAAATGGCTACCCTAGATCCGGAGGAGAGAGTGGAGGTGGGGGTCAGAGGAAGCAGCTGCCCTACTCCGTAGAGACCCCCTACGGCTTCCACCTGGACCTTGATTTCCTCAAGTATGTGGACGATATCGAGAAAGGCAACACCATCAAGAGGGTGCACATCCAGCGCAAGGCCAGAGGCCCTCCTAAGTTCAGCACCCTGCCCAGGAACTTCAGCCTGCTAGGGCATGGAGCCAGGCCGGCCCCTAAGGACACCTGGTCCTCCACCCTAGGGCCCAAGCCCCGGGGCAGAATTACTGATGTCCAGCAGATCTTGGATTTTAGACCCAGTGACGGTGGCACATCTGGTATTCTTAGCCAGAACACTAGGGTGCAAGGGAGTAGCTTTGCCTCTGCCAGGCCCAGGGAGGAGGCAGGTGCTGGGCCTTGGGTGTTAGGCGAACAGCCCCTGGGGAGGCCCAACCTCCTTCGGACGTCCAGCATGCCAGTCACCATCCCGCACAGGAAGGCCTCTGAGTCCGGGGACGAAAGAACGGAGAACGTCTCATCTGAGAACGTGGTCCGCGCTGTTCCCCAGGACCGGTCAGGGCTGCACCAGCAGATCACCGCAGCCCTGAAGAGGGTCAGAGAGCTGGAGGACATGGTGAGGACCATCCCAGAGCTCAAGTCCCAGATCTGCTCACTGAGGGGTGAGAGAGAGCAGCTAATCCTCAGGCTGCAGGTCCAAACCAAGCCACAGCCTCCAGCCCACCCACAAAGTGCCTCGCCCTCCCCAGCCCCAAGCACTGATCCCGCGCCAGCCTCTCAGCCGCCGGGGGCTGAAGCAGCAGTGGATCCCGGCAGAGCAGAGAGCACCGTGTCAGAGGCAGAAACGCAACAGGAATCCTTAAAGAGTAGCGCGCAAGAAGAAGAACCAGATAGGCTTTTAGCAGCACAGGAACCAGAGAGACAAGCACAGACAGCAGAGGGACCAGATAGACTAACAGCATTTCTGAATCCATTAGTGCGCGCAGAGGAAAGGCAAACAGAGCAACCAGAGAACGTTGCAACACCGAAAGCACCAGAACCTTTAGACAGCAGAGTGTTTGTGCAAGTCAGTGTCTGTGGTGAGGAGCACCATCTCAGTGTCGAACAGCTCCAGGCTAAGCTAGTAGCGCTAGAGGCTAAGCTAAGTCAGGCTAGCGAAGACCTGGAGAGAACGAACAGTCTCCTGAAACAACAGGTAGAGGAGAACATGATGAAGGAGGAGAGGATACTGCAGCTGAGCGTGGGAGGAACAGGAGGCGCGGAGGAGGTGTCCAGGCAGAGACAGACAAGTAGGAGGACCAGTGTGGACCAGCAGACCGAGACGGAGAGAGTGGGAAGTGCAAGTCAGGAGACAGAGACAGAGAGGGCGGATATGGTGGAGCAGGGCACGGATACAGAAAGGATAGTCATCTGTTTAACCGGAGAGGGGGCTGGTGGTGTGGAACAGGGGACGGAGACGGAGCGGTTTGACACTCAAGACCAGGTGACAGAGACAGAGATGGTCATTGTATGTCCAGTCAGACCGCGGGCTAATAGTGTGGATCGGGGAACAGAGACAGAGAGAGTGGACACAGTGGACCAGGTGACAGAGACACTGCCCGGAGACAGCTTAGACCAGGTGACAGAGACAGAGACGCAGACAGTCGTCAGTGTAGATCAGTCGACAGAGACAGCACCTGTACGTCCAGTGAGACCAGCGAGACATAGGGCTAACAGTGTGGACCGGGGAACAGAGACACAGACAGTGGATACTGTGAACCAGGTGACAGTGACAGAGACACAGACAGGAGTCCGTGTAGACCAGGTGACAGAGACACAAACACAGACAGCACCTGTACGTCCAGTGAGACCAGCGAGACAAAGGGCTAACAGTGTGGACAGGGGGACAGAGACAGAAAGAGTGGGTACAGTTGACCAGGTGACAGAGACAGTGGTAGCACAGAGTACATATCAGCAGACAGAGACAGAGGGAGACAGAGTTGAGACGACCAATAACCACCATAGGGAAATAGAGATTGAGAGTGCGGCCATAGTAAGTGCGGCCATAGAAAGTGCGGTCACAGAAATTGTGGAAGCAGAACGTGTAGTCTCACGCAGTGTGGTTAAAGAGGGTGAGATCGCTGAGAGTGCAGTACGTTTTGTGGTTATAGAAAGTGTGGGCAAAGAGAATGGGGTCACAGCGAATGTGGTCCCAGGGAATGTGGTCACAGAGAATGTAGTCACGGGAAGTATGGTGAAGAGACAAGTAGTGGTAGTAGAGGAGACTGTCGTTGAACAAATTACATTGACTGAAAGTGTTGTTACACAGAGTATGACCACAGAGAGTACAGTCGTAGAGAGTGCAGCCACAGAGAACTTGGCAACTGAGAGTGAGGTTGTAAAAAACACAGTTACAGAGATTACGGTCACAGGAAGTGAGGTCATAGAATCTCCAGCCCCAGAGAGCCCAGAAGTAGCACCCACTCCCTCTTCCAGCCAGACCCAGATGGGTCAGAAGGAGTCGGAGCAGGCCCAGCCCCAGTCACAGGACTCTCGTCGAGGGTCCAACCCAGCGTTGGCCCAGGCCCCTCGCCAGGGGTCTAACCCAGCCCTGGGCCAGGTGGTAACGCGCCTCACAGGGCTGATCAATGAGCAGTGGGCCCAGCTAGGTAGCAGCCAGGACAAGCCAGACAAGCAGGAGACCACCAGCCCGAGTGCCCAGAAGCCTGCAGAAGGGCAGGGTACGCCCGCTGCAGGGAAGCCTTTAGCGGGGAAGGCAACGGGGAAGTCAGGTCTGTCTAAGATGAGCTCCATCCAGAGCCAGCTGGTCAGCTCCCTCAGTGCCCTGTCTGCCTTCTACTCCCCTGGACAGAAGGCAGCTGCCAGCAAACAACAAGGTAGGTCAATGTTTTTGTACAGTATCAATGTAGTTAACATAGTAAGTACATATGTGGTCCAGGCTGGAATCAAATCCGCTGTACATGTATGTCCCACTTTCATCTCAGACTGGGCCTAAGTAAGCATTTCGCTGTTAGCCTACGCCGGTTGTTTACGAAGCATGTGACAAATTAAATTTGATTTGATTCTAACGTTCCCCAGTCACATGTGGATACACTTTCAAACCCTCTTCTCCAACATGCTCAGGCGTTGTGTACCATGAGGTCACGCCTCTTCGATAGCTTCATCTCCATGATACTGAGCTGTCTCCTGTCTTTGCACAAAGAGCCCATGGCCTGTCTCTGTCTACAGTGGTTCAGGTCAGAGGAATCCTCCATTGACTCTGATAGGCCAGGGGCCTCCATGTGTTTGTGATGGCTATTGATTGTGAGGGCTAGTGGTGGAACACATGTAACGGAGCAGGCTAAATGACATTGTTGGATGACCTCCAAGAACAGATCAAATATGCAGTTTCTTCTCCCTCTCCCTTTTTCCCCCCGTTCCCTCCTTCTTCCCCCTCTCACCTCTCTTCTTCTCCTTGTTGTGTTTTGGCCCAGAAGCTAGAGCACACATACTGTAGCTTATGTGAATGTCAGTGGGGAGAGCATACACAACAGCGTGACCTTTGATTGTCACCCCCCCCCATCCACCCCTCTGCGCTGTGCGTTCAGCTATTGATTGTTCTGGAGAGCGCCATTGACATTTGAGAAAAGGTCTGGCTTAAATTGGCAGTCAAAGACATGTACACTGGATTTAGACCACCAAACAGATTCAGATTCAGATCCAGATCAACTTCATTATCCCACCAGGGGGAAATGAATTTGGTCATGTGCTTAAAAAGATAGTACATAAAACATGAAAACACAGAAAAGACAACAGAATTCATTCAAAGTGCACGTTTAAAGTGAAAGTGCAATATGCTGTATACTGGAGGGACCAACAGACTATCTATTACACAGGCTAATGTCTGTTGAAATGAAAGACTCCCCATATCTATCTGTTTTGATTTTCTTTTGAAGAAGCCTCTTTCCCATTGTCCTGCTGTTGTAACTGAGTTTTGAGTGTAGGAGATGAGTACTGACCTGTAAAATGCTTTCAAGTCTTAGGAGGATGGGTTTTTGTGGCTGATTCTTGATTTATACCAATTATCCTTCCCATCGTCTTGATCAAGCAGTGAAGCTTGACTTGGTCTTGCATTCGCATGTTTCCAAACACACATATCAGACCAAAGGACAGGACACTCTGCTTATTTACACCCCATTACCATCTCTTCAAAATAGGTTACTAAATACAGTCCAGTTTGTAACATTCTCTATGAAAAGTGCTACAGTGAGCTTTGAAAATATATATGTATGTACGTTGTATTTTTTTTTTTAATCATTCAAATGTTTATGACAGTAGTATATATTTTTTTCTGACATTTGAATGTTTATTAGTTATTTTATAATATTACTTTTGGACCAAAATATAAACAAATCTCAAAATTGATAGGTAGATGCAAAAATGCCATTTCAACAAACACTACAACACTTCAACAAACACTACCCTATAAGGTATCATTAGATATTTGTGGACCAAATCCCCAAGCTGGCAAAGTTAAAAATCTGTTGTTCTGCCCCTGAACAAGGCAGTTAACTCACTATTCCCCGGTAGGCCGTCATTGTAAATAAGAATTTGTTCTTAACTTTCTTGCCTAGTAAAAATAAAGGTTACATTTCTTTTTAAAATTCTCTATACCAAGTCCCTTACATGTACGAGCCTCTAGTCATGTCTAGATGGTTTACATCTTATGTCAAAAGTTTAACATGTTTGCATTTTAGCTAACTCTAACCCTTTTCCTAACCTTAACCTAATTCTCTTAACCTGTTATGTTAATTATCCTAACCTGCTGTGTAAATTCTCAGAACCTGCTACAAAAAGTAAATTCTGACATAAGCCGTAAACCATTAGTCAAAACCCATGCCTCTCCGCCATCCCACTGACACCAATGTAACAAATTATATAATAATTAGGTGGGTGCTAACGTTCATCTTATTTCACATGTACAAGTTTGTATTATACACATGTGTGAACTGGAAATGTGTTTTTTTGTATTTTGGTATATCCCACTCACCCTGGGGTCAAGGATCAGACATTATTGATAGTGACCCTTGAGCAATTAGGGTTAAGTGCCTTGCTCAAGAGTATTTCAACATATTTTTCACCTGGTTAGCGTGTGGATTCAAACCAGCAACCTTTCTGTTACAGGTCCAACACTCTTAACCACTAGGGTACCTGCCACCATTCAGGTGGTAATCGCAACCAGGACTGGAACCTGTGTCCAGTGACTGTTAAGCCAACACCTTAGCCATTACACCAAGTGATCTGTACCTCTTTGCAAGGTTGTTCAGTGTTGGGTTAAGGTCACTACAATATTAATTACAGCTCTCTATTGTCACACACTCTTATGTGAGCCTTTCTAAAGACTTCAGAACTGGCAGCGGACATGCTCGTACTTTAATTAACTTAACCATAGGCCACGTAAACACTTCCACTCACAGGTGGCCAAAAATAACTAACTGAAAGCCACGCCTCCAATGATTGTACCTTTATATTCAAAATATTGGGTACAAAAATGTACCATTATACTAGATTATCCGCACATGTGTACCATAAAAGGTACCATAAGAGATCATATCTCTGGTACATTGTGTATTTTGATCGTTTTGTACCACAGGGAACAATACTGTACCCTTACTGTACCCTTTTGTTTACTGAGTAGTGACTGGAGCAGGTGTTGTAATGTCATGTTGTTATCCTCCTTGATGCTGTTAGAATCTTCTTGTTTGACCCAGCAGAAAGTGCACATCTGTTTCAGATTTATATAGAGTAGGTGATTAGTGTATCCATATGGTGTGTGTGTGTGTGTGTGTGTGTGTGTGTGTGTGTGTGTGTGTGTGTGTGTGTGTGTGTGTGTGTGTGTGTGTGTGTGTGTGTGGACACAAGAGACCCTGTACGTGCTGAAGATGGAAAGCACACACTACCCTATTTCCCAGAGGCCTGACAACTCTCTCTCTGTATCTATATCTCGCTCTCTCTCCCTCTATCTCTCTCTCTCTCTCTCCCTCCCTCTCTGTATCTATATCTGCCTCGCTCTGTGTCTCTCTCTCTGTCTCTCTCTCTCTCTCTCGATCTCTCTCTGGCTCTATCTCGTTCTCTAGGTCTGAAATCCATCATGAAGAAGAACGATGCTGCTGACAAACAGGGGAACAGAGGAGGAGCCAAGAAGAACCTAAAGTTTGTGGGAGTCAACGGAGGGTAAAGCTCGTACAGTGCTGTATGTAGGTGTAGCCTATATACATGTACTGTTAGTTGCATTTTTTTTTATTATACTGTATACATTATGCATTACAGAACTATGTTTAGCATATGTTATTTATGCTATAGTACGTATAGCATAATGAATTCGGCATACAATACTATATGGTTCTATAGTATTTACGTTGACTAAAGCAATTGTACATAAGAGGGCGTGCTTAATGACTTTTTTAGCATGGCTGTGTTGCGGTTGTAAGTACGAGGCGGAGCTGAGCACAACCCTGAGTGTACAATTTATTTACCAATTAAATAAATAACGCTAGTTTGATAAATGTATTCATAGGCTACTATTTCATCCCTCCACAAAAATATAGTTTCGACACAAATCTATGGTTGCAGGCCAAGCCAGCTGGTCGATTGGCGTCGTTATCATTCAAACCTACTGGTCGTTCATTCAATTTGCATCATTGCTATGGGCAGGCACTGCTAGTGCTGCTGACAGTGATGGCGCTGTCCGCCGTGCTGAATTTAGCGCATCAATAATCACTCTCATCAAGCAGAAATACCAACACTTGTAGCCTACTGCCGGACCATTTTACAGAAAAGGGAATTATTGTAATCATAAAACTGACACGATTTATTTATTTCCATCATCCACTATTGGTTGTAAACATTAATGTGCACTTTGCCATTCATTGTGCAGCCTTTGAAGTATGCATCTACTGGGGCCTAGTCAGCCGTTTAGCCGGAACTGGCGGGTGGTTCTTGATGTCGGACCTTGTCAGGATGTTGTTCCATCTTGTCCTGCTGTCCTGGGAAGGGGTCCATTAGCTCTAATATCAAAATATGTAGACTATTTATTTCCACAACAAACCTTGCACAGTTGGCGCAGCATGGAACCGTGTGTGAACTCCGACTGGCTCCCGACTGTACCACACACTACAGAGACCACCCGCTTGAGATGCAGGTAGAAGGCTGGAGTGTCTTGCAGGAGCTTGCTAATATACACTGAGTATACATGAAGAACATCTTCTCTTTCCATGACATAGACTGACCAGGTGAATCCAGGTGAAAGCTATCATCCCACACTTGTAAATCCATTGCAATCAGTGTAGATGAAGGGGAGGAGACAGGTTAAAGAAGGATTTTTAAGCCTTGAGACAATTAAGACATGGATTGTGTATGTGTACGTTTCAAAGGGTGAATGGACAAGACAAAACATTTAAGTGACTTTGAACGAGGTATGGTAGTAGGTGCCAGGCACACCGGTTTGTGACAAGAACTATAACTCTGCTTGGTTTTTCATGTTCAACAGTTTCCCGTGTGTATCAATAATGGTCCACCACCCAAAGGACATCCAGCCAACTTGACACAACTGTAGGAAGCATTGGAGTCAACATGGGCCAGCATCCTTTTGGAACGCTTTTGGAACCCCTTGTAGAGTCCATGCCCTGACAAATTGAAGCTGTTCTGAGGGAAGGGAACTCCTAGCTGAGAAACGGTCAACTCCATTCTCTTATATCGAGGCAGAGTTTTGAGTTTTGATAAATGGCCGCATGATTTTCTAGCAACAACATTGAGTCACCTTAAATCAATACTAATCAATTCTGAAAATGCTTACCTGTACCTATGTTTGTCCTGTACAACCGTGGACCTTCCACGGGGTGCTGAAATTCAGACTTTTAATTCAAACTTTTATTGAATACAACCACTTTTTTCTAATTTGCATGTAAACTACGATTCAGTTGGCACACGTGCATTCACGCAGAATTGAGCCACACAAATCTGAAAAAAGTTGGTTGTATTTGTTACAAGTTTGCATTAAAAGTATGAATTTCAGCACCCGCGGAAGGACCACGGTTGTACAGGACAAACATAGGCACAGGTAATCAATCACAAGGCTTGTTTTGACCAGCCCATTGTAGAACACTACAGATGCTATATCTTAATTTTAGCCAGTTTCACACAGCAGGGAAATGTATTGTAATGTTGTTTTAATGGACATTTTCTGTAAGGTAGCCTTGCAGTTAGAGAGGCGAGCCAGAAACCATGAGCAAGGCACTTAACTGATTCAGAGGGGTTGGGTTAAATGCGGAAGACACATTTCAGTTACATTCAGTCGGACAACTGACTAAGTATCCCCCTTTCCCTTTTAACCCCCCACAACAACAGCTCCCCGGGCGCCCATTGTGGCAGCCCCCCGCACCCATCCAAATAAACTGTATGTCTATATGTGTGTGTCTTTCAGAGGGGTGGGTTAAAAGCGGAAGTAATATTTCGGTTAGACCTTGTGTGCAATTGACCAATAAAGTTATTTGAATCTTAATCTTAATTTTCATTAGGGCAAATCAAGACTGAAATGTGCAGGAAAATTCCTGCAATGGAATGATCAAATTAAGATATGGCATCTGTATTTCTTCACACTCCTCACACAGCCTGTGGTGTTCTGGCCTTCTGCTCACTCTTTCTCTGTTTGTCTATCTGCTCCATCTTTCATCCTGTCTGTCCCATAGACACATTGCCCTCACTCTGACACTGTGTGGGTGTGTGTGCATGCTTGTGTGTATGTGTGTGATGCTCTCTGATTCAGCTGTGTTCTGATTGTCAAAGGCCTCTCTCCTGTCTGTGTGATTAGAACAGGCTGGCCTAGCGTTAGTGCTATAGTTAGTATAAGTAAAGGACTTAGCATTAATGCTATAGTTAGTATAAGTAAAGGACTTAGCATTAGTGCTATAGTTAGTATAAGTAAAGGACTTAACATTAGTGCTATAGTTAGTATAAGTAAAGGACTTAACATTAGTGCTATAGTTAGTATAAGTAAAGGACTTAGCATTAATGCTTTAGTTAGTATAAGTAAAGGACTTAGCCAGTACTGCTTCCTCCTGATTCAGCTCACACCAAGGCTCAAACCCAGGACCTCTGCCTTGCTAGCACATGTGACCATCCTCCTGAAGCTTCTTACCAGTCACTGCCACGCAAAAAGCTAGCTATTTGCTGGCACAAATGGGGACACTTCAGGCTGAGGAGTAAGTTTCACACATTCACATGTGCTACAAATACACTACCTGCTGACTGGCCCTCCCACCAGCACACACATAATTACTAAAGCCTGGCCATAACACATTGCTGGGCGTGACAGCAGACAGCAGTCCGCCCCTCTCATCAAAACTATAACAGACAACACAATCAGAATGGATCTACTGATGTACTGATTCTTTGATTTCTTACCTGATGAGGTTCATTCAGATAACAGCTCAAAGGGAGACTCGTATCATGATGCAACAAACTATAATAATTGTGTAAGCTGATCAAAATTAACATTTCTGGAGATGTTTTTTTTATTATTTTTTTTAAATTTAGGGGGTGGAACATCTTTAATATTGCAAATAGTTTGTGGATTCTATCAATGTAATTGTCTGCATGATTTCCAATCCCCCATTTATATTTTTTATAAATACAGTTGAAGTTGGAAGTTTACATACACTTAGGTTGGAGTCATTAAAACTTGTTTTTTAACCATTCCACACATTTTTTGTTAACAAACTATAGTTTTGGCAAGTCAGTTAGGACATCTACTTTGTGCATGACACAAGTAATTTTCACAACAATTGTTTACAGACAGATTATTTCACTTATAATTCACTGTATCACAATTCCAGTGGGTCAGAAGCTTACATACACTAAGTAGACAGTGCTTTTAAACAGCTTGGAAAATTCCAGAGAAGGATGTCATGTCTTTAGAAGCTTCTGATAGGCTAATTGACATCATTTGAGTGAATTTGAGGTGTACCTGTGAATGTATTTCAAGGCCTACCTTAAAACTCAGTGCCTCTTTGCTTGACATCAGGGGAAAATCAAAATAAATCAGCCAAGACCTCAGAAAAAAATGTAGACCTCCACAAGTCTGGTTCATCATTGGGAGCAATTTCCAAACAACTGAAGGTACCACGCGTATCTGTACAAACAATGGTACGCAAGTATACACACCATGGGACCACGCAGCCGTCATACCGCTCAGGAAGGAGACGCAATCTGTCTCCTAGAGATGAAAGTACTTTGGTGCGAAAAGTGCAAATCAAACCCAGAACCACAGCAAAGGACCCTGTGAAGATGCTGGAGGAAACAGGTACAAAAGTATCTATATCCACAGTAAAACGAGTCCTATATCGACACAACCTGAAAGGCCACTCAGCAAGGAAGAAGACACTGCTCCAAAACTGCCATAAAAAAAGCCAGACTACGGTTTGCTGCAGATGGGGACAAAGATCGTACTTTTTGGAGTCCTCTGGTCTGATGAAACAAAACTAGAACTGTTTGGCCGTAATGACCATCGTTATGTTTGGAGGAAAAAGGTGGAGCACGGGGTGAAGCACGGGGGTGGCAGCATCATGTTGTGGGGGTGCTTTGCTGCAGGAGGGACTGGTGCACTTTACAAAATAGATGGCATCATGAGGGAGGAAGATTATGTGGAAATATTGAAGCAACATCTCAAGACATCAGTCAGGAAGTTAAAGCTTGGTCACAAATGGGTCTTCCAAATGGACAATGACTCCAAACATATTTCCAAAGTTGTGGCAAAATGGCTTAAGGACAGCAAAGTCAAGGTATTGGAGTGGCCATCACAAAGCTCTGACCTCAATCCTATAGAAAATGTGTGGGCACAGTAAACTTAGTGTATGTAGACTTCTGACCCACTGGAATTGTGATACAATGAATTATAAGTGAAATAATCTGTCTGTAAGCAATTGTTGGAAAAATTACTTGTTTCATGCACAAAGTAGATGTCCTAACCGACTTGCCAAAACTATAGTTTGTTAATAAGAAATTTGTGGAGTTGTTGAAAAACAAGTATTAATTTGTCCAACCTAAATGTATGTAAACTTCTAACTTCAACTGTATATTATTGCTAATTAGCTGTTCTGTGAATGGAAAATTCTCACATTTTTGTGAGAGGGTTCACTATGTCATATAAAAAATGTAATAGCCTGGTTATGGTTGCCCCTAACCTTTGACCCATACCAGGAAGTGCATGCTGTATACCTCTGTTCAGATGTTTTCTCCATCCATACCCTCCTTGTCCCTCATCACAACCCAACTTTAAGAACACCCACACACACACACACACATTGCCATGAGAACATATCACAGACCTCCCTCCTTCAGACCCTGATCCCATGACCTCTCCTTACACTGCCTCTATTTGCCCTTCTCCTTCTGGAATTCTGTGGCCCCTGAACAAAAGGTCCACAAACATCCATGAAGGAACACTATTCTATGCCAGACCTTAGCCTATCTGACCTTAGTCTTTCTGATCAAGGGCCCTATAGAAGTTCCTTGACAGTGACAAAAACTTACAAACACACATTCCTTTTCATGAACTACCATCTAAATATGCACCTTTCCATGAACCATCTACACCTGACCAAGCCATGTTCTCACTGTTCACAGATGTTAGTGATTCCAAGATGTTACACAAAAATGTTATGTTAGGCCAATGGCCAGCCCACATGGGGTTGGACTTATTTTATCATTTCAATGCTCTTCCAACATCTGTACTCTCACTGATGCTGTTTGTGCTGTTGTTAATGTCCAGGTATGAGACTACCTCAAGTGAGGAGGAATCCAGTGAGGAGGAGAAGGGGGAGGTAGAGGAGGAGGAGGTGGACAGCTCTGAGCCTGAGGAGGAGCGGGAGAAGGAGGAGGGAGCTGGAGCAGCTCAGGGCCAGGGGGAGGCCACAGCTACAGAGGACGAGGCCCAGGGAGCAGGGGCCCAGGCTGGGGAGACAGAGGGCCATGAAGACTCTCAGGACCCAGAGAACAGCCAGGCACTCCTGGAGGAGCAGCCAGCTGCAGCATCAGGGTGTGTAGGGAGATAGAAGGAGAGTGTGGATGTGCGGGGAAATGGATTATCAAAAAATATATGATTATATAAGTAGTGAGATAGAGACGTTGGTGACCAGAACATGTGTTGTTTGACTCCCACAGTGGGCCAGCCACCAGGCAGTTGTTGACCAAGGTTCTTTACCCACATTGTTTCATTAAATATCATCCAGAGGATGACTTCTGAAATTAGAACCGCACACGGTTTTGCCGCAACAGAGTAGAGCAACACCCTTCAATTGATGCGCTGGGAAACAAAAGAAATCTCTCACAAAAACAGATAAAAAATGAAAACACGGATAATTATAAGGGAGCAAAAAAACATATAAATTGCCTACAATATTTACAATAACTTTTCAATCAACAAATTGACAGATTTCCAAGGAAAGCCCAGAGAGTGGTAATACCAGATATTGACATTTTTTAACACCTGCAACTGCCATTTCCTGCCATTTCCTGCCATCTTTTACATAGTGCTGCAACCAGTCCACAAGATGGCACAGCACACCTCTTACATTCATTAGGGACAACCTTGATCCAGGGCTTTCTTCAGGTGAGGTCCAGCTGAGTAAAGCCTGGAACCTACAGTATAGAGCCTGCAGGGCCCAATTAGGCCACAATGAGACAGGTGCTGAGTCAGGCTTTAATATATCAGCCGTCCACACAACTGATGGGGCCCGGCCCCTTCCGCTGCTGACATACCAGACATATACACACATGTATGCACACACACAAATACACACAAAACACACACACACTAAAGTGTGATTCAGTTCCATGGAGGATGTGTTGCGTATGTTGACCTTTGGGCTCTGTCTCAGAAAAGCCCCCAGGGGTTGCGCTATTGTTCTGTCCGTGTTAGTCAGGAAGGAGCAGGCGTGACATCATGTGGGCTCTACGTTGTCGTTGACATCATTACATGCAGCAGCGTGATGAGAAAACAGACATGCCATGATTATATATTACCACAGTGGATAAAGTGCCACAGTGAAGAGAGAAGTGCAGTTGCGCGTGTATTGCTTTCGATGAGTCATCGTCACACAAGTGTATCTTTATCTTTATTTATAGTCTCGGTAAACGTAGTGTCCAAGCGATGTAAGCGATCATGTTTCATAAGGTAATGTGCTTTACATTATGCTACCGTTGGATTTATGTATCTGCTTTTTGCTTTATGTATCTGCTTTTTTTGTATGATTAGGCCTGGCATGTTTTGAGGGACTCGATTTCCCTACTCCGGTTCATGCTAATCTAATCCAGACCATTTCACCACCACATATGTCTGTCTGTCAATATGAATTGCTATGAAAGATAACTTAAAGTTCTGCCATGTTCACACAGGGAGACGATCGATAAGGGCTTCATGGAAGCGTGTGACTACATTGAGGGTCGTATGGCAGAGGTGGTGGCCCCCGATAAAGAAATGGTAAGCACGGTTCCCTTCACACTGTCGTGCCTGAGGTTAATCGTGGTTAAGGCCGACACCCTCTTCACATACAGTACCAGTCAAAAGTTTGGACACACCTACTCATTCAAGGGAGTATCTTTATTTGTACTATGTTACTATATTTACTACATCAAAACTATGAAGTAACACATATGGAATCATGTAGTAACCAACAAAAATGTTAAACAAATTGAACAAATCAAAATATATTTTATATTTGAGATTCTTCAAAGTAGCCACCCATTGCCTTGATGACAACTTTACACACTCCCCCTTGGCATTCTCTCAACCAGCTTCATGAGGTAGTCACCTGAAACACATTTCAATAAACAGGTGTGCCTTGTTGAAAGTAATTTGTGGGATTTCTTTCTTTCTTAACCAATAAATTGTGTTGTGACAAGGTAGGATTGGTAGACAGAAGATGGCCCTATTTGGTAAAAGACCAAGTCCATATTATGGCAAGAACAGCTCAAATAAGCAAAGAGAAACAACAGTCCACCATTACTTTAAGACATGAAGGTCAGTCAATCTGGAACATTTCAAGAACTTTAAAAGTTTCTTCAAGTGCAGTCACAAAAACCATCAAGCGCTATGATTGAAACTGGCTCTCATGAGGACCGCCACAGGAAAGGAAGACCCAGAGTTACCTCTGCTGCAGAGGATAAGTTCATTAGAGTTAACTGCACCTCAGATTGCAGCCCAAATAAATGCTTCACAGAGTTCAAGTAACAGACACATCTCAACATCAACTGTTTAGAGGAGACTGTGTGAATCAGGCCTTCATGGGCGAATTGCTGCAAAGAAACCACTACTAAAGGACACCAATAATAAGAAGAGATTAGGAGTAATGGACATTAGACCGGTGGAAATCTGTCCTCTGGTCTGATGAGTCCAAATTTGAGATTTTTTATTCCAACCGCCGTGTCTTTGTGAGCCGCAGAGTAGGTGAACGGATGATCTCCGCATGTGTGGTTCCCACCATGAAGCATGGAGGAGGTGTTATGGTGTGGGGGTGCTTTGCTGGTGATACTGTCAGTGATTTAATTAGAATTCAAGGCACACTTAACCAGAATAGCTACCACAGCATTCTGCAGCGATACACCATCTCATCTGGATTGCGCCTAGTGGGACTGTCATTTGTTTTTCAACAGGACAATGACCCAAAACACACCTCCAGGCTGTGTAAGGGCTATTTGACCAAGAAGGAGAGTGATGGACTGCTGCATCAGATGACCTGGCCTCTACAATCTCCCGTATTTAACCCAATTGAGATGGTTTGGGATGAGCTGGACCGCAGAGTGAAGGAAAAGCAGCCAACAAGTGCTCAGCATACATATGTGGGAACTCCTTCAAGACTGTTGGAAAAGCATTCCTCATGAAGCTGGTTGAGAGGACGCCAAGAGTGTGCAAAACTGTCATCAAGGCTACTTTGAAGAATCTAAAATATATTTTGATTTGACACTTTTGGGTTACTACATGATTCCATATGTGTTATTTCATAGTTTTGATGTCTTCTCTATTATTCCACAATGTAGAAAATAGTCCAATGTAGTCCTATGTACCTAATTTTTGTACCGCTTTCAATAAAAACTGGGTACAAGTACAAGTGCTATCAAACGTGAACCCTAACCTTACCTTGAATTCCACACCTTGGCTAAACCCTAAACCCTAAACCCACCCATAACCCTAACCCTAGCTTCATGTCCACATCCCAGTACAACCCTAACCCTAGCCTCAACCACAACCCTAACCCTAGCTTCATGTTCACATCCCAGTACAACACTGTGTGTGTGTGTGTGTGTGTGTGTGTGTATGTTCTCTCCCTCTGTCAGAGACATGTCCTGATGGTGTTGTACCAGGAGTGGTTCCGTGTGTCCAGTCAGAAGGACTCTCTGGCTGACACCGTCACCCTCTACCTGAGAGAGGTGGGCATCGCCACGCCGACCCTCCTGCGTTACATCGTGAACCTGGCCGACGGCAACGGCAACACAGCGCTCCACTACAGCGTGTCCCACTCCAACTTCCCTGTGGTCAAACTGCTGCTGGACACCGGTACGGGACAATCATACACCTCTCTCCAACACCCTCACTCTCATCTATCAATTCAATTCTCTCTCACCCCTTCTCAGTCTCTCTAGTGCACCTTTTTTCCCCCTCCATACCCCCTTTTCCCTCATCGAGCCCTTAGCTATTGACTTAAAATGGTCTGTGTGTGAGTTTGTATGTGTCCGCGGCACACTTGAGCACGCGTACGTATGTCTGTGTTTGTGTCTGTGTGTGTGTTCATGTACGCATGCTTTTGGTTTTGTGTACTGTATGTGTGTGTGTGTGTGTGTGTGTGTGTGTGTTAGGTCTGTGTGAGGTGGACATCCTGAACAAGGCGGGCTACACAGCCGTGATGCTGGCCTCCCTAACAGCTGCTGATGGATCAGAGGACATGGAGGTGGCTCTGCAGCTACTGAGACAGGGAGATGTCAATGCCCGCGCTAGCCAGGTACACAAAACATGTACACACTCTCTCAACACCCCCCCCCCCCCCCCCCCCCCCCCACACACACACACACACACACATATTGTACACTCACAGACACGCATTAACACTGAGCCACTGTATAGTCACACTCACCTGCACTCAGGCAGTCACAGACTGTATATTCACTCAGCTATCTCCTGTACAAGCCATTCTATAGACATTGAAACACCTGCACAGTCACCTACCTACAAGTCCTTTTATTTTTACCTCTCCTGCACAAGTTAGTTGTTGTTCACCTTTTAAACCTTCATCATTTTGTTTTGTATTTTCTTGTGTGCCCCCAAAAATTATATATATTTAACAAAAAATACCTATACTCAATACAAACCTACTTACCCAGTCACTCAGGACCAGTGTACCGGACTCTCTTCCTCACACTCATTCTTCCCACCACAAACATATACTGTATCGTTTCCTTCCTGTGCTCTTTTCTTTTCTCTTACTTCTCTCTCTCCTGGTCTCTAAGGCAGGGCAGACGGCTCTGATGCTATCGGTCAGCCATGGTCGTACAGCCATGGTGCGGTTGCTGCTGAGCTGCCAAGCTGACCTCAACATTCAGGACAAAGACGGTTCGACCGCACTCATGTGCGCGTGTGAGCACGGTCACACCGAGATCGCTCGGGTGCTACTGGAGTCTGGCCACTGTGACACCAGCCTCACAGACAAGGTAGGAACGCACGCACACACATGCTGTACACATACACACATCAGGGCATACACACAAACATGAACACATACATACCACAGGAGATTGGTGGCACCTTAATTGGGGAGAATGGACTCATGGTAATGTCTGGAGCAGATTCAATGGAATTGAATATATCAAACACATGGTTTCCATTTGCTTCTGTTCCGTATTATGAGCTGTTCTCCCCTCAGCAGCCCCCTGTGATACATAGAGTACAGTTACTTTTGGACTTCCCAATATTTCAAAACAACACAACAGTGCCACCACATGGCTAAAACTGTGAAGTGCATCATGTTCATTTAATTGAACGAGTACAGAGACCCGCAGAGGATGTCAAATCCCCTAACCTTTGAGCTGCGGGGAATTGACCAGAAACACACTATCCTATTTTACCTCCACCGAGTGATAGCAGCATGGGCATCCAGCTTCTAGGTTAATGACTGGTTTGTAGTGATGTCTCTCTGGGTTTGACACACTAATCCCTCCTAGAAGGTATTACACTGTACAGGATGTGTAGAGGTGTCTGTATGCGAATTGCGTGGCGGCTATGGCTGGAATCAGACCTTGTGCGAGGCCTCCAGGGCAAAGTAGACCTTGGAACCTCAGACATTGCTGTGTGGGTGTGGTGCTGTGGCAGACAGGCTGCAAATATCACTCTCTCTATCTCTTCCTTTCCCATGGTCCTGACATGGTATTATCCTGCTCTCACTCTCGTCCCACAAGCCAGCCAGGAATCGAACCGAGAATCTTCCTATTCCGACATATTATCCATTGCACCACTGGCCCATTGTGCCGATAACCTTTTTTGGGGTGTAGGTTTTGCCTGTACGCTCATTCCCCAGGTCTCCTGTTTCTCCTGTTGGTTCTACTGTGGGAAGGGGAGGGAGCGAGGGAGGGGTCTAAAGCACATATTCTCTGGCTAGTGGAGAGGACAGTGTTCACTGTTCAAACATGATTGACCCACACTGTTTTTGTTTTCTCTAAAAGTGAATCAACATTCTCTCTCTCTCTCTCTCTCTCTCTCTCTCTCTCTCCGCCTTTGCCTCTCTCTCTCTCTCTCGCTCGCTCTCTCTAGGATGGTCAGAGGGCTCTGTCGGTGGCGGTAGCGTCCTCCCACGCTGAGATAGTTGACCTACTCAAGAGCCACTCAGATTCCACCACCACCCAGGCCTCCAACCCCTCTACCACCACCTCTGCCACCATCATCACCACCACCACAGCCTCTCTCCTCTGAGCCCCCTCCAGTAGCCCCTCTCTAACCCCTACCCTACCCAGCCCCGGACCCACCCCCACCCTGGACCCACTATACCCCGAACCCCTTTCCCTGGACCAGAGGAGGCTGGTGGGAGGAGCTATAGGAGGACGGGCCCATTGTAATGGCTGGAGTGGAATAAATGGAACGGTGTCAAACTGATCAATCATATAGAAACCACATGTTTGACTCCATTCCATTCATTCAAATGCAGCCATTACAATGAGCCCGTCCTCCTATAGCTCCTCCCACCAGCCTCCACTGTCATGGACCATACTCTTTTCCAGACTGTCTGGAGGACAGACAAAGGCTGTATTCACCACCACTGCCTATATCTCCCCACCGACCAGAGCTCAGCTCACAGATAGGCCTATTGGACCGGAGCCCCACCGACCAGAGCTCAGCTCACAGATAGGCCTATTGGACCGGAGCCCCACGGACCAGAGCTCAGCTCACAGATAGGCCTATTGGACCGGAGCCCCATTTAGGGAGTGGGAATAATGTGTCAACTGTTTGGCAGCCAGCCAATGTGACGCTCAAAAACCCAGTAGCAGTGGCGACAGTGGTGATTGACAGGTGATCCAGGAAGAGGGCAGAAGGACAACAGAAGGATGATGGTTTGCTGCTTTATAATATAAAACAAGCTATTCAGGCCAAAATCATCTTAAACACATGATCTACCTTAACAATCGGTCATTTTATTATTAACACTATGTTTTTCCTTTTTATACCTGTATCTAAGTTTCCATCCAAACGGCAACAGAATATTTTAAAATCTGCATAATGAAAATATGCACATTTTCCCTCCGGCGGTGTGTTTCAAGCAAACTGACTTGTTGCAGGAACATTTTAAAACGTTTGAACATTTTAATTTTCGCATAAATTCCATCGTTTTTTGTTGTTGTGTGTTTTAAAAGAATATATGTTTAACCTTTATTTAACTAGGCAAGTCAGTTAAGAACAAATTCTTATTAACAATGACAGCCTACCCCCAGCCAAACCTGGGACAATTGTGCACCACCGAATCACAACCAGATGTGATACAGCCTGGATTTGAACCAGGGACTGTAGTGACTTCTCTTGCACAGAGATGCAGTGCCTTAGACCGCTGCGCCAGTTGGGAGCCAAAAGTTCAATCAATCAATTAAGCAATCAATCAAATGTATTTATAAATACCTTTCTCCATCAGATGTCACAAAGTGTTATACAGAAACCCAGCCTAAAACCCCAAACAGGATGCGATGCAGATGCATAAGGGAAAAACTCCCTAGAAAGACCGGAACCTAGAAGAAAATATAGAGTACCAGTCCCTGAAGGCTGGCCAGTCTTCTTCTGGCTGTGCCAGTTGGAGATTATAAGAGTACATGGCCATTAAAGCCAGATTGTTCTTCAAGATGTTCAAACGTTCATTGACCTAAATCAATGTGTTTTCATCGCATTTTACACTAGTTTTGACACAAAAACTGTTGCCGTTAAATATCAAATATACCTACTCTGGTTTTGCCAACAGCTCGCAGATACACTGCGGGTAGGCTAATCTACACAGTGAGAATATTATGGATAAGAATATTTGCATTTGTCAAATGGCAGTCAAGCATCGATCATCATGACACCAGAATAAGACCCTCGATATTTATTCGAACAGAACATCAAGTTCACAGCGCGCACTTTCAACAGAACATCAAGTTCACAGCGCGCACTTTCAACAGAACATCAAGTTCACAGCGCGCACTTTCAACACCCTGTGAAGTTCATCATAATTGACTTAATATGTAGCCTAATAAACTGTACGGTTCCCCGAGTTATATCACTATTTGCGCATAAAGGTGTTTCCAGCGGCATTTCACGCAAAATAAATTTTACCGACACAAAAATATCCCAACATGTCTAACGAACAAATTCTCTGTTGGCATTCATAAAAGTGTTACGAAATGTCCTGTTTGCATCACAGCTGTTGTGATTTTTTTTTATAAGGTCTGACTTTACTCACATGAAAACTGGATGGAAACGTGTTTATTAATGACATCACTATTCTTTTATATTTGGACATGAGCCATTTATTTAACTCATAAAGTTGTTGTGTTATTATAGCGTTTTATAAAATACACACAGTATATTTATTTTGCAATGGAATTTGTTTTACTCTGTTTGACACACGCTGTACATACCCAAGCTTGGTTTTCGTCAGTACGGCCTGACGACTGACTCACTCAGACGTCTTCCAATATGAAGGTTGTACAGTAGGATGCAGCACGCAGCAATATAACAACCCTCGCAGAAGCTACACAGGCTACTACACTGCAGTATGTTGCAGCAACTGTATACTCGACTGAACAATTTACTTTCCCGCTCTATCTCTCTCTCTTTGTCGCTCACACACCTCACGCACACACACACTCTCGCTCACTCCACTGTAATGCATCCCTTCCTCTGTCTGCCTGCTTTTAGACTACAAATTAAATGATGTATGCACACAAATTGCTACAAAATGCACAAAGGATGTCAGGCAATTTTACATTCCAGATACAGTGTCATTCATACTATGGTACAACATCACACCACCGAGCACATGAAGCCTTGCAGTAGACTATTATCCATCACTGGCCATAATGTAATTGTGGTTGTAACATTTTCTGTAACGTTTCAGTCAGTAAATGTTACAACCCCTTGTCCCGTACGGACACACACAGGCTGCTTTCACTGCTAGAAAAGTGGAACGGTTGTTTTTTTAGGTTGATTGCGCCTCTCTCTTCCACACCCACCTCTTCTCTGTATTGAACGACGGCTTAGTGTAGGACACTGGTGTGAAGTAATGGCATGATGAGAATATCCTAGCTTGCCTATCAGAAAATGAAGAGGTGTGTGGCGCAATGTGATTTTTCATACCCGGTCTTTTAAGAACCCAATCCTAAAGGAAAAGGGACTGTACTCACAAGGTGGAGTGGTGCTGTCTTTCTCGCCTGTTCATCAGAAACCAGGCTTAGGAGCTGAAGACTGACCTCTACTGGTTCAAGAAGTATATGGCTAAATACCTGAAGATACAGTATTGTGAAAAATATATCTGGTATTGTCTGACATTTGCTATGTTTAGTATTTATTCAAAATGCTATATTTTTACAATATACAGTATATGCATGGGCCAATAGTCCAATGAACATGTTGGAATTTAATATGTGAATGTATTGGTTCTTCTGGATGGTATATATAAGCTGATTGGTCTACTCTAAAAAGCAATGTGACTGTTAATTGGTTGGGTGGTTCATGCTCGTCTCTTATTGGACAAGGCTGTGTACTGTACTGTGTCAATAGGACTGACTGTTGTAATACTTTATCACAATCAGATGTAAACAGCTGTACCTGCCTGTAATATTCCTACTATCAAATTGGCCTGAATGTTAACCATTTGCAAATCAGAGAATTGCTTCTAAATAAAAATGAAACTATTGGGTAGAAGTATATAATGTGATGATCCAATGGATATTAGCATCTAAGGTGCATTAGCCTCTGAAGGATGTCTGAATAGGCGCACACTTATTTTTCCCCCTTCTTTCCCCTTCTGACCATCTACAGTGCCTTCGGAAAGTATTCAGACCCCTTGATTTTTTTCCCACATTTTGTTACGCTACTGCGTTATTAAAAAATGGATTAAACACGTTTTTTTCCCTCGCCAATCTACACACAATAGCCCATACTGACAAACCAAAAACATATGTTAAAACATCTAATAAAAATGTATTTACATAAGTATTCAGACCCTTTGCTATGACACTCGAAATTGAGATCAGGTGCATCCTGTTTCCATTGATTATCCTTGAGATGTTTCTACAACTTGATTGGAGTCCACCTGTGGTAAATTCAATTGATTGGACATGATTTGAAAAGGCACACACCTGTCTATATAAGGTCCCACAGTTGACAGTGCATGTCATAGCAAAAACCAAGCCATGTGGTTGAAGGAATTGTCCGTAGAGCGCCGAGACAGGATTGTGTCGAGGCACAGATCTGGGAAAGGGTAGTAAAAAATGTCTGCGGCATTGAAGATCCCCAAGAACACAGTGGCCTCCATCAATCTTAAATGGAAGAAGAATGGAATCACCAAGACTCTTCCTAGAGCTGAGTTCACGGCCAAACTGAGCAATCGGAGGAGAAGGGCCATGGTCAGGGAGGTGACCAAGAACCCAATGGTCACTCTGCTAGAGCTCAAGAGTTTCTTCGTGGAGATGGGAGAACCTTCCAGAAGGACAAGCGTCTCTGCAGCACTCCACCAAACAGGCCATTATGGTAGAGTGGCCAGACGGAAGCCACTCCTCGGTAAAAGGCACGTGACAGCCCGCTTGGAGTTTTCCAAAAGGCACCTAAAAACTCTCAGACCATGAGAAACAAGATTTTCTGGTCTGATTAAACTAAGATTGAAATCTTTGGCCTGAATGCCAAGCGTCACGTCTGGAGGAAACCTGGCACCATCCCTACTGTGAAGCATGGTGGTGGCAGCACCCATGTATTGGGGTTGTCTTTTAGCCACAGGGACTGGGAGACGAGTCAGGATCGAGGGAAGTTGAACGGAGCAATGTGCAGTGAGATCCCTGATGAAAACATGCTCCAGAGCGCTCAGGACCTCAGATTGGGGCGAAGGTTCACCTTCAAACAGGACAACGACCCTAAGCACATAGTCAAGACAGCGCAGGAGTGGCTGAAGTCCTTGAATGTCCTTGAGCCAGAGCCCAGACTTGAACCCGATCTAACATCTCTGGAGAGACCTGAAAATAGCTGTGCAGCCATGCTCCACATCAAACCTGACAGAGCTTGAGCTGATCAGCAGAGAAGAATGGGAGAAACTCTTCAAATACAGGTGTGCCAAGCTTGTAGCGTCATATCCAAGAAGACTCGAGGCTGTAAACTCTGCTAATGGTGCTTCAACAAAACACTGAGTATTTAGAGTAAATGTCAAAAAAACTGTTTTTGCTTTGTCATTATGGGGTATTGTGTGTAGATTGATGAGGGGGGGGGGGACAATTTAATCAATTTTAGAATAAGGCTGTAATGTAACAAAATGTGGAAAAAGTCAAGGGGTCTGAATACTTTCCGAATGCATTGTTTTATACTGACCTCACAGGCAGCTGTCTACCTGTCAAATACCTTCACTGAGCCAATTTCACTCTGTCAGACAGACCACTCACCCCAGGGACATCACAGAGGAAATAAAATGCCATGTGGCACCCACTAGTGTGTGTGCGCGTGCATGCGTGCGCAAGTGTGTAGTTTGTGTGTGTGTGTAAAACTAGTTTGCACCAGCAGATGGTAATGTTACCCCAGGATAAAGACAAGAGTGAGGGGTGTCTCTGCATCCTCAGAATGCCAGCAGTACAGTGGCTTCAGAAAGTATTCAAACCCAATTACTTTTTCCATATTTTGTTTGTGTTACAAAGTAGGATTCAAATTGATTTAATTTAATTATGATTTTTTTTGAGGGGGGTCAACAATCTACACAGAACACTCTAACATTTGTATTCATGAAAAATGAAACACTTGTATATCTTGATTAGATAAGTATTCAACCCCCTGAGTCAACACATGTTAGAGTCACCTTTGACAGCAATTACTGCTTTGTCTTTCTGGGTAGGTTTCTAAGAGCTTTCCACACCTGAATTGTGCAACATTTGCCCATTATATTTTTCAAAATTCTTTAAGCTCTGTCAAATTGTTTGTTGATCATTGCTAGAAAACCGTTTTCAGGTTTTGCCATATATTTTCAAGCAGATTTAACTCAAAACTCTAACTCGGTCACTCATTCACTGTCTTCTTGGTAAGCAACTCCAGTGTAGATTTGGCCTTGTGTTTTAGGTTATTTAGGCCTTGTGTTTTAGGTTATTTAGGCCTTGTGTTTTAGGTTATTTAGGCCTTGTGTTTTAGGTTATTTAGGCCTTGTGTTTTAGGTTATTTATTTTCCACCAGTGTCTGGTGGAAAGCAGACTGAACCAGGTTTTCCTCGAAGATTTTGCCTGTGCTTCGCTCCATTCAGTAAAATGTTTACCCTGAAAAACTTCCCAGGCCTTAATCACAAGCATTTCCATATCATGATGCAGCCACCACTATGCTTGAAAATATGGAGAGTGATACTCAGTAATATGTTGCATTGGATTTGCCACAAACATAACACTTTGCCATATTTTTTGCAGTATTACTTTATTGCCTTGTTGCATACCGGATGCATGTGTTAGAACATTTTTATTCTGTACATTCTTTTCGCTCTGTCAATTAGGTTGGTATTATAAAGTAACTACAATGTTGTTGATCCATCCTCAGTTTTCTCCTATCTGTCACGAGTTACTAGGAGCGGAAGGCAGGAGTCAGGCGCAGATAGCAGAGGGTTAAATAACAGATGATTTATTTCTCCGGCACAAAACGGTCACGCCAAACACAGGGCGTAGAAACACTGACCAGCCCAAACACACAGGGCAAAACGATCCGGAGAACAAAAATACATCCACAACCGACAGCGAACACAAAATAATCCCACACAAACCTAAACGGGCTTAACAGGCTTAAATAGACCAGAAATCAAGAAACACAAAAGAAACAGGTGCAACTAATAAGACTAAACCAACAGAAAAGGGAAAAGGGAGCGGTGGCGGCTCCCAAGCACCGCCCGAACAGGCAGGGGAGCCACCTTCGGCGGAAGTCGTGACAGTACCGCCCCCCCTGACGCGCGGCTCCCGCAGCACGCCGCAACCGGCCTCGAGGGCGACCCGGAGGGCGAGGCGCCGGAGGATCCGGGTGGAGGCGGTGGAAGTCCCTCAGAAGTGAAGGGTCCAAAATGTCCCCCACCAGTACCCAGCACCTCTCCTCTGGACCGTACCCCTTCCAGTCTACGAGGTACTGTAGGCACCTCACCCCGCGTCTCGAGTCCAGAATAGCACGCACTGTGTACGCCGGGGAACCCTCGATGTCCAGAGGGGGCGGAGGGACCTCAGGCACCTCACCTTCTTGCAGGGGACCAGCCCCCACCGGCCTGAGGAGAGACACATGAAACGAGGGGTTAATACGATAATAAGTAGAAAGCTGTAACCTACACCTCATTTATCCTCCTCAGGACTTTAAATGGCCCTACACACTGCGGCCCCAGCTTCCGGCAGGGCAGGCGGAGGGGCAGGTTTCGGGTCGAGAGCCAGACCCGGTCCCCCGGTGCAAACACGGGGGCCTCACTGCGGTGCTGGTCAGCGCTCTTCTTCTGCCGTCCACTAGCCTGTCTTAAAGATTCCTGGACGGCTCTCCAGGTATCCTTCGAGCGCTGCACCGATTCCTCCACTGCAGGAGCCTCGGTCTGGCTCTGATGCCATGGCGCCGGGACCGGCTGATAGCCCAACACGCACTGGAAGGGAGACATGTTAGTAGAGGGGTGCTGAAGGGAGTTCTGAGCGAGCTCCGCCCATGGGACGTACCTCGCCCACTCACCAGGCCGGTCCCGGCAATACGACCGCAGAAACCTACCCACATCCTGGTTTACTCTCTCCCCCAGCCCATTACTCTCGGGGTGGAAACCCGAGGTCAGGCTGACAGAGACCCCCAGCTGTTCCATGAACGCCCTCTAAACTCTGGACGTGAACTGGGGACCCCGATCAGAAACAATGTCCTCAGGCACCCCGTAGTGCCAGAAGACATGGGTAAACAGAGCCTCCGCAGTCTGCGGGGCCGTAGGGAGACCGGGCAACAGGATGAGACGGCAGGATTTCGAAAACCGATCCACAACGACCAGGATCGTAGTACTTCCCTAAGATGGGGGAGGTCGGTGAGAAAGTCCACCCGACAAGTGCGACCACGGCCGTTGTGGAACGGGGAGGGGCTGTAAATTCCCTCTAGGCAGGTGTCGAGGAGCCTTGCTCTGAGCGTACACCGAGCAGGAGGAGACATAAAACCTCACGTCCTTAGCCAACGTGGGCCACCAGTACCTTCAGAGCCTTGACTACAGCTAACAACTCAAGCTTCTTCAGAAAAAAAAGCGCAAGGGCGGCGCTTTGGTGGCGTGCCCGAAGGCTGTTATAGCACGGCTGCCACCCTAGCCTCGGACGCGTCCACCTCCACTATGAACGCCAAAGAGGGACGACTGAAAGCTCTGCCCGCCTCTGCTGAAGTAATGGGAGCAGCCACCTGACCAAAACCCCGGATAAACCTCCAGTAGTAATTGGCAAACCCTAAAAAAACGCAGCACCTCCTTTACCGTGGTCGGAGTCGGCCAATTACGCACGGCTGTAACGCGGTCACACTCCTTCACCACCCCAGAGGTGGAATTGCGATAACCCAGGAAGGAAACGGCTTGTTTGGAGAACACACATTTCTCAACCATGAAGTACAGGTCATGCTCCAGCAGTCGCCCAAGTACCTTACGCTCAAGAGACACATGCGCGGTGTGGCAGAATAGATCAGTATGTCATCGATGTTCACTACCACTCCCTGCCCGTGCAGGTCTCTGAGAATCTCATCTACGAAAGATTGGAAAACGGCTGGAGCATTCTTCAACCCATATGGCATGACGAGGTACTCATAATGGCCCGATATGGTACTAAATGCGGTCTTTCACTCATCTCCCCCCGGATACGCACCAGGTTATACGCACTCCTAAGGTCCAGTTTTGTGAAGAAACGCACCCCGTGAAATGATTCCACCGCCGTGGCGATGAGAGGTAGCGGGTAACTAAACCCCACTATGATTGAACTTAGACCTCTATAATTAATGCACGGACGCAGACCTCCCTGCTTCTTCTTCACAAAAAAAGAAGCTCGAGGAGAGGGGTGACGTGGAGGGCCGAATGTACCCCTGTCCCAGAGATTCAGTGACGTATGTCTCCATAGCCACTGTCTCCTCCTGAGACAACGGCTACACGTGACTCCTTGGAAGTGCAGCGCTCTCCAGGAGGTTTATCGTGCAGTCCCCTCGTCGATGGGGTGGTAATTGGGTTGTCTTCTTCTTACAGAAGGCGATAGCCAAATCGCCATATTCAGAGGGAATGCGCACAGTGGAGACCTGGTCTGGACTCTCCACCGTTGTCGCACCGATGGAAACTCTTATGCACCTGCCCGAACACTCCTCTACCCAACCCCGAAGAGCCCCCTGTCTCCATGAAATCATCGGATTGTGATGAGCCAGCCAGGAAATCCCCAGCACCACTGGAAACGCAGCTGAATCAATAAGGAAGAGACTATTCCGCTCCTTATGATTCTCCTGCGTTACCATGTCCAATGGAACCGTGGCCTCTCTGTGCAGCCCTGACCCTCGTGATGGGCTATCTAAGATGTGCACAGGGAAAGGTAGGTCTATCGGCACCAGGGGTCTGGTGCTGACTCACCTGGGATGAATGAGGAGTGCTCTGCTTGCCGTCCCGACTCCCAGACGAGCTCCTCCAGCACCAATTGGCAGTGTGTCCTCTCCGACCACACCCGGTGCAGGAGGAACCTCCTCCTCCGGTCCCCGTCGATGCGCCCCCCCCCCTAACTCCATGGAGATGGGAGGGCCTGGAGGTGGAATCAGGAGGGCCTGGAGGTGTAATTGACAGGGCCCATTCTGGACGCCCGCGGGCAGCCAGCAGGTTGTCCAGTCGAATGGACATGTCGATTAGTTCATCGAGGGAGAGGGTGGTGTCCCGACACGCTAGCTCCCTGCGGACGTCCTCCCAGAGGCTACAACGATAGTGGTCCATCAAGGCCCTGTCGTTCCACCCCGCCCCTGGGACCAAGGTCCAGAACTCCAGTGCAAAGTCCTGTGCGCTCCTCGTCTCCTGTCGCAGGTGGAACAGCTGTTCACCCGCCGCTCGGCACTCAGGTGGGTGGTCGAACACAGCCCGGAGCCGGCTCCGGGTGAACTCGGGGTAGTGATCCCTCGCCGAGTCTGGGCCATTCCACACGACCCGTCAGACAGGAGACGAGGACGCTCACGCTCTCTTAAAAATAGGAGAATCTTCCCACTTAAATTCCCTTTTCTAGATACTAATTGGCCGTACCAGTTATTGTCCGGGAGGTGTCGCTATCGCCTCTACCTCGTGTTTAGATTTCAGAGTTCAAACCACTTTGGGCGTGAGCTGCAGCTACACGCCTCTCTGGTCTAAATGTTTTTTACCAATCCTTTTATACACTCTGGTCGAAAGGGACGGTTCCGTCAGGTTGACACGCTCTCTGACCTCACTCGGGGTGTGGCTACTTACCGTGCAAAGTTTATAGAAAAAACTAATTATCTCTGATAGTTCCTTATTTTAACAAAACTACTTTAATCATTTTTCATATTTCATGCACAACGTAGAGGATGGAGATTTTGTACATGTAGTGGGTATACTTTTCAAGTTAGAGTATTTCCTTTATAACAATTTTATTGACGTCACAAAATAACAACTGAAATCACATCATTATTCTTTAGATCGTCTCTGACAATTCCCCACATTCTACATTAGAAATATTGTTCCAGAATTCGCTTTAGAACGTGTTAGAGTTCGTCTGGAAAAAGTATGTGGAGACAAAGCACATTCATTTGTGACCCTGAATCTCCTCTCCTTTCATTTACAACAGGGCGTGCGGTGTCAACCCCCCACCAGCTCCCTCCTCCCCCTTCTGTGGGTGAGAGAGGGTCTGGTTACTGTCATCCATTGCCAAGCTGATCTGACCTATTTGGATCCTCACAGGACAGTCATGACACTTTTGACACCCCCGATGAACTGAGACATTTCTTATGGTAAAAGAGTGGGGTGCAATGCAATATTAGGCAGGTGTTCCTAATGTTTGGTTTACTTAGTGTATGTTAAATGCATTCAGTATATTTCCTAAAAAAATTGGAAGGAAAATTCTGGAGAATGTATTTTAGAATATATTTTCACATGTATTAGTCAATATTTTTGGTAAATATATTTTTAAAAAAATATTTGAAAATGTTTTGTCAAACATATTCCAACATGTATTTGTAATGTATTTGTGAGAAAAATATTTTAAATTCAAATGTAAGGCAAATATAAAAACTGCCCAAATCATATTGCAACAAAATGGCGACTGTTCATTGGCATCACATGCACTCATGTCAGTATCATTAAGACTGCAGAACAGGCAGCGTACAAGCCTAACCTTTAAAAACAGAACACAACAGAACACATTAACTGGCATGACAATCCGTCTCCTGGGAGGCCAAAAAAGACTCTAACTAATCCAGGCAACCAACAACTCATGCCTCCAAGTCTTGTAATAGGCATACAAAATCTTGCATTGGAAAACCTCCCCATACAAAATAATTTGTATTATATTTGGCACAAAAACACAACAAAAGCACTAACATGCATTCAAATGTAGAAAATAAAATGGGTGCAAACATGATACATTATCGGCAATTTAGTGACTCCATGTCTTTCATGTGCATATAACAAACAAACTTGACAAAAGCATTGCAACCAACGTCAAATGGGCAGAACTTAACTCATACTGGATCATTCCACGAAATAAGTGTATTTTGCGTCCCTTTGATATGTTAAGTAGAAATGATGCGCCAATATTGCATTCTAAAAGCCTGTTATATGAAATGAAGTGCCCTTTAATACAGACCACACGGGTAATTCAATAAATCAGATTTTCCATGTGAATAAGCATTTGCTAAAGTGCCTAAATTCAGCATTTTGACATGTCCCTCTGTGACATCTAGGAATATTTTAACCCACTAACCCCCTAATATACTCAGTGTTTTCACTATCATTGTACAGCCCTAGTTGTTTTGTTGCTTTGACAAAGTCATGTCTGAAGATGATTATTTATTTCACGTGGTTAGTGATTCGTTTATGTCTGTCCCTCATTTTAAGATCAGCCCTCTTTTTTAATATTGTGAAACGTTGAACAATGAACATCTAATAGTCAAATGATTCTCTGGTGTTTTGTTGTGAAAAACTGAGCGGGTTAATCGTAACACGTCCGTCAATCATCATAGACAGGCTAGAAATGTTCAACTATCCTTTTTTTTTTTTGGGGGGGGGGGGGTGAATTGCCCCTCCCTGTGGCACACAACAAGCTTAAATAAGCTTAAATAGATTGAAATAGATGGTTTTCCCATATTGGCAGGTGCAATGGTGAGGTTTTAGCACCGCAGCAGAAACATTCGGCCTCATTCACTCTAAAGCCACTGAAGAAACCATTGTAAAAGCTCCCAAAGGAGAACTCTCATTAGCAACCCCCCGCGGTTTCTAAACACACACATAAACATCAAAAATAAGCAAACACAGCTACACACAACCAAGCCTGCACACACACCGTATATACTGTAAATAACTATATGCTTCCTAATACAGGAGATAATAGAAAATGAAGGTGCGTACAGTAGGACGACCCCACATGATATAACACACCTTCACTCAAAACTTGCTTTTCTCTCCTTCTCTCACATACATGCAGTCCCCCAAACGTGTGCACATGAACGAGCACATAAACACACACACACGCACACACACACAGAGTATACAGAACAAACACTTGCAAAGCATTTGTGTTCCTCAAATAGGAGATCATGAAAGAAAATGATGGGCAAATGATGATGTTGACTCTGAAACCATGAAATACATTGGGAGTCTTTCGATAAACTAGGGTAGAAGTGATGATTTCCAACGCTGGACATCTTCTTACAGCTGTTGGATGATAATAATCTGATAATTCACCAGTTGATTTAAAACCTGTTTAACCCTTTATCATGCCTTGTGTCTTGACAGATTTGTCCAAAATCATGTGACATAATACATACATTTTCTGTCCTTGGATTTATGTCAGTGTTGTTGTTATATCATACTGTATGTTAACCATTAATCAGTTAACTTAGACATTGAACTTGAACCGTGTAAGAATCATGTATCTAGCTGTCCGACAGTTTTTGGTATAGTTTTCGTGGGCACACAAATCCAAAATGATGTATGCAATCGCAAAACCGAAAGCTTCTCACGCAAAGAGTCACCTTACCTAAATCGATACTGACATTAACATGGTTCTTCAATAATTATGCATAATACTTGTTGGATGCACATATGGTGTCCAGCTGATTTAGTTTTAGCTGTGATATTCTCACACATCCAGGAAGGAATTGTCAGATTGACAGTCAAGTGATGTACAGCTGTTGTGATGGCGCATGCATTACAACAACAGCCAAGTGCTGGAAAAAAGGCGGTTCTCGAGGAATGTACCAAATACACACACCCCTTCTCTTCCTTCCTATATAAGCTCTTGACGACAACATAACTATCTGTTCCGCGGATATGAGGGTGATGATCCCATGTCAGAATGGTTCAGATAAAACTACAGAACGAGGCCAACATCAGCATGAGCTTTGGTTGCGAATGGCTCCTAGCCGTTGAGTTAGCGACCGCAGCTGCAAACGCAGGTTAGGAAGGAACAGACAGAGTATCCCTTCTACCACACAACGACGTATATATAAATATTTATTGCATTTTCCTTTTCCAAATGGGCGGTAATTTAGAATGCATAAGATACTGTATTTACGATAGCACAGCTACGCCTTTGTTCTAGTCTCCCGCTCTTTCGCTCAAACCCAGCCCCTTTTCCTTTGTGTAACAAGCTGTCATATCTGTTCCGCCCGCTAGGGAGGTTTTCCTTTATGACGGCAATTTGTAATCAAGTTATAATTTAATTATGTGGAAGTGTGATTCTGTGTGATTAGTTAGGTATTTAGTAAATAGATAATTAAACCCAATTTTGTATTGCTGATTCAACTTGTTAGCCAGGATTCTTGCAGATAACCAAGAATTTACAACTTTCAGATTATGAGACTGAAGTAAGATGACGATTAATGTTGACTACTATTGATGTAAAATATTACTAAATCTTTAAGGGTTTATTCGGAAGATAACAGCTCTATAAATATTATTTTGTGGTGCCCGACTCTCTAGTTAATTACATTTACATGATTAGCTCAATCAGGTGTTATTAATTACGGAGAAATTATTTTATAGATTAATATGTCATAGCAGTTAATCCAGCATAGCCAAAGACACGACACTGTGTTCCGTTGCAAACATTCCTCTAAATACACCTGGAACTGCATAAAAATATTTTTATATTTTGTTTCAAACCATTTTTTTAAATGTTGATCCCAGTGTCACACATTGGCCGCATTATTTGCAGAAAGACCCATACAGTGCATTCAGAAAGTATTCAGACCCCTTGACTTTTTACCCCAAAAATGTACCTCATCAATCTACACACAGTACTCCATAACGACAAAACAAAAACAGGATTTTAGACATTTTTAGCAAATATATTACTTATAAAAACTGAAATATCACATTTACGTAAGTATTCAGATCCTTTGCTCAGTACTTTGTTGAAGCAGCAAGTACAGCCTCGAGTCTTCTTGGCTATGATGCTACAAGCTTGGCACACCTGTATTTGGGGAGTTTCTCCCATTCTTCTCTGCAGATCCTCTCAAGCGCTGACAGGTTGGATATGTGGCTGCACAGCTATTTTTAGGTCTCTCCAGAGATGTTAGATCGATTTCAAGTCCGGGCTCCGGCTGGGCCACTCAAGAATATTCAGTGACTTGTCCTGAAGCCCCTCCTGCATTGTCTTGGCTGTGTCTTGTTGGAAGGTGAAGCTTCGCCCCAAGTCTGAGGTCCCGAGCACTCTGGAGCAGGCTTTCATCAAGGATCTCTCTGTGCAATCTTGGTTTCATCAGACCAGAGAATCTTGTTTCTCATGGTCTGAGAGTCTTTAGTTGCCTCATGGCAAACTCCAAGCGGGCTGTCATGTGCCTTTTACTGAGGAGTGGTTTCTGTCTGGCCACTCTAGCATAAAGGCCTGATTGGTGGAGTGCTGCAGAGATGCTTGTCCTTGTGGAAGGTTCTCCCATCTCCACAGAGGAACTCTGGAGCTCTTTCAGCGTGACCATCAGGTTCTTGCTCACCGCCCTGACCAAGGACCTTCACCCGATTGCTCAGTTTGGCAAGGAGGCCAGGTCTAGGAAGAGTCTTGGTGATTCCAAACTTCTTCCATTTAAGAATGTTGGAGGCCACTGTTTTCTTGGAGACCTTAATGCTGCAGACATTTTTTACTACCCTTCCCCAGATCCGTGCCTCGACACAATCCTGTCTCGGCGCTCAACAGATAATTCCTTCGATCTCATGGCTTGGTTTTTGCTCTGACATGCACTGTCAACTGTGGGACCTTATATAGACAGGTGTGTGCCTTTCCAAATCATACCCAATCAATGTGCAAACATTTCTAAAAACCTGTTTTTGTTTTGTAATTATGGGGTATTGTGTGTAGATTGATGAGGGAAAACAATGTATTTAATCCATTTTTAACCTCTTGAGTGTAGGGGGCAGTATTTTGATGTTCGGATGAAAAACGTACCCGGAGGTGCTGTTTTTCCTGACAGCTCTCTGCTCCATTGCATGCCGTCCCTCCATTTAAAGGGATATCAACCAGATTCCTTTTCCTACGGCTTCCACATGGTGTGAACAGTCTTTAGATATAGTTTCAGGATTTGATTTTGAAAAATGAGCGAGAAAGATCACATCGCGTCATTGGATGGCTGGGTGCCAGCAGCGTTTTGAATGCGCCAACAGAGTGGAGCAGACATTTTCTCTCTCTCTCTCCTATTGAAGAAGCTACAGTCCGGTTATATATATTATCGATTATATATTGTAAAAACAACCTGAGGATTGATTATAAAAAACGTTTGACATGTTTCTACGAACTTTACGGATACTATTTGGAATTTTTGTCTGCCCCGTCGTGACCGTTCGAGCCTGTGGATTTCTGAACATACATGGTATGCTTTCGCCGAAAAGCTTTTTTGAAATCTGACACGCCAGGTGGATTAAGCTAAGCTGTGTTTTGCTATGTTGCACTTGTGATTTCATGAAAATGTAATATTTTTAGTAATTTAATTTGAATTTGGCGCTCTGCAATTCAGCGGATGTTGACGAAAATGATCCCGCTAACGGGATGGGTGCGTCAAGAAGCTTTAAATAAGGCTGTAAGGTAACAAAATGTGGAAAAAGTCAAGGGGTCTGAATACTAAGGCAGTCTTGCACACCCAACCTTTTCATACTGTGTGCTAAAAATTGCTTTCTCTATTGGTCTTCCACACAAACACCACACTACACACAGAGCATACCCCTGCAGTAGGATAATGAGCGAACGATAGGCTCTCCGCCACCTACAGTGCCATAACAGCATCAGCCCTACTCCTAACAAGGACTTCCAGAGAAGAGAGGCACAGCAGACAGACAGAGGGGTAATCGCTCTCTCTCTCTAAAAGTTACAGTTCCATATACAGCAGTTAGGAAGGATATAAACCCAGCAGAGGAAAGAAGGAAAGAGCACATTTACAGTAATCATCGATACAGTATGGCCTCCAGCTGAACTAAGAATGTGCACGCGCACACACGTAATATGCAAAATGCTAAGACACTACGTTTTGATATAAATCCCCCTACTTCTCATTCCCCCCCCCCCCCCCCCATACACACACACTCCTAATCTGAATTAAAGATTCCTTCACTGCCCTGTATGTGGCGCTCCATCTGACAGCATGATGAGGCAGGCTTGTTACCGTGAAGACTTTCAAGAGTAAATAACTCGTAATTACTTTCAGTCCGTCAGTCCGTCCCCCCCCCCACTCTCCCCACTCCCCTGATTTTAAACACTCTAGGAAATAATAGAAAATGTCATCCATTTCGCTGCTGAGGAATGAGGAAAACAGAGAGAAGAGAGAAACCCCCATGGCTGTACTCACATCCAGCCCACAATCCCTTTCCAGTTCCCATTCCCATCGCCAGTGACAGCGAGGCTTGGGAGGATTGGTCCTTGGAAACAAACAGTGGATTAATGTTTCATGGAAGAGGGTGCCAGTCAGATTAATATGGTGTTTGAGGTTTCCTACTGCTCTGCTCCCATTTATTTTTTATTTTTACGATGGCAGTGAGCGCCTCTGGCCATTGGGATACAGGATAATAAATGAGGCTGATAGATGGGGTTCAACCTGAACTCTAGTCTTAACCCTAACCTTAACCATAACCCTCGTCTCAACCATAACCCTCGAACCTGACCCTAGTTTCAACCCTAACCCCAGTCTCAACCCTATCCCTGACTGCTGAAAACTGCTGTGGAAATGCCATGTAGCAATGCAGAGGGGAACCACCTTGTTCCTAACCCTCACCAGCTGTCTTTCTTGGGCATGGCTGTAGGGAGCATCTGAGGTGACATGGAGGGGGGAGTGTGGCTTTGTGTCTGTCGTTAATCTCCAATGAAATGATTAAAATTTGCAATAGATTTAGTGGCCTTCTGGTATCTAGGAGACATATATGACAGAAGAGGGCATGAGGAAGCATGTTCAGTGAAGAGGAACCCTGCAACAACGGCCATCCCACCCTCTGAGCCGTGATATCCACTGCCATCTCTGCGCTCTCACATCCATTAAACCCCCAGCGAGCTGTCATTCTCCTTCCACTGGGGTACCTTATTCTATTCCCCGCTCCACTCGCCTCTCTCTTTCCCTCAACTCGCTTCTCTCTCCTTCTCTATTTCCAGAGAACACCACTCAATATAGAAGCAGGGAAAACACCGGCTGACAGTTTGCACAGGGGTAACTCATCTTTATCAGCCATTAACCAACAAAGAGATACTTTACCTCAGTTCCTACCATCGACCTTGACAACTGATAGAGGCTTTATGGTTACCTGGGAAATCAGAGAGAACCAAGGTACCAAAGTACTAATAACGACGCAACACAAACAAGAGTTGGGCGATTTTTATAAATTTAATATATCAATATATAGAGATATTTATCAACAGCTTGATTTCATAGAAACGTGAGTGAGACCATTTTGGCATACAGTACAGATATTCCATGTAAGTACAGAAGTTGCTAAGTTTAACTCCCCCTCCCCCACACCCCCCTTCCCCTCCCACAGACACAAAACACCAAAACAGAAAGAACCAAGTAAAATATACAGGAGCACAAAACAAGGCACCAATAAATTAAATGATAACCCCTCATTTAAAAATACGAAACAACAAAACCTATCTAACAGAATTAAATACAGTGTAAACAACCTAAATTCTGCAATGCTTTACTGTTAAAAAGCAAAACAAAATTAAAAACAGAGAGGGAAAAAAAAGAGTAAACACTTTGGCAGATTATTAATTTTTAGTTACAATCAAGAAGTAAAGAAACCCAGTGCTCTTGTGTACAAATAAATTCATATGGTCTACACTCCTTTTTAAACCTGGAGCCTGATGTTTATACTTTTTTTTTGTACAGATACGGTGCCTTGCGAAAGTCTACAGACCCCTTGGATTTCATCACATTGTATTGTGTTACAAAGTGGGATTAAAATAGATATGACATTTTTTTGTCAACAATCTACCGAAAATACTCCGTACTGTCAAAGTGGAGGAAAAATGCAATATCTTTGAAGATAAAAAACGTCACAAATAAAATATATGTTTTCAGCCACTTTGTAGAGGCCAGCCTAAATTAGTTCAGTAGTAACCATTTGGCGTAACACATCACATAATAAGTTACATGATTTTTATGACTAACCCTTCCTCAGTCCCCCAAACATACAACATCTGTATGGTCCCTCAGTCAAGTATTGAATATCAAGCACAGATTCAACTACAGAACCAGAGAGCTTTTCGAAAGCCTCAAAGAAGGGCAGTGTATTGGTATTTTATTTATTTATTTAACTAGGCAAGTCAGTTAAGAACAAATTCTACAATGACGGCCTACACCGGCCAAACCCGGACGACTCTGGGCCAATTGTGCGCCACCCTATGGGACTCCCAATCACGGCCAGTTATGATACAGCCTGGATTGGTAGATGGGTAACAAAAACAAATCAGACATTAACTATCTCTTTAAGCATGGTCAAGTTAATAATTATGCTGTGGATGATGTATTAAATCACCCAGACACATCAAAGATACAGTCGTCCTTCTGAACTGAGCTGCAGGACAGGAATGAAACTGCTCAGTGATGTTACGATAAGGCCATTGGTGATTTTAAAACAGCTACTGAGTTCAATGGCTGTGATGGGAGAAAACTGAGGTTGAGTCATAACATTGTAGAGACTCCATAATAATGACCTAAATGACAGTGAAAAGAAGAATACAAATATACAGAATACAAATATTCCAAAACATGCATATTGTATGTAACAAGGCACTAAAGTAATACAGCAAATACATTTTTGACCTGAATGCAAAGCCTTATGTTTGCTGCAAATCCAACACAACACATCACTCAGTTACTGCCTCCTTATTTTCAAGCATGATGGTGGCTGCATCATGTTATGGGTATGCTTGACATCAGCAAATACTGGGGAGTTTTTCAGGATTAAAAAAAACAGGACGGAGCTTAGCACATGTGAAAAATTCTAGAGGAAACTTGCTTCAGTCTGTTTTACACCAGATACTGGGAGAGGAATTTACCTTTCAGAAGGACAATAACCTACAACACAAGGCCACATTTACACTGGAGTAACTTCCCAAGAAAACAGTAAATGTCCCTGAGTGACCAAGTTACAGTTTTGACATAAATGTGCTTGAAAATCTATGGCAATACTTGACATTTGCTGTCTAGCCATGACCTCCAACATCTTGACAGAGCTTGAAGAATTTAGCAAAGAATAACGGGCAAATATTTTCCGCATCCCTGGTCACAGACTCCTATTATTACAAGAGGGGAAAGTTGCACAATCTGATCAGTAAAGTTTTGGGTAAAAGTACTTACAACTGTAATACATGTTCCACTCAAAATAGAAGATTTTCAAAATATAATATTTTTATAATCTAATAATTAAATATCGTAATAAATTTGCCAGAATATGTTACATCTTCATCCCATAATATTGAAGTAAGTACGATGTTACAGCTGCTTATCTTGCATACTGTAGCCACCGAAACTAACAGACGGGAAAATGATCAATCAAATCACCAGGTAGCCTATTATTGTTCTGGCAAAGATGCCTCCGTAGTTGATTTCGAAACCATTTTATATGGATAATATAAACGTAGGCCTGCCCTACTCTCTTTTTGACGATGACTTGCTGCCAGTAGATTCAGAACGGACACCAAATGGACACAAAATGTATCCCCCCCCCCCCAAAAAAAATCTGCTACCGCCGAAAACGGCACTTTGGAGACTGGAAGGGCTGTGCTCTGCACAGGTAGAGCCGTATCTGTGCATGTGCCTGGCTGTAATCAATGCCAAATATGTTTCTAACATGTACTGACTCAGGGAGCTGAATATGTATGTAAGGACTATATTTTAGTTGTTTCATTCTTATTCATCTTAAAAAATAGGTTAGAATTTTTGTTCCACTTTGACGTTACAGAGTATTTTATGTAGATTGTTGACAAAAAATGCCTATTAAATCCATTTGAATCCCACTTTGTAAACACAGCAAAATGTGAAGAAATCCAAGAGGTCTGAATATTTTTGCAAGGCACTGTATGTTTAAAACATTATCAAAAGTTTTGTTGTATAAAAACGTATTTACAAGTTATGATTCAAAACTGTACTGGACTGTAACGATCACCCCTCCCCTCCTATGTGCCCTTTACACAGTGCAGAAGGCTTCTTGAAAAGTTTGTGCAACAAACAACGTACAAAATGTATCCGGTATGATATGGCTGTGGAATGAAGGTTTGACCGAGAACATTTTACATTTCCTTATGAACACCTCTCTCCCTCCCTTTCCTTCCTAAACACTGCCCTCTGAAACCCCCAAAAGCCATTTTACAACACTAACAGGTAAAAAAAAGAAGGATTCTGAACTAGGCATGATCCTTCAAGTATTACACATCCAGTAAAACATCAACTAGTGTTGTTGTGAGGACTGAGGAGGGACAATGACCATATCTTATTCACACAGAGAGAAACCAACCAAGCAGGAGAGTCACTAGGTTATATTAACTATAACAACATACGGCGCATGGAGGAGAATCACTAAGGGTTCCAGAATCATGTTTCTTTCAACAGACAAACACTGTACTGGGGGTCATCTCTGGGTTCCACTTCCGGAGTGTTGGCGAGGGTTCTTGAGCTCGTGGGTGTGTTCCAGTCCATAGTGTTTCCCTTTTCTCCTGTTCTTCCAGTGTGTTTAGTCTACCCTTCCAGAAAGATAAGCCCTTGTGAAAACAAAAGTGTTAATGGCCAAGAGGAGGCGAGAGAGATTGAGCGAGAGTTGCATTGAGAGGTGATATGATGCGAGTGGTGTTAGTCACAATACAGTCTGATGACGGAGCCGCATGGGCCTGGCTCCCTTGAGTGAGGATCCGCCATTAGAACATGCATAGAGAAAAGGATGGGAGACGAGAGGATGGTTAAAAAAAAGAACTAGAACAAACACATCTACTGAGGGTTTGTGCCACTTGTCGACCTAGGAGCCGTGACGAATCCAGAGCCTCGTGAAATCACTGTTCTGTTAGTGTCCATCAGAAACTAAGAGCGACTCCTTCAGTGTTTAAAAAGATCTCTGTGCTTCAACGGCATATAGTAGTGGAGAGATGTTGAAGCATCAAGAGTTTTCTGAACGCTTACATGTTGAGTTGATCACCTCAAGGCTCTGGACACACGCCATGGTTGCCAAGGATACTGGCCACTAGGGTTAAAGACACTAAAACATCCATAGAAAGACCAATGCTCTATATAATGCTCCTAATGTAATGTATACATCACAGCCGAAGTAGCGTAGAGTTCCAGATCCTAACAAAGAGAGTTATCCTAAAGTACATACACACAGAAATGAAAGAAGAATCAAAACACACAAGGTGCCAGTTAACGGACAGGCAGAGCACCATGTGCAGGACACAGTGCCTTCAGAAAGTATTCACACCAACTTTTTCCCACATTTTGTTGTGTTACAAAGTGGATTTAAAATTGATTTAATTGTCATTTTCTTTGTCAACGATCTACACAGAATACTATAATGTCTATAATAGAGTGGAAGAAAAAATTTGAAGTAAAAAATAAAACACATATATTTTTATTAGATAAGTATTCAACAACCAGAGTCAATACATGTTAGCAGCAATTATAACTGTGAGTATTTCTGGGTAATTCTCTAAGAGCTTTGCACATCTGGATTGTACAATATTTGCCCATTATTCTTAAAAAAATTCTTCAAAATCTGTCAAGTTGGTTATTGATCATTCCTAGACAGCCATTGCCAAGTCATGCAATACATTTTCAAGCCAATTTAAGTCAAAACTGTAACTAGGCCACTCAGGAATGTTCAATGTCATCTTGGTAAGCAACTCCAATGTATATTTAGCCTTGTGTTTTAGGTAATTGTCCTGAAAAAAAGTAAATTTGTCTCCCAGTGTCTGTTGGAAAGCAGACTGAACCAGGTTTTCCTCTAAGATTGCCTGTGCTTAGCTCAGTTCCGTTTCTTTTGATCCTTTCTTGCCGATGACAAGCAAACCCATAACCTGATGCAGCCAACATCATGAATGTAAATATGAAAAGTGGTACTCAGTAATGTGTTGTATTGGATTTGCCCCAAACATAACACGTTGTATTCAGGATATAAAGTAAATTGCTTAGACATATTTTTGAAGTATTACTTTAGTGCCTTATTGCAAACAAGATGCAATATTTTTATTCTGTACAGGCTTCCTTCTTTTCACTCTCCGTCAACTTAGTTAGGAAGGACACCTGTATGTTTGTAGTAACTGGGTGTATTGATACACCAGCCAAAGTGTAATTAATAACTTCACCATGCTCAAAGGGATATTCACTGTCAGCTTTTTAAAAACAAAATTACGATCTACCAATAGGTGCCCTTTGCGAATCATTGGAAAACCTCCCTGGTCTTTGTGGTTGAATCTGTGCTTGATATTCACTGCTTGACTGAGGAATCTTACAGATAACTGTAGGTGTGGGGTACAGAGATGGGGTAGTCATTTAAAAGTCATGTTAAACACTATTATTGCACACAGAGTCAGTCCATGCAACTTATTATGGGACTTGGTCAGCACATTTTTACTCTTGAATTTATTTAGGCTTGCCATAACAAAGGAGTTGAATAATTATTCTCAAGAAATTTCAGCTTTTTCTTTTAAATTTGTAAACATTTGTAAAAACAATTCCACTTTGACATTATGGGGTATTGTGTGTAGATCAGTGACACAAAATCTAAATTTAAATCCACTTTAATCTCAGGCTGTAACATAAAAAAAATGTGGAAAATGTCAAGGGGTGTGAATACTTTCTTGTATCTAGATCACCTGGTTTGCCTGAGAGCAAAACCATCGATTAAATCGTCACGTCCGTAAATATACAGATCGTCAGCGGCTGCTCTTAAATGATACCCATAAACAAACTGTCTATGTATAGATGTCTTAAATAAACCAAGCTCAGTCAAGAGGGCACTGTGCACTGTAAACGCTGCATTGTTACTTTGTATTGCCTTTGAGAATTGATGGAGGCCACAAACTACAACCTTGTGTGATGAATAGCGAGAGGCGTGAAGGATAGAAGAACATAGTACAATTTTTAGACGGTCCTTCAGTAAAATCTCCTTCAGTAAAACGTGAGAAGAATACAGTCCTCTGAACACTGCAGCACAGAGACAACTGTGGGTTCCGGAAGCTCTGGGTTCCACATAAATTGGTCAGTTCACTCAATATAAATAAATTCCAATAACCACAAATCCACTTTTATGTGTAGAGTAACACATGGCATGGATCTATATATGGGCACACAACAGTAGTGGAAAGAGACTAACTTCCTATTGAAACCCGCAGACAGTAGCTAGTGTAACGATGCTATAGTAACTGCCTACTGAAGGCTGTGTTGGAAGTGCGTGTCAGATTAACAGGACACCATGTCAGCAGCGTTCTACAGAGATAAATCACTTCCATTCATCTTCAGCAGAGTTCCGGAGCAGAGCGGTCCATTCTGGAGGGGAGGGCAGATCTAATCCTGGAAGACCCTTCCTGTTCCTGTCAGTATTTCTCCCATCCCCCCCACCCCCCGTAGGGACCCTGGAAGCAGACATTTCTATTGGAAGAAAGGGAGCCATGATGTATAGCTATCATTAATCAACCAATCAACCAGTGAGCTGTGCTGTGAGCGCTACAAATGCACCCTGCCAAATTATGTTTGTATGTGTGTGCTTCTTTGGCTGCGTTTAGACATGTAGCCCAATTCAGATCCCTGCCCCCCCCCCCACAAATTTTTCTTTTGACCAATCATATCAGATCTTTTTCAGAGGTGATCTGATTGGTCAAAAGACCAATTAGTGGGGGGAAAAGAATTACAGAATCGGGTTGCCTGAAATGTGTTTTCTTTGTGTCTGTGTGTGCATGTACTAGAATGTGTACCAGCTCAAGCCTATGTGCTTTCTTGCAGAAAACAGATGGAGTAGTTGAATTCAGTACCTTCAATCAGCAGGTTCTCATTTTTCTCATCAACAGTGCAATGACTAACACAGGAGAACTCAGACAGCCATGTTCTGCATCTCCATTGGTTCCTCATATTCAGAATTTTAGCATTATTATGTGACCATTTTCCCTTATATTTAAATCCAGTGCTTGACGTTGGAACAATGACTCACTCACAACAATTCTTCCAAAGTCTTACCTACTCCCAGACAGAGTCCAACAACAGCAGGGCTTGTACAGTTCCTAGTTTCAAAAAAGACCCCCTCCTCTCTCGTCTCCCGCCCCCAACCCCCATCCCAACCCGTCCCCTGTACACCTGTTCATTATCTAGTTACTTTTGTGTATCTCTGATGCCAGCAGAGCGGATTACCCATAATCCTCCCTCCCCCGAGTTCTGCCCTGCTGCTGCTTCTTCTTGTGGCGCTGCCCTCTGGCACAACAGCCCCTCCCTACAAATCCCACTCCCTTAACCCCCCCCCCCCCCCTCACCACCATCCAACTTGGCTCTGCCCACGCGTAGCCTATCCTCAGTGGCACAGGCCTGGTCCGGCTTATCATATTTACACCAGCAAAACACAAACAATAAATAAAATTCAAACACAAAATAATAATTAAAACACAGCTGGCCTTTCCTCTGTTCCTGGCAAAGTAGACTACATCAAGGTGCTCAGGGAGGTCCAGTCAGCATCTATTTATGTGCTCTGATGGGCAACGATGTTAATCATCATTAAGACAGACAGCAGCATTCACCACTACTGGTAACTACAGTAACGTACTAACTAATGGGGGCTGAGAGAAGGGCAGAGGACAGCACAGTAGTAGCTAGTAGTAGTGGTAGTAGTAGTAATGTAGTAGTTCATTTTTAGTTAGGAGTAAGAGAGAGAGAGAGGGACGTGTTTTAGTGACACGGGTTGAGGGGTACACGTATAAGTAAAAGATAACCCCCCCCCCCCCCTGTCCATGGGGGGGTCTACGGTACGGTACGGTACGAGCAGACTCTCTTTCTCTCTCTCTCTCTGTGCCCCTCTCCTCTGCAGTGTGGTCGCCCCGGGATACGGAGGGGGGAGGACGTGGATGGGGACATGGCGCGCCCCTCAGGGGAATCCGTCATCCTCCAGACTGAGCGCCACGCGCTGCAGAGAGCAGATAAAACAATGTTACCACACTGTGTCTGGGTGTGTGTCTGGGGGTGTGTCTGGGGGTGCGAGTGTGAAAAGGTCAGCTAAAAAGGGAGAGAGAGAGAGAGAGAGAGAGACAGAGAAAGGAGTGAGAGGCCAGAAGGCTAAATAGAAGAAAAGGCAGTGGAATTTTTTTGTTGGTGAAGAAAAGAGCAACAGAGGAAAGAGAAATCTGAGAAGCGACAGAGCAGGAGAGAGAAGAGAAGCTCTCCTTGCAGATCCCACACTCCTTTTCCTCCTCGTCTCTCGATCCCCCGCACACTGATTTGGCCGTGACGTGAGGAGAGCTGCATGCGCTTACAGAGAAGGACGCCTGATCCACCTCAGGCCACTTTGACGTCTCTATTTGACTGACACACCATCCAGCTAACATACAGTACGGTAAAGGAGAGGAGCAGTGGAGGAGAAGAGCAAAAGCACAGGTGGAAGCTTGTTCCCCACTACGCACTCTGAAGGGGAGCAGGTTTTCAGCATGGCCTCTCAGCACAACACTGTAGCATACCAACTGTGTGTGTGTGTCTGCGTGTATAACCTGTCACCTACGCCCATCTACCGCTGTCTCTACCACGCGGCGCCACCACAGCCACACGTGTCACCATGCCAACTGGTCCTAGCGCTAACCCATCCCACCTCTTTGTCTTTGTCTGCTCTGGTCCATGTTCATGTTTACCAGCTCGTCTGTATCTAAGATACCTTACAAATACATTGCTAGAAAAACAAAACACTTATTTACATAGAGAAATACATATAAAACCGGAATAATCTGGAATAAATTAATATGATTAAAGATTGTCCCATCGTCTATAAGGTGCAATTTCTGTCCTGGTTTTTGTTCCCCTCGTGCCTAATTTACACTCCAAAGGAACAAAACCAGGGAATGGATTCTCCCTTCACTAAGTCTGAATCTCAAATGGCACCCTATTCCCTATATAGGTCCATAGGGCTCTGATCAAATGCAGTGCACTATATAGGGAATGGGGTGTCACTTGGGATACAGTATAAGTCTTCCGAGGTGAGAAGATAAAGCTCAAAACACCGAGCGCTGTGCTTCCCTAACGCACAACGATAGCACACTAACACACACTGTCAAGTGGTGAATGGAGGGAGTGATAATGTGGTGGTAGACTGGTGATGAAGGGCTCAACGTCAATGTGAGTGTTTTTGACCAAGGGTGGGTTTGGAATGATTTTGTTACTTAAGTGTGTGTGTATGTGTGTGTGAGGATGTAAGCCTCTCCCTTTCTTCCACAGACCTAAGGAGACTTCCGCCGACCCACACACCCAAAACCCTCTCTCTGCTTCCAAGTCCCACCCACTCTCAACTCATTTGCCGGCAGGGTGCACGGGTGCCCCAGAGTACCAATGGGAGTTGCTGTCTGTGATCCCGCCCCCCAGGGGCAGGGCTATGAATGGCTGGTGGGCGCTGCCACTCACAGCGGGGTAGACGTGACCGATGGACTCTCCCGTACGGCCGATGTGAATCTCGTCATCGTCGTCCTCCGTGGTCTTGCGGTAGACAGGGTTGTCGAAGTTCATACTCTTGGTGTTCTTCCGGCGCCAGTTACGCCAGACCAGGAAGCCGGCGGTGCAGAGCAGGCCGATGACCACTGTGGCAAGGATAGGAACTGCGTGTGTGACACACACACACACAGCGACACACACATGGCGGGCACGTTAACACAGCCAGGGGAGGCAGAGCGGAGCTTTTGCATACCCACATATGGTACATGTGCTCTTACACACACAGCAATCAATCTATGCACACACAGTCTCTCGAAAACACACCTGTTCAAATACGAAACAAATACACCCTTGAACAGACACATGAACGTGCATTCACACCCAAACCCAACCACAAACACACTTAGCAAGGAGCATTGCACGTGCACAATCCCACATGGCTATTCTACACACATATGACCACACACATAGCATTCCATTTAATCCATGGCTGGGTATAGTGTTATTCCAGGAACAGGGAATAGGGGGTGTAGTGGTTGGAATGGGAATAGGGAAAAAGATTACGCCATGTCTGGCTGCTGTTCCCAGTCCTAATTTCCTTATCAGGCGGAGGAGCATGGCAGCATTCCCATGGAAGGCCCAGTCGAATTGGTCTATTGTTGGGGGTGGGGGGCACTAGAGACTCTTCCATGATTGAGCCTGAATTCTAAGAAACCCCTTTGTTCTCATGTAAACATTCCTTTGAAAAAAATAAAAATCTGCTTTTTGTCTCCCAATAGCTCAGCTCTGAAGCTCTCCAGAAACATGGAGGGAGAATTAATCGTTTCATTTACCATTGAGAGATATGAGAGGGGGAACGAAGTGAGGGAAGGAAGGAGAGGGTGAGAGACACAGTCGGATGTCTTTAACGGGCCGGGGTTTGGGATATCTCATTTTGAAGAGTCAATTATAGACATAATGTATGCTAGAGCAAGGTCATTTATACACTAAGCTGATCACCAGTCATTTCAGACATAATAGAGGTTTATCCTGGAGTATCCGTACTGGCCATCTTAAGCCAAAGGGCTATATATTGTAGTATGTGATAACATGGGCAATATGTACATCTGACTTAAGAGGGGTTAAGCCCTGATGCCCTATGGTCTTCAGGCACGGTGTTATTTGGATGAGCTCTACGTTGCCACATGGGCTCAATGAAGGATAGATAGATCGCTTTGTATTTCATAACCTACAGTAAATATCATGTGAACACACACACACAAACACTCACACGTGGTCATGATTTACTCACGCATACGTTCACACCACACACACGCCTCTCCTCTTTCTAAATGTCTAATTGAACTGTCCTCTATATAAGTATATGAATATGTATATATGAATAGTGTCTAAATAGTATTTTCAGGTATTTTTTGTCTCTTGATGCCTTGACAATATATTGCTTTGAATTGTAATTGTATTGTAATTGTATTGTAATAATATCTTGTGTTGTTCTTGTCCATAACAGTTCTGTACTCTGTCATGTATTTTATGTTTTCTGGGGACTCCAGGAAGAGTATATCTGCTGCATGTACAACAGTTAACGGGCTCCTGATAAAATAAAATAAACACGCTCACACACATACACACCCATTCTTCAGCCAGGCAAAGTAATTTGTAGGGGTGACGGACGAACGAAGCAGGGAGAAGCAGACAAACATCACATGGTACAGTAGACTTGTACTCACCTACAGGGATCACTATACCCAGGATCGCCACTGTTATGTTGTTACCCAGAAGGTAGTGTTCATTCCCAGCTGAGAGAGAGAGCGAGAGAGAGAGAGAGAGAGAGAGAGAGAGAGAGAGAGAGAGAGAGAGAGAGAGAGAGAGAGAGAGAGAGAGAGAGAGAAGAATGACAAAAGGGAATATAAAGAGAAGAACAATGTTTAGAAGAACAAGTGATAAGCACAGTAAAACACCTCTCCTTCCTCCTTCTATCCTCTCTAGATAGATAGAGTCAACTCCTGCCAGCCTGCACAGCGCGATATCAACCCAGAGCACATCGGACTTCTTTTTCTCCACCACATCTCCGGATTCCTGCCGCAAGCTCTGAACCTTTACTCCGGATCATCGCAACTAGCTAGCTGCTATCCGAGTGGCTACTCCTGGCTAACGTCTCTGTCCCGAAGCAAGCACCAGTTAGCCTGGCGCTAGCCTGGAGCTAGGCCCATCTCCCGGCTAGCCGAAGAGATACATCAAGCAATTCCTGGGCTTCAATGACCTCTTTTGTCAATTGGCCTGGACACGGAGCCCCGCCGATCCATCACGACTGGTCTGCCGACGTAACCATCCGTAGGGGTTTCAACAGGCTCTCCCGTTGCGACGTCCCCCGAGGCCCATCTGCTAGCCTGCTAGCCCAAGCCTGCTAGCTGTCTGAAATGCAGTGCCTCCAGCTCGCCTAGCTACTCAATGGACCCTAATATCACTCGGCTACACATGCCTCTCCCTAATGTCAATATGCCTTGTCTATTGCTGGTAAGTCATTTTTGTCTTATTTCACTGTAGAGCCTCCAGCCCTACTTAATATGCCTTAGCTAGCCCTTTTGTTCCACCCCCCACACATGCAGCGACCGCACCTGGCTTAAATGGTGCTCTAGAGACAAAACCTCTCTCATCGCCTAGGCTTACCTCAACTGTACACACATCCTACCATACTGTATATTATGCCTTGAATCTATTATTCCGCGCCCAGAAACCTGCTCCGTTTACTTTCTGTTCCGAACGCACTAGAAGACCAGAACTTTTAGCCTTTAGCCGTACTCTAATCCTACTCCTCTTCTGTTCCTCTGGTGATGTAGAGGTTAACGCAGGCCTTGCAGCTCCCAGCATCACTCCCATTCCCCGGGCGCTCTCATTTGTTGACTTCTGTAACCGTAAAAGCATTGGTTTCATGCATGTTAACATTAGAAGCCTCCTCCCTAAGTTTGTTATTTTCACTGCTTTAGCACACTCTGCCAAACCGGATGTCCTAGCCGTGTCTGAATCCTGGCTTAGGAAGGCCACCAAAATTCTTGAAATTCCATCCTTAACTATAACATTTCCTGACAAGATAGAACTGCCAAAGGGGGCGGAGCTGCAATCTACTGCAGAGATAGCCTGCAGAGTTCTGTCATACTATCCAGGTCTGTGCTCAAACAATTCCAGCTTCGGCCTGGCCCGGGTATCCTAGAAGGATATAGAGGATGCCTGGTTGCTCTTCAAAAATGCTTTCCTCTCCATCTTAAATAAGTATGCCCCATTCAAAAAATGTGGCGTTCTGCATTAGCATCGAATAGCCCCCGTGATATGCAATTTTCAGGGAAGTCAGGAAGCAATATACTAAGTCAGTTAGGAAAGCTAAGGCTAGCTTTTTCAAACAGAAATTTCCTGTAGCATTAATTCTAAAAAGTTTTAGGACACTGTAAAGTCCATGGAGAATAAGAGCACCTACTCCCAGCTGCCCACTGCACTGAGGATAAGAAACGCTGTCACCACCGATAAATCTATGATAATCGAAAATTTCAATAAGCATTTATACACGTCTGGCCATGCTTTCCACCTGGCTACCCCTAGCAGGGCCAACATCTCAGCACCCCCTGCAGCAACTTTGCCCCCCCCGCTTCTCATTCATCCATATCCAGACAGCTGATGTTCTGAAAGAGCTGCAAAATCTGGAACCCTACAAATCAGCTGGGCTAGACAATCTGGACCCTCTCTTCCTAAAATTATCCGCAGAAATTGTTGCAACCCCTATTACTAGCCTATTCAATCTCTCTTTTGTATCGTCTGAGATCCCCAAAGAATGGAAATCTGCCGTGGTCATCCCCCTTTTCAAAGTGGGAGACAGTCTAGACCCAAACTGTTATAGACCTATATTCATCCTGCCCTTCCTTTCTAAAATCTTTGAAAGTTCGAAGTTAATAAACAGATCACCGACCATTTCGAATCCCGCCGTACCTTCTCCGCTATGCAATCTGTTTTCCGAGCTGGTCATGGGTGCACCTCAGCCACGTTCAAGGTCCTAAACGATATCATAACCACCATTGATAAAAGACAGTACTGTGCAGCCGTCTTCATCGACCTGGCCAAGGCCTTTGACTCTTGTCAATCACCGCATTCTTATCGGCAGGCTTTGGCTTCTCAAATGACTGCCTCGCCTGGTTCACCAACGACTTCTCAAATAGAGGTCAGTGTGTCAAATCGGAGGGCCTGTTGTCCGGACCTCTGGCAGTCTCTATGGGGGTGCCACAGGGTTCAATTCTCAGGCCGACTCTTTTCTCTGTATATATCAATGATGTCGCTCTTGCTGCTGGTGATTCTCTGATCCACCTCTACGCAGACGACACCATTCTGTATACATCTGGACCTTCTTTGGCCATTGTGCTAACAAACCTCCAAATGAGCTTCAATGCCATACAACACCCCTACTGTGGCCTCCAACTGCTTTTAAATGCTAGTAAAACTAGCACCCTCACCCTCCCGCCCGACTAGCATCACGACTCTGGACGGTTCTGACCTGGAATATGTGGACAACTACAAATACCTGGGTGTCTGGTTAGACTGTAAACTCTCCTTCCAGACTCACATTAACCTGTTGAGTGTAGGGGGCAGTATTTTGATGTTTGGATAAAAAACATACCCAAATGAAACCGCCTATTTCTCAGGCCCAGAATCTAGAATATGCATATAATTGTCAGATTAGGATAGAAACCACTCTAAAGTTTCCAAAACTGTCAAAATATTGTCTGTGAGTATAACAGAACTGACCAACCAGGAAGTGCCAAAGAGAAACAAATCTCTCTGTTCCATTGCATGCCTTCCCTCCATTTAAAAGGGATATCCACCAGATTCCTTTCCCTATGGCTTCCACATGGTGTGAACAGTCTTTAGACATAGTTTCAGGCTTTTATTCTGAAAAATGAGCGAGAATGATCACATCGCGTCAGTGGATGGCTGGGTGCCAGCAGAGTTTTGCATGCGCAACAGCTTGGAGCAGACATTTTTTCTCTCTCTCCTATTGAAAAAGCTATGGTCCGATTGAAATATTATCGATTATTTATTGTAAAAACCACCTGAGGATTGATTATAAAAAACGTTTGCCATGTTTCTACAAACTTTACGGATACTATTTGGAATTTTCGTCTGCCCGTCATGACCTGCACGAGAATGTGGATTTCTGAACAAAACGAGCCAACCAAATGGAGGTTTTTGGATATAAAAATAATATTTATCGAACAAAAGGAACATTTATTGTGTAACTGGGAGTCTCATGAGTGCAAACATCCGAATATCATCAAAGGTAAGCAAATCATTTGATTGCTTTTCTGACTTTCGTGACCAATCTACTTTGCTGCTAGCTGTTTGTAATGTTTTGTCTGCTGAGAGAGATGTCCTAACATAAACGCTTGGATAGCTTTTTTGAAATCTGACACGCCAGGTGGATTAACAACAAGCTACGCTGTGTTTTGCTATATTGCACTTGTGATTTCATGAAAATGAAATATTTTTTGTAATTTCATTTGAATTTGGCGCTCTGCAATTCAGCGGATGTTGACGAAAATGATCCCGCTAATGGGATGGGTGCGCCAAGAAGTTAAGCATCTCCAATCCAAAATTAAATCTGGAATTGGCTTCCTATTTGGCAACAAAGCCTCCTTCCCTCATGCCGCCAAACATTCCTTCGTAAAACTGACTATTCTACCAATCCTTGACTTTGGCGATGTCATTTACAAAATAACCCCCAACACTCTACTCAGCAAACTCAATGTAGTCTATCACAGTGCCATCCGTTTTATCACCAAAGCCCCATATACTACCCAACACTGTGACCTGTATGCTCTCATTGGCTGGCCCTCACTACATATCCTTCGCCAAACCCACTGGCTCCAGGTCATCTATAAGTCTTTGCTAGGTAAAGCCCTGCCTTATCTCAGCTCACTGGTCACCATAGCAACACCTGCCCATAGCACACACTCCAGCAGGTATATTGCACTGGTCATCCCCAAAGCCAACACTTCCTTTGGCCACCGTTCCTATCAGTTCTCTGCTGCCAATGACTGGAACAAATTGCAAAGCTGGAGTCTTATATCTCCCTCTATAACTTTAAGCATCAGCTGTCAGAGCAGCTTACCGATCACTCAACCTGTACACAGCCAATCTGTAAATAGCACACCCAACTACCTCATCCCCATATTATTACTGACCCTCTTGCTCTTTTGCACCCCAGTATCTCTACTTGCACATCATCATCTGTACATCTATAACTCCAGTATTAATGCTAAATTGTAATTATTTTCGCCTCTATGGCCTATTTATTGTCTACCTCCCTACTCTTCTGCATTTATACACACTGTACATAGATTTTTCAAATTTTATTTTATTTTGTGTTATTGACCCTACGTTTGTTTATGTGTAACTCTGTGTTGTTGTTTTTGTCACACTGCTTTGCTTTATCTTGGCCAGGTCGCAGTTGTAAATGAGAACTTGTTCTCAACTGGCCTACCTGGTTAAATAAAGGTCAAATAAAAAATGAATTAATAAAATAGAGGCAGTGCCCTCCCTTCTTCCCTACACCTCTCATGTTTTGTCTAATGGTCCCTTGTCCCACCATCTCATCTCCCCCTCTCCCCCATCTCTCCCCTTCACCTCTAACCCAGGTTTGTGTGGAGCTCAGGCCTTCTCGAGGAAATAAATCCAGCCTCATCTCCCCATTAGGGCTGTTGGGCCATTAGCAACACTCTAATTATCCAGCTATAATGGAGCCTAGCCTGGGAGATTAACAGGGCAGATCATAACGACTACAGCCGCATAATGATAGCCTCCACACAATCAGATAGTGAATGAATCTATCACACACAAACACACACACACACACACACACACACACACACACACACACACACGTGAGTGAGTCTAATACTCTAAACTGGAGGTATTGTACAGTAGTTTCTGACTAAGCGAAAGTGGAGGAAATGTCACGTGGTTCCCAAAGCATGAGTGACGTCCAATAGGCTCTAAGACTCCAAAAGGGGATTAATCAAATCATATTAAAATGTGTTATGAAAGAACTGGCCCTGAGGCTCTGGAGGGTGGGAACTGTGGAATGAGGGGACTGAAGTTGCTGAAAAGAGTGAATTTCATTATGGAGTATTATTATCGGGGAGGGATTTTACAGTAGTGCACAGAACATACAAGTGATCCATTTTGACTGTCTCTGAACTTTGACCTGCAGGGTTACTCTCTCTCTCTCTCTCTCTCTCTCTGTGTCTGTGGGTGTGCGTGGGAGCTGTACCAGTGTTTTGTTGCTACCCCACTATCCACTGTTTCGCTTTCATCTTTTAGTTGCAGCGCCTGCGCCTTTTCCGCTCTGCCGCGCACAGCGTAATGCAACGCACGTGTAACAGCTGATGTTGGCAAAACCCTCCGATGTGCATTGTGCACCAACTCGGAATAACACACACAACCTGTGGGTTGGGAAAATCGGGAAAGCAGCTGGTCGTGTCCCATTTTCCCCCGTCCATCTCCCCCCCCTCCCTACGACTGTTTGCGGTGCAGTAGTAGGAGCATTTTTCCTTCTTAGAACATTGGAACATGCTTTTGCTTCTGAAGTCCGGTTTGTTAGGGGACCACAGAGAGACTGCTTACTGGAACATCCCCTCCTAACTCTTCCTAAACCTCTGTCTCCCATTCCCTCTTCTTCCTCTATACATCATTTTCTGTCAGCTCACTAAACTCTCCTCTTAACTCCCATCTGTTCTCTCCGTCCTCTACTCTCTAACTCTTCCTCTCACCCTTAGGCTCTCTCTCTCTCTCCATCACTTTAAACTATACCTTTCTCATCCCTTCTTTCCCCCTCCTCTCTGTACCACATTGCTAAATCCCAACCATCTCCGTACTCCCTCCCTCTTCTCTACTCAACTCTCTGCCCCCCAGCTTCTCTCCCTCTCTCTCACTATACCGTGTCTGTAGAGTGATCAGCAATGGTTCGACCTATATAGTCCAGACTCCAGAGCAGGCTCACCACATTCATAGTTTAGCCTAGCGTGGTTCTGCTGCTTACTTTTTATGAATACAAACCCAGCGACTCTCGCTGTGCTCCTCCTCATAAATAACTACTACACACACTAATCAATATGAACACTTCCCAGAGACTGTCGTAACAAACTCTGGCCTGACGGTGGCGCTCTATCATCTGGGTTATATGGGAAAGTATACACATATACATACACAGTTGAAGTCGGAAGTTTACATACACTTAGGTTGGAGTCATTAAAACTCGTTTTTCAACCACTCCACAAATGTCTTGTTAACAAACTATAGTTTTGGCAAGTCAGTTAGGACATCTACTTTGTGCATGTAACAAGTCATTTTTCCAATATTTGTTTACAGACAGATTATTTCACTTATAATTCACTGTATCACAATTCCTGTGCGTCAGAAGTTTACATACACTAAGTTGACTGCCTTTAAACAGCTTGGAAAATTCCAGAAAATGATGTCATGGCTTTACACTAAGTTGACTGCCTTTAAACAGCTTGGAAAATTCCAGAAAATGATGTCATGGCTTTAGAAGCTTCTGATAGACTAATTGACATCATTTGAGTCAATTGGAGGTGTACCTGTGGATGTATTTCAAGGCCTACCTTAAAACTCAGTGCCTCTTTGCTTGACATCATGGAAAAATCAAAAGACATCAGCCAAGACCTCAGAAAAATAATTGTAGACCTCCACAAGTCTGGTTCATCTTTGGGAGCAATTTCCAAACACCTGAAGTTACCACGAACATCTGTACAAACAATAGTATGCAAGTATAAACACCATGGGACCACGCAGCCGTCACACCGCTCAGGAAGGAGACACGTTATGTCTCCTAGAGATAAACGTACTTTGGTGCGAAAAGTGCAAATCAATCCCAGAACAACATCAAAGGACCTTGTGAAGATGATGGAGGAAACAGATACAAAAGTATCTATATCCACAGTAAAACGAGTCGATATTGACACAACCTGAAAGGCCCCTCAGCAAAGAAGAAGCCACTGCTCCAAATCCGCCATAAATAATACAGACTACAGTTTGCAACTGCACATGGAGACAAAGATCCTACTCTTTGGAGAAATGTCCTCAGGTCTGATGAAACAAAACTAGAACTGTTTGGTCATAATGAGGAAAATTGTTTGGAGGAAAAAGGGGGAGGCTTGCAAGCCAAAGAACACCAGCCCAACTGTGAAGTACGGGGGTGGCAGCATCATGTTGCGGGGGTGCTTTGCTGCAGGTGGGACTGGTGCACTTCACAAAATAGATGGCAGCATGACGAGGAAAATTATGTGGATATATTGAAGCAACATCTCAAGACATCAGTCAGGAAGTTAAAGCTTGGCTATTCTTTAAACGTGCCTTCCTCACCATCTTAAAATAAGCATGCCCCCCTCAAAAAATGTAGAACTAGGAATAGATATAGTCCTTGGTTCACGCCAGACCTGTCTGCCCTTGACCAGCACAAAAACATCCTGTGGCGTTCTGTATTAGCATCAAATAGCTCCCGTGATATGCAACTTTTCAGGGAAGTTAGGAACAAATATACACAGGCAGTTAGAAAAGCTAAGGCAAGCTTTTTCAAACAGAAATTTGTATCCTGTAGTACTAACTCAAAAAAGTTCTGGAACACTGTAAAGTCCATGGAGAATAAGAGCACCTCCTCCCAGCTGCCCACTGCTCTGAGGCTAGGAAACACTGTCACCACCGATAAATCCACTATAATTGAGAATTTCAATAAGCATTTCCCTACGGCTGGCCAGCATGGCTACCCCTACCCCGGTCAACTGCCCGGCATCCTCCACAGCAACCCGCCAAAGCCCCCACCATTTCTCCTTTACCCAAATCCAGATAGCCGATGTTCTGAAAGAGCTGCAAAATCTGGACCCATACAAATCAGCCGGGCTAGACAATCTGGACCCTCTCTTTCTAAAATGATCTGCCGAAATTGTTGTAACCCCTATTACTAGCCTGTTCAACCTCTCTTTCGTATCGTCTGAGATTCCCAAAGATTGGAAAGCTGCCGCAGTCATCCCCCTCTTCAAAGGGGGTGACACTCTAGACCCAAACTGCTACAGACCTATATCTATCCTACCCTGTCTTTCTAAGGTCTTCGAAAGCCAAGTTAACAAACAGATTACTGACCATTTTGAATCCCACCATACCTTCTCCGCTATGCAATCTGGTTTCAGAACTGGTGATGGGTGCACCTCAGCCATAATCAAGGTTCTAAATGACATCATAACCGCCATCGATAAGAGACATTACTGTGCAGCCGTATTCATCGACCTGCCCAAGGCTTTCGACTCTGTCAATCACAACATTATTATTGGCAGACTCGACAGCCTTGGTTTCTCAAATGATTTCCTCACCTGGTTTACCAACTACTTCTCTGATAGAGTTCAGTGTGTCAAATCGGAGGGCCTGTTGTCTGGACCTCTGACAGTCTCTATGGGTGTGCCACAGGGTTCAATTCTCGGGCCGACTCTCTTTTCTGTATACATCAATGATGTTGCTCTTGCTGCTGGTGATTCTCTGATCCACCTCTACGCAGACGACACCATTCTGCGAGCTTCAATGCCATACAACTCTCCTTCCGTGGCCTCCAACTGCTCTTAAACGCAAGTAAAACTAAATGCATGCTTTTCAATCGATTGCTGCCCGCACCTGCTTGTCCGTCCAGCATCACTACTCTGGACGGCTCTGACTTGAATACGTGGACAACTACAAATACCTGGGTGTCTGGTTAGACTGTAAACTCTCCTTCCAGACTCACATTAAGCATCTCCAATCCAAAATTAAATCTAGAATCGGCTTCCTATATCGCAAAAAAAGCATCATTCACTCATGCTGCCAAACATACCCTCGTAAAACTGACCATCCTACCGATCCTCGACATTGGTGATGTCATCTATAAAATAGCCTCCAACGCTCTACTCAACAAACTGGATGCAGTCTATCACAGTGCCATCCGTTTTGTCACCAAAGCCCCATACACTACCCACCATTATGACCTGTATGCTCTCGTTGGTTGGCCCTCGCTTCATACTCGTCGCCAAACCCACTGGCTACAGGTTATCTAGGTAAAGCCCCGCCTTATCTCAGCTCACTGGTCACCATAGCAGCACCCACTCGCAGCACGCGCTCCAGCAAGTATATCTCACTGGTCACCCCCAAAGCCAATTCCTCCTTTGGTCGTCTTTCCTTCCAGTTCTCTGCTGCCCATGACTGGAACAAATTGCAACAATCTCTGAAGCTGAAGACTCACATCTCCCTCACTAGCTTTAAGCACCAGCTGTCAGAGCAGTTTACAGATCACTGCACCTGTACTTAGCCTATCTGTAAACAGCCCATCTATCTACCTACCTCATCCCCATACTAGTATTTATTTATTTTGCTCCTTTGCACCCCAGTATCTCTACCTGTACATTCATCTTCTGCCGATCTACCATTCCCAGTGTTTAATTGCTATATTGTAATTACTTAGCCTCCATGGCCTATTTATTTCCGTAACTTACCTCATTTGCACTCACTGTATATAGACTTTTTGTTTTCTTTTGTTCTACTGTATTATTGACTGTATGTTCTGTTTATTCCATGTGTAACTCTGTGTTGTTGTATGTGTCAAATTGCTACGCTTTATCTTGGCCAGGTCGCAATTGCAAATGAGAACTTGTTCTCAACTAGCTTACCTGGTTAAATAAAGGTGAAATAAAATAAATAAATAAATAAAATAGGTCGCAATTGGGTCTTCCAAATGGACAATGACCCAAAGCATACTTACAAAGTTGTGGCAAAATGGCTTAAGGACAAAAAAGTCAAGGTATTGGAGTGGCCATCACAAAGCCCCGACCTCGATCCTATAGACATTTTGTGGGCAGAACTGAAAAAGCCTGTGCGAGCAAGGAGGCCTACAGACCTGACTCAGTTACAACAGCTCTGTCAGGAGGAATGGGCCAGAATTCACCCAACTTATTGTGAGAAGCTTGTGGAAGGCTACCCGAAACATTTGTCCCAAGTTGAACAATTTAAAGGCAATAATACCAAATACTAATTGAGTGTATGTAAACTTCTGAACCACTGAGAATGTGATGAAATAAATAAAAGCTGAAATAAATCATTCTCTCTAATATTATTCTGACATTTCACATTCTTAAAATAAAAGTGGTGATCCTAACTGACCTAAGACAGGGCATTTTTATTCGGATTAAAGGTCAGGAATGGTGAAAACTGAGTTTAAATGCATTTGGCTGAGGTGTATGTAAACGTCCGACTTCAACTGTATGTACGGGTGAGTCATCCAGTGTGTTTTGCTGAGTGTCTTCATCTAGTGCAAGCTGAAAGAGCCCGATGAGAGTGGTGTAAGTTGAATCATTGATTTTCTATTTGTCTGTTCAGCACACAGTTTTAACCAAGCTCACCGCAGATGTGTTTCCCGTTGTTACAACTATAATCACAACGGACTTTGTTGTCTTAAAAAAGATTGCATAGGAAACACATTTTAAGCAATTTAAGTCATTTTCATTGTCATTTCATCGTTGTTTTCCATATGCAGTATGTTGCTCTCAAGCTGTCGTTGCCAATAAAGCTTGATTGAAAGGAGGACGACAAAAGGAAAAGGGAATGAGTCCTGGAGAGAGGGAGAGAGAGACAGGCAGAGCGAGAGAAAGAAAGAAAAAGAAAGGGATCCCAGGTTTGCAGGACTCAAGATGACAGATGAGGGAAGGGACAATGGGAAGGGACAATGGGAAGGGACAATGGGAAGGGACAACGGGTCTGCAAGCGTAAGTTAGCGCTGGCTTTCTGCATGAGCACTTTGTGACAACTGCTGGTGTAAAAAAAGGACTTGAAAAATCAATGTGACTGATTGATTGACAGGTAAACCACACCCCTCTGATGAGGAGAGGAGAGGCAGGGTGGACAGACGTGATGCACTGAGTGATTCTCTCATACACTGTAGAGAGTGGCCTAGTCTGTCATTACACACTCAAACTGTCTGTCACAGGTAAAGAGAAGAGAGATGGAGAACAGAGGGAAGAGCGCTCGGGAGGAATATTTAGTGGGAGAGTAGCCGCTCCATCGTTGTGACAAGAGTACGTAGTTGTTGATACACATCTGTATCTGTTCATACATGTATACACAAGCCCGCACGGAAACACACACACACACACACACACACACACACACTTCTGAAAGCCACTTACAGCGGTGGGAGAGGTTAGCGTTCTCTCTTTGAATGTTGTTCGGGGGTAGAGGGGGGCTGTGTGTGGAGGTGGAGCGGGGACCAGGGGTGGAGGTTGCAGGCAACGTGGTGGTGGATGAGGAGGTGGAGGGGGGTGTCCTCCATGAAGCTGTGGTCCTGGGGGGAGGAGGAGGGGGGGACGTTGTAGAAGCTGTGGTCGACCGCGTGGTGCTGGGCTGATGTGTGGTTTTGGCCGTATGTGGTCGCGCAGTTGTGGAGGTGGTTGTAGGAGCAGCTGTGGTTGTACTGGTTGGAGTCGTGGTTGTAGAAGTAGCTGTGGTTGTAGTAGTGGTTGTAGTCGGAGCTGGGGTGGAAGTAGTGGAGGTTGTGGTAGGAGCTGCTGTGGTTGTCTTGGGTTTGACTGCAGGGAGGAAGAGCACATTAAACAGAGACCCGAGAGTTATCAGGCTGGCAGCTCGGCTGATAGCACAGACAAGCGTTTCACCGTAAACAGACACAGACAGCTGTACAGTTTACATGAACAGACACCAACAAAAATGGGTCTGAACTACTCAAAACTGCCTTCTCTGCACTTACAACTCAGAAAATGCTTGTCGAGCACACATTATAGGGAATACACCATTTTGTATTTATTTAGTTTCTCTCTGGTACAGAGAGAGTATCTGCAGTACAGTTATGCTGCCCAGTGGCCTGTGTGTGTGTGTATTCTCTCTCTCTCTCTCTCTCTCTCTCGACGTAGAGAGTCTTCAGAGAAGGGGACAGGAAAAGAAACAGTGTTCCCAGAGGAGGACAGTTTGATTGGCAGATGGAATCTTCGTCTGTTTGGCATGCGGGAGAGTTGTAAAGTGGGGGAGGAAAAAGTTGCGCGACGGGGTTTAAACAGTTTACCTGTGACACAGCGCCTCATGTCGGGCCCTAGCTCCATGTCATCGGGGCAGGCGCAGGTGTACTTGGGGGAGTGGTCTGTGATCTGTGGGGCTTTGAGACACAGGTACTGGCAGCCCCCGTTAGGTAGACTGCCCATGTTACAGCTGTCTGGAGCTAGGGAGAAGAAACACCCGAGACATGTCATACATTATTGTGAAGTGGGTAACAGGTGCGGCTCTCTCGCTCGCATTATACAACAATGACTTCAAACAGAATCCCAAGTTCAAGAACACCGGGAGTAGGCAGCACGGCAAAATGTTTTTTGGAATATTATGAAGCGACGTTACAAAACAACCCCCTTCGCATCCTATAAGGCTGCACACACACCTCACTTAGGTCTAAAACTGAGCATCTTTGACATTCTTTGAACTGGGCTTCCAGGGACTGGAGAAAGAGCTTTCGAGTTCCCTATATTATACAACTCTGAAGAGGAGATGGGAGAGGATGACAATAATAAGCGATGGGACGTGTGCTGTTATACAGGAGGACGCTGCAAACCCTGCAGAGAACTCGCAATACTTTGCTCTCACAGAAACTCAACTAGCTTCCAAAGTTCAGTTTCACACAAAAAAAGAAAAGCTGAGGGGGAAATATACTGAACTAAAAAAATGAAACACAACATGCAACAATTCCAACAATTTTATTGAGTTACAGTTCATATAAGGAAATTGGTCGGGCCAATCCGAATGAGTTTTCCCCCACAAAAGGGTGTTATTACAGACAGTAACACTCCTCAGTTTCATCAGCTGTCTCAGGTGGCTGGTCTCAGACGATCCCGCACGTGAAGAAGCCGGATGTGGAGGTCCAGAGCTGACGTGTTTACACGTGGTCTGCGGTTGAGAGGGCGGTTGGCCGTACTGCCAAATTCTCTAAAACGACATTGGAGGCGGCTTATGGTAGAGACATTAACATGAAATTACCAGTTCTGGTGGACATTCCTGCAGTCTTCATGCCAATTGCACACTCCCTCAAAACTTCTGTTGCATTTTGTTGTGTGACAAAACTGCACCTTTTAGAGTGGCCTTTGATTGTGCCCCAGCACAAGGTGCACCTGTGTAATGATCATGCTGTTTAATCTGATTCTTGATACGCCACACCTGTCAGGTGGATGCATTATCTTTTCCAAATGTATATCCTAACAGGGATATAAACAAAATTGTGCATTTGAACATTTGAGAGAAATAAGATTTCTGTGCGTATGGAACATTTCTGGGATCTTTTATTTCAGTTCATGAATCATGGGACCAACACTTTACATGTTGCATTTAAATTTTTGTTCAGCATAAAAAGTATTTTCTGAAATGTGTACATTTAAAAATGCCTGAGAAATGAACGTGATCTTTTCACAGGATATGAAAATAGAACCATTTAAAATGAAGTGTAGGTGTATTGAATGATCTTTCATTTTGGGTTATGAAAAGAGTGCGAGAGAGAGAGTGCGAGAGAGAGAGAGAGAGAGAGAGAGAGAGAGACAGTGCTGCGAGAGAGAGAGAGAGTGCGAGAGAGAGAGAGAGAGAGAGAGAGACAGAGTGCGAGAGAGAGAGAGTGTGAGAGAGAGAGAGAGAGAGAGAGAGAGATAGAGAGAGACAGAGTGCGAGAGAGAGAGTGCGAGAGAGAGAGAGAGAGAGAGAGACAGAGTGCGATAGAGAGAGAGAGAGAGAGAGACAGAGTGCGAGAGAGAGAGAGTGCGAGAGAGAGAGAGAGAGAGACAGAGTGCGAGAGAGAGAGAGAGAGAGAGAGAGAGAGAGAGAGACAGAATGCGAGAGAGAGAGTGCGAGAGAGAGAGAGAGAGAGACAGAGTGCGAGAGAGAGAGAGAGAGAGAGAGAGAGTCAAAGCAAGACAGAGAATAGGGTAGCGAAATCTTCCTGAAACCAATTCTGCAGAGGTGGCACTATGATAAATATTTCACCTTGGAGATACTGTACATGAGGAACTAAATCTGAGTCTCAAATTGCACCCTGTTCCCCATGTCGTGCACTACTTTTGACCAATATGTAGGGAACGGGGTGCCATTTGGGACGCCGGCTAACTCTGCAGCACAGCAGTAGTTCAT